>NC_134727.1:40133684-40434994 GCF_049634645.1 Pelodiscus sinensis | reverse complement strand
GCTGGTGTAAGTAGAAGCAACTCCATTGAAGGTCAAGGCAGATGAATCTGCTTATACCAGATTGGAATTTTGCCCAAACCTGATTTTAACATGACTCACTCGGCATCCCCTGCCATTGCTTGGGGGTAGTTGCTGACTTCAGTGATACCTTAATCCAGTAGCTATGACCTCACGGCTATTTCCGAGGCTCTGGAACGGTAATATTGCAGGCAGGAGTTTGTAATACCAGTGGGAAAACTTGGGAGCAGGGGATATCAAAACACCGAGGTTTTTAGTTGAATCTTCTGAACCCACCAGCTCGGGAGACTAAACCCAGTGGGCGGGTAGGCACAAGCAGCTTTTTGTCACCTTTATGCATCTTGGATTCTGGACTGTTGGTTGGTCTAACTTTAGAGCAACTTCAGGGGCTGCCTAAAGGCTTCAGAGCTTCTCAGAATCCCCCACGCTGCTCGATAGTATAGGTGCACCCTGCCTCTGTGCAGTGTGGCCCTGTGCCACAGGGTCATTGCAGCTCCTTTGCACTGTCGGAGTGGGGGCTACACCTGGCCACCAAACTTATATGCTGCTTGTTAAATCAGCTAGGATAGAAGTCACGTTATCCAGGACTTCACCGACATATGGTTGCCAGTGGTGACAGGGATCTGCAAGTCTATTTTGCCTACTCAGCCTTTCACTGTAGAATACTAGTGGCTATATGCTTGTACAGCTGGTCCCCGAGTTACGAATGCATCGACTTACGACTGTTCATATTTACAACCAACCTCCTATACAGCCGGAACCAGAGTTACGAATGGAATCCGCACTTACGAACAGCGTGGCCGTACGTCAGTGAATGTAATCTGACTTACGAACAGATCGAGTTACGACCTAGTGTTTGGTACGTAACTTGCTCGTAAGTCGGGGACCGGCTGTAAAGTATGAGTTGGTTTCTCTGTCTTAAACTGCATGCTTGTTAGCAATTACTCCATAGCCGTTGTTTGAGTCTTGTTTTGGGTGTGAGAAACAGGCGTTTGATGTAAAATAAAGCCACGTGTGGAAATGTTAGGGATGAATAATTTACCTGTCACCTTTAAGGTATTAGCCTTCCAACCTGAAGTTCCAGCTCCCTGAAAATCGTTTGTCTCGTAACCCCCCACACCTCCTGGGAGTAATGTCCCATTTAGTAGCACTGAGAAAACGTGTCTGCTGTACAGCCTTTCCTATTAGCCAGTATGTGGTGGAGGCACGTGGCTTTAGCGCCCCTAACGTCCAGGTCACCCCTCTTGCCAGCAGTCAGGGTCTATCGGCTTTGGTCACCTAATACTAACATTGTATAAGGAACAGCTTAAACTTCAAAGAGTCACTGTCCAGACCAGGGGTGGGCAATAATGTTTGAAGGGGAGCCACTTGCAAAATGTTCAGAGTGGTCGTAGGCTGCCCCAGAAGGGCTTTGGGCGGAAGGGGCAGTCCTTTAAATAGCAGGAGATAAAAGGGCACGCGCCTCCCAAGCAACGCATTAGCGGCGGGGCAGGAGCTGTGAGCCCTTTCAACTCCTGCTATTTAGAGAGCTCACACTTCGCCGCTGCCAGGAAGGCGCAAGCCCTTTAAATGGAAACAGTTGAAAGGGCTCTCAGCTCCCGGCCCTGTCCCGATCACATTTCCTGGCAGCGGCCGGGAAGGCACAAGCCCTTTAAATGGAAACAGTTGAAAGGGCTCACAGCTCCCGGCCCTGTCCCGATCACATTTCCTGGCAGCGGCCGGGAAGGCACAAGCCCTTTAAATGGAAACAGTTGAAAGGGCTCACAGCTCCCGGCCCTGTCCCGATCACATTTCCTGGCAGCGGCCGGGAAGGCACAAGCCCTTTAAATGGAAACAGTTGAAAGGGCTCTCAGCTCCCGGCCCTGTCCCGATCACATTTCCTGGCAGTGGCCGGGAAGGCACAAGGCCTTTAAAAACAGAAGTTGAAAGGGCTCACTCCTCCCTGGCAGCTCCCAGGCAACGCGTTCGGGGCTGGGGCCGGGAGCTGCCGTGGGCTGGATCAGAGAGCTAGGTAGTCTGGATCCAGCCCGCTGACAGCATCTTGGCCAGCCCTGCTCCAGACGTGCCCATTTGGGGGTATTTAGTCTCCGTGTCTAGACACTTAGCACCTGCCTTCAACAAAAGGTCAAGGAGGTACAAAGTCACAAAATCCACGTAACTGACCCATTTGTGCCACATGAATCTGACTCGTGTTTTGGGTTTTTTTTCCCTGTTATCTCTGCAAACATGCAGGGTGTGAACAAATACAACAAACTAGTCTTGTCTTTGCCTTGGTCAGGTGGTGGAGGTGTATGGTCTCCTGGCACTGGGGATGTCTCTGTGGAACCAACTGGTGGTCCCTGTTCTCTTCATGGTGTTCTGGCTTGTCTTATTTGCTCTTCAAATCTACTCTTACTTCAGCACACGAGATCAGCCTGCCTCCAGAGAGAGACTTCTCTTCCTCTTCTTGACAAGGTAATTAACTTGTGTCCATAACATGCTGTTTTCTGTACATGCATTGTTTATATTCCTGAGCTAAGGTACTGTCTCCTATAAATGGGGGAGTTTAAACCAGCTGATTTATTCTAGTCCCCAGTAAGTATTTATTTGGATCTTACAGCCACCGTGCATTTTAGTCCAGTTAAGCCTTTTGCTTCACAGCAGCTCGGTGCAGAAGGGTATTAACAGAGTTGTGGAAAAGCGCCCAGTGAATACCAAATAGAACGTAGTGATGGCGAACTATTGTAGCAGCCATGGCCAACCCGTGGGTCGTGAGCTGCATGCGGCTCTTGCCCCCCAAAAGTGCGGCTCGCGAAGCTGCTCCTGTGGACCCCCCCGAATTGTTCCTGCCAGCTCGCCCCCGGCTTCCCTGTGCTTACTGGGTCGGAGCTGTGGGTTTTAAAAATGGCACCCAAGATGGCGGCTGTCTTAAAGGGGCAGCCTCCTTTTTAATTTTTTTTAATGTTTTTGTTTGCTCAACAATTGTGTTCGGGGGGGAAGAGAGCTCTTTTTTTTTTCGCTTGAGAATTCTGGTGCGGCTCTCCGCTGCTGTTTTGGCTCTTTTGTTAAATGGGTTGGGGTTGGTCACCCCTGCACTGTAGACTCAAAGCTCCAGGGGAGATGTTTTCACAGGGCTTCCAAAGCTGTCACCTACTGAGGCTAGTTAACTGCTTCCTCCGCTGGTACTTGTTTGTAGGATTGTGCTGTAGAGTCGGGGTGTCTGTTGTGTCCTCATTGCTTGGTTTCCAGCTGTGACAGGAAGTGCAGCAAGCCCATACCATACATGGAGGTTCAGCGATGAACAACAAGCATGGGGAATTCCAGCCATCCTGATATCAGCAGAATCAGAAATAAAACAAAGGGAACCCCCTCCTCCTGTATTTTCCTCAGGAAAGAGAGACTGCGGCTTTCTTTCTAATGGTGATCCTAAAAATCCCAGTAAATTACACTATTCCCCAGTTAGATTCCTCTGGAAACTAGATTTCAGGGTCCCAGACCACTTGTTACTGTTGGGTTTGTTCTGATGGGTGTCTCTATTAGCAACCCACACTCTGACTGGCCGTTTCACCGACATTCTCAGTGCCTGTGCTGTGTGGGCACTTTTCATACCTCTTCCCTGCCTTATGTTTTTGGCATGCATCCTTCTACAAGGCCTGGACAAAGCATAGGACGCCCTCCCTTTCTTCTAACCCACGCAAGTCAATACCTTTCCAGCATCCCCTCATCTCCAGAGTTTTTGTCTGTAGAATAACCTGTCTGACGCCTCAGGATGAAGGCTCTAGAACATTCCATCACCCACCTTTCCCATGTGGCCCTGCGTCCATCGCAGTGCTTCAGCTCGTTGATACCGAGGAATTCCAGGCGCTGGCTCTCATGCCATCGTACAATCAATAATGCTGCATTACATCTTGAATTTTCAGTTGCCCCCCAACTTTATTTTACAGTTTCACGGAAGTGTTAATTTTGCACAAAGCAGAATATGATGGAGTTGAAGAAATTGCAGGGTAGAAGACGGGCTTTTTGGCTGCTTGTGAAGAACTGGAAAATGTGACGCTCACGCTAGGGGCAGAGATGTGAGAGTCCCTTGACAGCAGGGCAGGAAGGAATCTGGGGATGATAAAATGGCTCGAAGACCCTGTCGCTCTGACATCGCTGAGTCACTCAGAGCTCCCCACTGTGCCGAATACGGAAGCCTGTGCTCTAGTAGTGTGCATGCTCGTCTGGCCATGAGCAGAGAGCAGAGGTTTATTGGCACAGGCAGGGGGACTTTCACTGTCTGACACGCCTCATGTATTTGGCAAATATTGTGGCTGTTGCTACAAGCAAAGCTCTGAGGCCAGATTGACACTCTCCGTGCAAGTCTCAGAGTTGGTCTTTGCAGGCTCGAACCCTCTTATTCCAGTTACTGAACTGATTTCAAGTAATACACAGGTTTACCTGCTGCAGGCTAAACCGCTTCTAGTTCTCACGTTGGGTTCTGAAATCGTGTGCCCCAGAATTAAGGGACAAGAGTATGAACATGTATCAATCACCTACATCGGGTAGAACTTACCTGCCAAGTAGCACAATAAATCTGTATCTTCATAATTCCCCAGAGCTAAGCAAGAGGCCATCTCCAAAATGTTACTAGCTAGACTTTTTCTGTAGACGCAGTTGCAACACTCTGGTTTGGGGATGTGATTCCTTAAGGCATCCTTCCTGGTGAGCTTTGGGGGTTGCTATCATCTTTTTATCTGCCCAGGAGATTTTTATATCCTTGTTTTGTGGGCTAAAGAGGCTTTGCCGTGGTAAGAAAATGAAACCAAAGAAAGCTCCAGGAGTAATCTCTGACAACCTGTTTAGGAGAGGAAGTTAAAATATCATTTGCTAGACAAATGAATAACAGCTTTTCTGGTCAGCCAGAAGACTTCACTGTAGTGCAGTCTACTTAGTAAATAGAAAAACGGTTTGTCAGAGAGCAGTCTGTGCCCACATGCCCGGTATTAGTGGTAATGAATTACTTCCTAGAGCTGTACGTCTCCAGAATTGAAGAAAGAGCAACCACAGTGCATTAATAGCAATGCTGAGCTTCCACAAACACACCGCAAACAAGATCACCACGCGGCCTTTGGTGTGTTTCTTTTGAACGTGGTAAGAATCGAAACCTTTGAGAGTTGCGAGCTCACACCTAGGGGCATACAGATAAATCTGGACGCTCTCCAGTCCTTTGAGGGTTTTAAGCTCCTTTCCTTGCATGGTAAATGATCTCCATTTAAACATCTCCAGGGAGGGTGGTAGATTCTTAGCCAGAAGGGTTAAAAGTTCTTTCTGTGGCGCCTACCAGGAGGCTCAGCTATGCTGGATCAGACATCTTAAATGTCATTCCTGGCAACTTTGAAACTGGACCCTGGAGTTAATCAAGTATCAGAGGGGTCGCCGTGTTAGTCTGAATCTGCAAAAGCGGTGAGGAGTCCTGTGGCACCTTATAGACTAACTGAAGTGTTGGAGCATAAGCTTTCGTGGGCAAAGACCCACTTGCATCTGACGAAGTGGGTCTTTGTCCACGAAAGTTTATGCTCCAACACTTCAGTTAGTCTATAAGGAGTTAATACAAAATACCTTGCGAAGTAGGGGCCTTCCATACGGAACATCGCACGTGGCCAGTCCAGAGAGGGAAGACACCAGGCCAGGCTCATCTGAGAGAGACTTCTGACCCCTTTCCTGGCCAGGTCTTTCCTGTTTCTGGCCACACCAGAGCAACATGCTGGGAACTGAGGAGTCGCTAGAGAATCACTGTGCCAGCCTCATCCGATATAAATCTTTTCCTACCAGTTAGACAAATCTGTCTCTTCTGCACGTTGCACTTGATGCTTATTGTTTTGGTGTGCTGCAGCTGGGCCCTTCCCCGCTGAGGGCTTTGGAGGGCATTTGAGCGCTCTGAGGAGCCGATGGTCTGTTCCAGACGCTGTGCTTTCTCTGCGTCGATGTACGCCATCTCGCAAAAGGGATTGTATTGCTCACTAGTGAATAGGGAGGGGCTGAGTTACCAGGACTGTGCCCTTGATTTTGTGATGAGAGAAACTCTTCCAAATTCTCGGCTTTGGGTTTCTTTCGAAGAGAGCTGCCATTCATGGGTAGAGGCCTATCCAGGAAGTTAAGAAGCTTCTAGTGAGCAGGTACCAAAGGCTTTCAGACCCTATCCGCTAGCGGAGGAGAGCGATTTTAACTTGATGTTGGATTGCTGAAGCCTAAGCAGAATGCTCCGTAATAAAACATGAGATGTTAATTACATAGGCACTCCAAGAGGAAATGCCCTGCCTTTGTTGGCGTTACCTCCCTGGAGCCGGGGGAAACGTTACACATGGATGAAGAGGACCAGTGCTGCCTTGCCTTGCCTTGCCTTTCGCATGTTGGAGCCGTTTGCTTCCCCGTGCTCCAGCAGTGTATTAGATGCTGCAGTGTGGCGTCCGACTGATTTCTCTGGGAAGAGACTGATGTCCTGAAGGAGCCAGCCTTGCTCTAATAACCAAGGGTGCCAGCATGTGGCTCTGAGTGGATTAGCTGAGGAGTCCCTGTCCTTAGGGGAAGGCGAGCACAGAGCGGCTCTGCGCCCCCGCTTTCCAGCCCTGCTGCCATCAGAGGTGGGGGGACGGACAGCCCTCACGCACTGCAGGCTGCGGGTCTCGAGCAGTGCGACTCCCCTTACAGGCTGCTGCACTCCACAGAAACACCGAGACTGCACCGAGCCGGGACCGCACTCAGCCTGCCCCAGGAGGTGTGAGCGGAAACCACTCCTTCGGGAGCCTCCAATTTGGCTGGACCCTGCTCTTGAGACAGCTGAGGGTTCACCTGAAAGCGTCAAGTGGGAGAAGCCGCCTCCCAGGAAGCCGGGCAGCCAGCCCCTGCAGGCTCCGCTCCCAGGGAGGTGGCTTCGCTCTGGCTGAGCGTAACGGCACCATTAACCGATAAGCATCAGCTTATTGGTTAAACAGTTGGCCCGTTACACGCCAACATCCCTGCTTTTCAGACCACAGTTATGAAAAACTTTGTAATAGCCACTTGTATGAGCACTTTATAGGAACTTCCCGCTCAATACCCTGGCAGTGTGTCTGTGGGTAAGACCTGACCAGTGAAACTGATCTGCTGTAACTTTGCTTCTCCTTGGGGTAATGGGATTGAAATGCAATTGAGAGCCTCACACTGCCATGCCTGAGAGTCAGCGCTCTTCAGGCAAGAAAAAGCAAGCTAGCACCACCATGTGGGGCTTTCTCAAAGCACAATCTGAATAAGCAACCGAGGACCCCATGGGATTGCTTGTGCGGTGATGGACACACCCGTGTGATTGTGACAGTGTAACAGTGACTCTGACACTGGGTATCACAGGGGAAGGTAGTGGTCTGTTCTCATGTAATTTTATCTCAGCAAAAGAACATCCTTGTATTTGAGGGGCTGCTTGTGTTTAAGCCAATCCAGAATTCTTTTTATTAATTAAACTGTTTCCCCCTTAGCATTGCAGAATGTTGCAGCACTCCATACTCGCTCTTGGGATTGGTGTTCACAGTCTCCTTCGTTGCGTTGGGAGTTTTGACCCTCTGCAAGTTTTACTTGCAGGGCTACCGTGCGTTCATGAACGACCCTGCCATGAACAGGTGAGTGCCTGAAGCGCGTTCAGAATTGCATAGAACAGAGGTTGACTTTTGTTAAACTTGAACATTATTTTTAACTCACGCTAAACGCCTTAAAATGCATAGGAATTCTGACAGGCAGCTTACGTACTAGTGCAAATACACTGCTTTAAAGGGTTGCGATGGACATGTCGACCATGAATCTTAGCATGGCAGCCTTGCAGTGTTGCTCCTTGGGATTTTAGGTTCTTTGCAGCATCTTCATTGGGAGGAGTGGCCGAAGGAACGTTCAGATGTTTAGAAAAACAAACTGTGTATGTACAGGTAGTCCCCAAGTTACACGGATCAGACTTATGTCGGATCCGTAGTTACGAACGGGGATTGTAACTGATCTGGAAGCGGCCGCAGGTCCGGCCCGGTCCTGCGCGGCTTTGCTCCGCGTCTCCCTGGTCTGCTGGGGGGGACGCAGCTAGTGCCCCCCCAGCAGACCAGGGAGATGTGGAGCAAAGCCCGGGGCCTGTGGTAGAGCAGGTGGGGCGCTGCCGGTTGGTCCCGCAGCACCGCTCCTTGGCGCTACTGGACCAACCCGGCAGCACCCCAGCTGCTCAGCCCCAGGAGTCCTGATTCAGCCGCTGCTGATCAGTTTCAGCAGTGGCTGAATCAGGACTCCTGGGGCAGAGCAGCTGGGGTGCTGCTGGGTTGGTCCAGTAGCGCCGAGGAGCGGCCGCGCTACTGGACCAACCCAGCAGCACCCGAGCTGCTCTACCCCAGGCGTCCCCAAGTTAGCCGCTGCTGAAACTGACCAGCAGCTGACTACAGGAAGCCTGAGGCCGAGTTGCTCTGCCCTGGGCTTCCTGGAATCAGCTGCTGGTCAGTTTCAGCAGCAGCTGACTTGGGGATGCCTGGGGTTCTTAAGTTGAATCTGTATGTAAGTCGGAACTGGCATCCAGATTCAGCCGCTGAATCTGGACACCAGTTCTGACTTACATACAGATTCAACTTAAGAACAAGTCAGAACTGGTGTCCAGATTCAGCGGCTGAATCTGGATGCCAGTTCCGACTTACATACAGATTCAACTTAAGAACAAACCTACAGTCCCTATCTTGTACGTAACCCGGGGACTGCCTGTAGTTACTTTAACTTACTGGTTCATTTCCCCCCCATGGTACTACATGCAACATCCGAGCCACTTTTGAGTAGAAGATTTGCCCAGGTTACTGTGGAAAAACTGCCAAAGGATATAGGCAACTCGTTTCTCTTGTGAGCGTGTCAACTGTCTGATGTAAAATTGGGGAGGGAGGGGTTAACGTGTTAGCTTTTACCTGGAGTTCAAACGCTGGTTCAAGCCAGAAGTGAGGGACTTTTGTCCTGTGGGTTCTCAGTGAGTGGGACTTGCAGTGAGCCTGCCCGGGAACGGCGCAGGAGTGTTGTAGGGTGGGGGGAAGCAGTCGTGCATAGTCCGTGCTGTGCTGTGACTGCTTCAGGACGGTGCTGTCCGTGTCTGCGTGTTAGAAATACGAAAATCACTTTCGGTTTCAAAACCAAAGGTGTGAAAGTGGGACGTTCAGGGGACTCCGTATTCTAGATTTAGCCCCGATGCTGAATTGGCGGCTTTCAAAATGGATCCGTGTGGTAGGGCTCCTGATAGGGATGTCATTGCTAGACTGTTCTTTCAGATGAAGCAAAATAATTCACATCTGCATTTTATTTTCCCTCTTCCTCCAAACGCCGTCCCGAAGGGGGATGACGGAAGGAGTCACTCTCCTGATCTTGGCGGTGCAGACTGGCTTAATCGAGCTCCAAGTGGTCCATCGTGCATTCCTGCTCAGTATTATTCTCTTCATTGTGGTAGCGTCCATCCTTCAGTCCATGCTGGAGATTGCCGATCCCATTGTTTTGGCGCTAGGAGCTTCACGGGACAAGTAAGAGCTGCACTTTGTAAACTGAAAGCTACTTAAGTCCTGTAGAGGTGAGCACGCTGATCTGTGGCCTAGTGGCCTTGTGGGCTGCCTCGCGGTAAGTTGTGGAAATCCATGTTATCGAAGACTAAATAGTGATATAGACGAGTACACAGACCTTCCTAGTTCCTTGTTCTTTCTCCTCCTCTCCTCCCTGCTCCCTTCCCCCTCACAGTTTTTCTGTCTCTCATACACACACACCAGCCCAGAGATGCTTTGCTACATGGTTCCTCCTTCTACAGGAAAGTGACCTGGGTCCCATGGTCCTAGTGGAGAATCACCCATGAGCATGTCACACGGTCTATCCAGGACCACGCTGGTCTGCAGCAACTGGGAAGTCGTCACCCTCTGTTGCGGGATCGAGAGCCCTGCTCTTGGCTAAACAGATACTCATTGGGGATGTCACGGAAACAGTCAGTTTTTCTGCTAAGCGCAGTAAAAGCTCTGGTACCGGCATCTCGGGGGAATGCTGGGTTAATCACACGCTTTGGCTCACTGAGTTGCACTCTGCCGGTGGAATGAGAATTTTTGAGGAATTGGAATACAATAAAATGAATGAAGTACAAAATACAGTGCCCAGGTGCTCCCCAGTCCAGAGGAACTCTGCAGTACAGAGGGGCTGGTTTCTTGGAGCGCTTGGGTGTCTCCACCTTTCTAGGCAGTGAGTTATCTTGTGACGCTTAGGGATGTCCGAGGTTAACTGGTTAACGGATACACTGATGCTCATCTGTTCCTGTTAACGGTTAAACTCTGCTAGGGTCTCGAGCAAGGGAGGAGTTGGCAGCCAGGACCTCGCGCATGCTGGGGTGCTGCCATGGCAGAACCTGCAGTGTGGGGTCGGGAGCCCAGAGCCTGTGACCAGGAGCGGGCAGCCGGTGCTCAGGGCCGGCAGCAGAGACCACGAGAGAGGGGCTAGGAGCCCACCAGCAGCAGAGCCCACAGGGTGGGGCCAACGGCCGGGACCCTTCCCTCCCTCCCCCTACCTCTCCGGTGAAAACATTTAACCGTGTAACCGATAGAATTTTGATCGGTGAAATGGTTACTGTTTGTGCACGTTTTTTCCGTCCCTAGTGACGCTCCATGTCCCTGCGGGCAGTGCATGGCGTCTGCCAGCTCACTAAACATACAGCAACCGTGAGAACTAGACTGAACATCATTTCATCTTGGATTCAGAAGGTGCATCCAGGTTGTTCCTCAGGGCCCCCCGAGAGCGACCTCCGTTGCCAGTGGGGATGTAGAAAGTGAGAGGAATTGGGCGGAATCAGGAATGACTCTGGCACTCCCCGGAAACTGCTTTTTGGAATAAATGGCTGATATCCGCTTGCTTCTCTTCTGCCTCTTTGCATAAAAGTGGAGTGCGGAATGTGGGATGACATCGCGTCCGGGCAGTATAGCCGTCCTGCCTACAACACTGCAGATTTATATGGGGAGACCTTAGAAATGCCAGCTAATTGAGCTTTCTAGTTAACTAAATGCCAGATAACAGCGCTTTTGCTGTTATGGCCCAGGGGTTAACCTCGGGAACCCCAGACTTTGGGGCAGAGGTGATGGGCCTGCAATGGGAGCTGTCTGGCCAGAGATATTTCCCGAGGAGAGGAAATACGGAGTCTCATGGGTTTCGAGTGGATGTTTAGATCTGCTGAGTTTTTTCCTCTTCTCTCTGGTTGCCTTGTTTCTTTGAGGAGCTTTGTTTGTCTTTGGTGTTCTGGCATGAATCTGTGTTTCCTATGTTAGTTGCATGTGTCTCTTCCCCTTATGTAACCTGAAAGCGTTATAAATAAAAGAGGAGGTTTATTTATATCCAGTGAGTCTGTTTGGCTCAGAGGTTGCTTGTGGTCAACACAGTCTCTCTGCAGCCTGTTAACTGTAAATATGCTAACAAAAGGAAAGAGTAGAGAGCCAAGAGATGACTATCTGGTTCTCTCAAACAGCCCTGATAGCTGCACATTTGTAACTGCGTTTGCCACCTCCAGAGCTGGATTTGTAGGGCATTCGGAACAAATGGGATGCAGAGAGCCACCTGCCCCAGCCCAGAAATAACTAACAGATAGTTACAAACTTCAGTTAACTTCGACTTTTTTGTTGTTTTGTCGTCTAACCCTTAGTTGCAAACTCGGGTAGTTCCCCTCTCTCCTTCCTTCCCTTCTGCTATCATTGGTCAGTTTCAGTTCATCTTATTTCTGGCACTAAATGTGTATAAAAATACATCCGTGAGAAATGCTGAGTGGTATAGCAAGGAATAATTAGAGGCATTGAAAAGATTTCCAAATGAGGATGCAAGTGAAAAGATTAGGACTGTGTAGGGAAGAGATTTGTAAGAGGGGACGTGACCAGGATCTAGAAAATCCTTTCACTGAACGTGGTGATTTTGGGGTGTATGTTTGAGAGAGTCTTTGGAGAAGGCAGAGCCATGTGCTTTCTTGATCACCAAGGAGATAAATTGCTGGACTCTGTAGCTGAGTTTTTGTGGAACCTAGTTCAGTGCTGGTGAGGTTTAACTTAATTGTACTCATATGATAAATTACATTAAGATAACTAGAGCTTTGGAATAGATGTCATTTTAAGAAACTTAATTAAATACCAATAAATACATTTCATTGCTTCTCATAAAAGCAAGGTGGCATCCGTTTGTACTGCAAGGAAACCAATTCAAAATGGATAAAAGGAAATACTCTTACCCAGTGCACAGTCGTCATGTGGCAGTGAGTTCCACAAGTTTAATATAAAGGCTAAGAAAGAGTCCAGTGAAACTCACCGTATGAGACATTTTCGTGGGGGAACTTATGTAGATATATTAGCATTTAAAATAATCTAACAAACTTTTATGCTTCGGAGCATGATTGCCTAGCACGGATTATTCCAGAGGTTCTAAAAGGCTTTCCTGGATTTTCATCTGAAGCATCTGGTGTCAGAGACGGAGACAATTAGTTGAACCACTGACCTGATGTGCTGTGGCAATACCTATTATGTAACTTGTAGCCAGCGGGGCTGACAGCCACTGCAGCCCTGGGGCAAGATGTGGGGGAGGTGGGGCCACACCCCCGGGAGAGGCTGGGACAAGGGTGGTCAACCCTTAGCAGTGCCCAGACTTCTGCCTGCTCCCCCCCCCCCCCCCCCCCCCAGCCCTCAGAACCACACGGAGTGGCGCTTCTGGCCAATTCAAAGGGACTTGGAGCTCTGGCCGCCACCACCACTGTGGCAGCTGGGAGCTCTGGGCCCCTTTGCATCTCTGGGCCCCAGGGTAATTCCCCCTCCCAGCCCCCCTGCCCATAGCAGCCCTGCTTGGAGCTTTCACTATTTTGCCCCCTCTCACTGAGGATGCACCTTCGCGCTTGGTGCTAGGAACGGCGCGGGGCTGGAAACACACGTGCTTCCCTCCGGATCGGCATGTCTGTGCTGCCACTCGCTCTGCGCGAGGTACGTCAGGGCTCTTAGTGGAAACCCCTTGAGCAGAGGCCCCCGCCGCGGTGCCGGACCGAGCATGCCCGTTGTCTGAATCGCAACCCTTGCCTTGTTCTGGCAGGAGCCTGTGGAAGCATTTCCGTGCTGTCAGCCTGTGCCTCTTCCTGCTGGTGTTCCCGGCGTACATGGCCTACATGATTTGTCAGTTTTTCCACATGGATTTCTGGCTGCTGATCATTATCTCGAGCAGTATTCTCACCTCCCTCCAGGTAAGGCCCGCTGGCCTCATGGCGGCAGTTGGCTTGTTTGTCTCCCAAAGGTAACGGGATCTAACCAGCCCCGTAGCGGGGGGAATATTTGAGCAGCGAAGCTGGGAAGTAAAATGTTTTATTTATCTCTGCCTGCGACTAGAGCCCTCGAGTGCTGGGCTGAGAACACAGGCGACTGAAATATTTATTCTAAACCACGTGTAGGATGGCAAGGGCCTACTAGTTACAGTCCTGCGCTGCCAGGCTGCGCGCATATGGCAGCGTTTTGGGGAACTTCGTGACAGCGATGTGGCGATAGCTGGTGTCCAAAACATGCACGCTGTCCTGCGAAGGGAGGCCGGCGTGGACCCTCGCTTTCCTTTTTCATTCACTATTTAAAAGCGCTTGGAAGCTTGCCTCTTCATTCGCTCTTTTGCAGCTAGTTGCTCGTGCCTGTAGCTGTGTCTATCGCCCTCCCTACGGGCTTGTCTCCAGGACACGGCACTGCGCACTAGAGGAGGGGGATTTCTGAAGTACACAGCACGTGCCATGCCAACAGGCCCATGTGGACCCTTCGGGCATGACCTAAAGGTTCCCTAGTACATACACACGGATGCCGTGCTGTTCCCAAGCGTGTTCCCGTGCGTGTTTGCCAGGCCGTGTAGACAAGCCCTGCCTCTAGCCTTGATTCTGCAAAGCACCTTTCCGCCGGTACTTAAGCACAAGTGTAGTGCTTTGCTGAGGACGGGCGGGTTCCCTTCGGCTTGACGGTTAGCGATCGGCTGGTGGGGGTGTTGGGAGGCCCGTTGTGTTCAGAGCTCTCTTACCCTCGGGGCCTGGCTGCTAACACTGTACGTGGGTCTGTTTCAGGTGCTCGGAACGCTTTTCATTTACGTGCTGTTTATGGTGGAGGAGTTCCGAAAAGAGCCAGTGGAAAATATGGACGATGTAATTTACTACGTGAACGGCACCTACCGGCTGCTGGAGTTCCTCGTGGCGCTCTGCGTGGTGGCGTACGGTGTCTCGGAGACCATCTTTGGAGAATGGACTGTGATGGGCTCCATGATCATCTTCATCCACTCCTACTACAACGTGTGGCTCCGGGCCCAGCTGGGGTGGAAGAGTTTCCTTCTCCGCAGGGATGCTGTGAATAAGATCAAGTCGCTGCCCACCGCCACAGAGGAGCAGCTGGAGCGGCACAACGACATCTGCGCCATCTGCTACCAGGTGTGCCTTTCGGGAGGGACTCGGGTGCACAGACCTGGGGGCAGTCTGCAGTCCTGCTCTCCGGCGGTGGAACAGGTGCCGTGGCTTCGGTTACGCTGGCGGTTCCATCCCCACCTTGGTGCAGAACTGGAGGTGGCCATCCCCCTGGGGCCTTAGAGCAAGCCCACATGGAAATGCAGGGATTGGAAGATGCCAGAGCAGCCTGTGTGGTGTCGGGTTTAAAATCCATTTCCAGGTTTGACTTAAGCCAGTGTGTGACTGACCGGGCCGGGTCTGGGCACAGCTGAGGGCATCCGCTCAGGGCAAATTGCTCAAAACTCGGGGCTCCTTACAGCCCCAGACTGGAGACTTTCCTAAATAGGCCACAAACTAGTCCCACAGAGCGCTTCAGCTGCCAATCTGGCCAGCCAGAAGCCTCACGAGCAAACCCCTCAGACACCCTAATCACCCCAGCTCTCCCTGTGCCCCAGTTAGCCCCAGGCCTAACACACAGATGAGGGGTTATAGACCCCAATCTCACCTCCCCCAAACAGGTCCTTCTGGTCCCAAGAAGCCAGCCACAGTTCTGATCAATTTACCCTCTGGATCTTACCCACAAGATCACGCTGGGCCAGTCCTTTCGAATCTACAATCTAAAGGTTTATTACTAAAAGAAAGAAAAGCCTGAGAGTGAGGTTTAAGGAGAATACATCACATGCATCGAATCCCCCAGCTCTCGATACAGGCTCTTAGCAGAGATGTTATAAACTGCTGGCTTAAAAGTCTCTGGTGCACATCCTATGTCAGGACGGGCCCACGGTTCTTCCCGGCTCGTTGTTCCCTACAAGGCTGCATCTGGGATCAGGAGCAAAACAGAAGACACAATGGAGGGTGCCACATGGCACTTATACACCTCTCCTGGCATCTTCCTGGCCAGAGAAGGTCACATGGTCCAACGACCTAGCCATGTTGGTTTGCAGGTATCAGTCCCATTCCTGAGGTGTGTATTGGCAGCTAGAGATTCATTGTCCCCTTGCTAATTAGCATAGCTATTGGCAGAGCTCAGCCACAGACAATTTTCCAGCATCCCTCCAGAGTCCATGTTTCTAACTCCACACACAGACATTATACCAGTACACGAATAGCCACACACAGAATCAGTAGAACAGAAGCTTTTATGTGACACCTCCCATGGCCCCCTTTGTACACACTTCGGGGCCAACACCCCCCCATGGGTGCAGCAGCCATCTGGCTGCTCCCCTCAAAATTGAGTAACGTGACAGTGTCGGAGATTCGTTCATGTTTCCCGGTGAGTTTGGGCCAAGGTAGTGGCAGGCGTAGACCAACCACCCCCTTCTTCGTACTGGTGAGATTGCTCTTACCGCTTCCGTAAGACTGGCCTGCTCGGGTTGGCTTCACGTGGTGACTGAGAACAGCCGCTGACTTTGCATTGAAGTCCCAATCCCTGGGCCCGTGGTGTGGGGGTGCTGACACCCCTCCCTTCCCTCCCAGCTGACGCCAGCAGCAGAGCCAGTCGCTGGAACCGCAGGCCTGGAACCAGCAGCAGTCCTGGGCATGTGGGGCCGCAGCCAGTACCCGGTTGCAGAGCCCCCGGAGCGTGGGGTGGCAGCTGGGTCCCTGGGAATGGGGTTGGCTGCAGAGCCTCCGGTGGGGGGTGGGCACTCGGGACCCGGGGCTCTGGGCCAGGAGCCTGGGGTGCTGCAGCACCTCCCCGTGTGCCTAGTTCCAGTGCCTACACCTTGGGCTGACTCTGAGGCTTAGGTCTAAGCCCCTCACTTACACTGTGCTGCTCTCACGCCATGGTGCTTACAAGTGGATATTGGTGCCGTCTCCCTGGGCTTTGACTTTCTGGCTATTCCTTGGTAACCCGCGCCCTACAAGAGGGTACATACCAATCCCGGGGGGCTGCTTTTAACTGGCGTAGGCTGACTTCCGCGGGCTTGCACTCGTTGGGTCAGGAAGCCTCCTGACTGCGGGGTACCCGAGCTCTTCGACTCTTCCCCCGCAGCCTTCCTGGTTCTGTGTGCCTGCTGCCAGTCACACGGCAGCCGGCGTCTGTAGGAACGTCCTTCCCCAGCATGCCTGAGCATTTCCACTTCCGGGTGCAGGAGGCCCGCTGGAGTAGGAGGGCAGGGTGTTTGGCTGCTGTGTGATATCCTGGTTTTTGTTGCTTTCAGGACATGAAATCGGCTGTGATCACCCCCTGCAGCCACTTCTTTCATTCTGGTTGTCTTAAGAAATGGCTCTATGTGCAGGAGACGTGTCCTCTGTGCCACTGCCAACTGAAAAACCCCTCGCAGCCGCCGGGACTGGGACCAGAGCCAGCTCAACAGCCCAACCCCGGAGCAGCGCAAAATACTGTTCACCGAGAAGCAGCTGAGCCTCTTGGTGTCGAACAGCAGGAGGGGAGAGATCCAGGAGAGAGCCCTTGTGACAGTGGGAAGGGCGTTGAAGGGCCAGGTGCCCAGGAGCACGCTCACGACACCAAGAACGAGTCTGCGAGTTTGGATTGTGACTCTTGCCCTTCTGAGGCCAGCCGGGGGGAGGTGATTGCAGAGAGACCGACTGGAGTCCAGGAGGAGAGTGGCAGTCGGGAGCAGAGACTTTCTGTCCAGATTTGAAGTGACAGCAGACGATGTCGGAACAGACCCATGTCAGAGACCTGTGCCTGAATCAGCAGAGAACTTCCCCTTCCACGCTGGTGACACAGTTTAGCCGTTAATGCTGGTCAAAATGTATTTAATATCCCCGCTGATCTGTGGGCCGCCTGGTGGAGGCCATTCCAATGAGATCCACAGCAACGCCTTCCGAAGCTGCCTCGGCATTGCGAGGGAGGGAGAAGCTGGAAACCGATGAAATGGACAGCCTGTTTTCGGGGGTGGGCCAAGGGGGGGAAAGAAGTAGGGGGTGTGAGGTATGAAAGACCGATCCACTGGCTTGCGCTTGGGGCGGGGAGGGAGAACCAAACTCAGCGATGTCCCCAGGTACCCGTGAGAGATGTCAATGCTTTGGCCCGTTTTTTCTTCATCGACTGGAGCACAGCCATGATTAATGACAAAATTTTGTACAGCTCTGACGCCAAAATCAAAGATGTAACAGCATTGATTGTACCGGAGGAGGGAAGCGCTCTCATGCATTGTGTATGCTTGGGCATCTTTGGTGGGGCAATTACATTTGCATTCATGTAATCTGCAGTGACTCTTGACTTTTATGACAGAGTCTTCAATATTTTGATGTATATGAAACTTTTGTTAATATTATGCACAGTGCGGGCCTGTGTGACGTAAACTAAAGCTCTTGTGAACACTTCGGCCTCCACGTCCGCGTGCAGGAAGGAGTGGGATGAGTTTTAGGGCACAGATAGAGGCCCTGCAATACTGTTTGATCCTGTGTAACGTTTAATTCTTACAGCTGAATTAAAACAGTGTTAAACTCTGGCGACATTTGCACTTTTGGGAATGAGTACAGAAACGTGTACGATCAAATGCCGCAAATGCCCCTTTTAAAGCTGTTCGTAGAATTTGCACCTTTATTGCTTGGCCACGCATGTGTCCACCCTTTTAAATTTTTACATTCATCATGGCTTCACATAGAAGTAGGGACTTGGGGAGGGCGGGGGAAGGAAATTTTTTATGTGAATTTTGATATGAAAAGAAGCTAGTCACTTATTTATACAATAGGCTTGGCTCGGAAGTGTTTGTTTTTTGTTTTTTTCCAGAATTGGTATTTTTAATGTGGTATGATTTCATTTTGAGTAGTCAATTTGGATGTAGACTGACAGACATAGCTGAATGTCTTAATAAATTACATTTGAAGATTTTTACATTTGGTTCTGTGGCTGGTTCTCTGTTCCGGATGAGTTTGTGTTTCTCTCTGAGCGCGGCGGAGCTGGTATTCCCTCCCATCCCTCCCATGTGTTACTGCCCAATCCAGGCACGGACCATTCTACAGCTCGTACCTCCCTAAACCGAGACGCTCCGGCCCAGCAGCATCTGTGCTAGTCCAGCGGGACCAGGGATGTTCCTGGGGCAAGGAGGCCAGGAGCTCGGGGGCAGAGGGCTCAGGTCGCATGGGGAGCCCTTTGGTAGGAGGCTCGGTCAGTGCGGGGAGCCCCGCTAAAAGGGGGTTGGGCAGCACAGCCAGGAGCTCCGGGGCCGAGGCGCCAGGCAGGGCTGACAGCAACGGGGGGCCAGCTGGGCTGGAAGCGGAGCCAACGAGGGGCTGGGAAGCCGGTGGCAGGGGACCACCCCTGGTTCAGCAAATTCCCTTGCTCAAGACCTGCCAGGTCCCAAAGGTGCCGGACCGCGGAGATTCCACCTGTAGTTCTTAAGCCCCGTCGTTGCCTCCAGTGCCTGGCCTGAGCAGAGTGATTTCAAGAGTGGGTTGTGGGCTCTCTTCCCCCAGCCTCCAAACCGAGCGAGCTGCTTGCCGTGTTGTGGACTGCCGGCCTCCCGAGCAGCTGCCTCAGCCTGGGCTCTCCCTTGAGAGCTGGAAATAGCAGCAAGCAAGAGCCTGCTTCAGTGTCTTCCATAGTTATATGCTGCCATGTCTCCTTGGTGCGCCCCAGGAAAGTTTGCCATGTGCTGCTTCGGTCCTTGCCACTCCGTCAGGGGCTTAATAATAAGTTGAATTCAGTGAAAATAGGGAGAAACTTTCACAGATTTCTTTTCTCATCCCTTTTGTTTCCTTAATCGGTTAGTGTCAGTGGCAAATTGGGCTCAAACTCTCCTCCATCCTTGTTTTGCCCAATCGCCTGCCCTCTCCCCAAACAAGCACCACGTTTCTGCAGTTGCGGGTGGTGCACCTAGTTAGGCTAATGCTCCCCACAACCACTGTGGGAGGTTTAGCAGCTGGGGATGGGCCCTGCATAGGATCCTAACAGGGCATTGAGCAGTTATGCAAACGACCTCACTTCAGAGGGCATGTTCTCAGCCAGAATGATGTACAGAACCCAGGCAGTCAGTCCTGTGCCAGATGCCCCACACAGCTCCAAGGGCTGACGTGTGAAGAATTTCCGCCCCCTCTGAGAGCTCTTCATTCCACTGATGCCCAGGGAGCAAAGCACTTGGGGAGGAGGTAGATAAGGTGGGGCCCCAGGTGTCGAGGAAGGCAGTAAGAGAGCTGGCAGAAGGAAGCAAGAGAACCCAAGAGAGAAACGGAGAAAGAGAAGGAAAGATCAAAGCACAAGACTCGCTCTCAGGGCATCAAAAATCATTGAGCTACACCAAAGTTCATTAGGGTTTCAAGTTTTTATACTTGGAGGGAATGTTCCTGGCCCCTGTTCTGAACAAGCCGCATCCTGCCACTAATAGACAGCACCCCGGGAGTTGGCGGGGAGGAATTGCTTGCCTCTTTGCTCCCTCCCTCCCCCACAGCTCTGTCTGGTTAAATTCACGGCAGTAACAAACGCAATTGGCAGTCGGGGCAAAAAGTATGTGGCAAAACTTGAACATTCTCTGGATGTCACTCCTTTGGCTGATTGGATCTGCCACTGCAGCAGCAGTGCAAGAGCGGGTCCATTTAAACCGTTTTCTTAGGCGATGTGTATTACAGTAGCGCCAGGAGGCTTGGACTGAAATGGAGGGGCCCGTTGTACTCGCTGCTGGGCAAATCTCTAGACAGTCGTGACCTGAAGAGTTGAACAAGACTGGAATGAAGGGGAAATGTCGGCATAGGGAGTGAAATGACATGGCCAGAGTCACCAGCAATTCTGTGGAAGAGCTGGGAATAAACCCTAGATCTGGTTCCTAGGTTGTGCTCGATCTGCTGCCTAAAAGGTGGGTGGGGGGCGAGGGAATTTGCTCTATTAATATTTAGTCTGAAGGGTGTTCCCTATCAGGTTATAACTCAGAGCAAACTTTGGACATAAGGTACTTGAATAGCCTTTAAAGAGAACTTGTATCTTCCTTCCCCCAGGTTATCTGAGCAGATGAAGTTGAAGGAACTTGGCTCGAATTTGGCCTGAAATGTACGCTGTCAAAACAAACCCCTACAAGAAAAATCAGTATGAAAATTAAAAAACCCAAAGGATAGCCCGTTGGTCTCTTGTTTCAAATGTGCCACAGAATCCACTGTTCTCAACGCTCCCCTGCTTGCAGCCCAAAGGATCTGAGTGAAACTGACATGACAGGGGAGGGGGCTTTTTGGTTTTGGGGGAGTGTTTGGTTTGGGTATTTTGCTCTCTTGGGGAAATGCTTCAAGTAGGGGACGTAGCTGAATTCCAGCTTTGATGTACTATCCCAGGCAAAACATTGGTTTACTTTTACTATAGCTGAGCAGTTCTCAGACTGCTGTGGCTCATGGCCTGCTAGTGGTCAACAATCATTTGCTAGGGGTCCAAATTTGCTCTCCACTTGTGATGGCTGGTCCCTGAATGTCACGCATGAGGTTAGTTCTTTTTCCAGCTGTTAAATGGTGTGCTGGCAGGCAAGATGACGGAGCCACATCCTGCTGCCACTCCCTTGGTGGTGCAGCTGCCCCCAATGGCTGCTCTCCTATTGCATCCCTCCGAACAGCCCCGCCCTTTGCATGTTCTGAACACAGTCCCTTTCCCAGGGCCTCCGGGTGTCCTGGCACAACCCAATTCTGACCTTGCTTTAAGTTAGGCAAAGAGGAAGCTACAGTGTGGAATTGGTGGCCCCAGCTCTTACCATTCTTGAACAGACTAGCAGACAGATGCACTCTAATCTATTTTTAACTGACTACAGCGCACTTTAAAAAAAAATAGTCTTCATGGCAAACTGGGTCCTGCCGTGCAGGGGACTGGACTCGATGACCTCTCGAGATCCCTTCCAGTGTTCTATGATTCTCTGAAACTTGGGAAAGAAAATCCCAGCTGGAATGTGGAAGGATTAAGTTTTATTTATTTTCCCTTCTAAGAGCTGTACTGTGCAATGTGAAGGGTAACGTCCTTGAAAGATGGGTTTCTTCATGCACTATTTCATCTTTGTGTTGTTTTTAGATTGAAATTAATTTCTCATAGGCTCTGTGTATTGGGCAGTTTGTGTTGACAAGTACAGGAAAATGAGAAATGACAGCCGGTTACACTGAGACACAATCTGTTTTCAAGATACAACTTGTAAGGCCGTAGATGTGTTTTGAGATTCTGTTCTTGGTCTTCTAATCATCTTGCTGAAATATGGGATGCTCCCCATGGTGGTGGGTTAAAGGAGGAAAGGCAGGCCAGAAAGTTGTCAGGGAGCACCAAAAATCTTAGTTGTGCTCTAAAGTGTTCATAGTATTGCTGAAGACATTACGTAGGTTGGGGCAAACGCTGTCTCTTTGTTCTATCTTGGGACAGACTCTCGTGTAATGGCCGAGGGCTTTGAGGCACTAGAATCATAGAACCATAGAACTGGAAGAGACCTCAGAAGGTCATCAAGTCCAGCCCTCTGCTCTAGGCAGGACCAATCCCAACTATGTAGTGCCAAGTGTAAATTGCTAAAGCAGTTTGCAAAACTTTGGCCCAGTCCTGCAACCACCCTTCAGCTGAGCATTCCCCTCACTCAGCCGCGAGCTGCCGCGGTTAGTCTCAGTGAAATGGACGGGCTACTTCTCCGAGGAAAAGTCACTCGGGTTAGTAAGCCGTGCAGAACTGGGCCTGCGCCTGGTTGGGAAAACAGCTTTACTAGCTAGACGTGCAGCCGCCCGTGCAGGTGAAGCACCTTAGGGAAAGTTATTTCACTGTTTCGGGAACTGATTGGTTTTATAGCCCAGTTCCAAGTTCTCGCGTGGTACCACGGTTTCTGTCCTCTTGCTTTACAAGCCGATTTCCAAAGAGCAGCAGGATTCCCAAGACCCCTGGCGAGCAGCAGACGGGCACTTCTGGGGCTAGTCACAATCCAGCCGAAGAGCCAACTTGTGGCTTGTCTGACAGAAAAAAGTCTGTTTTTTAAAAGATGTATCGCACAGAAGCGCCCAGTAACCCTAAATCGGGGGTGGAGAACCCAGAGGCCGGATTCGACCCCCGGCTTGGTTGGATCTGGCCTCCGAGGCTCAGGGCTTCCTCCACCCAATATTGGGGCGCGTACGCTGGTGCTCCAGTCCCCGCTCCCCACTGCCCCCTGCAGAGCTGGAGCGCCCACAGTCTACTAACCTGGGCTTCCTGGGCTCTGTGTGTGAGGGGAAGGGGGGAGGGTCTTTCTCCTCCTCAGCCAGGGGCCACCTCTGGGAGATTTTTGTTTTGTGGCCCCGACTGATTTTTCTGTCAGCGGCCCCGGACCCAACGAAGGTTCCCCCGTCCTGCCCTGCAGGGAGGCTCCACAGCCCTAGAAGTTGGAGTAACAGACAACGCTTGCTCTGAAGTGCTCAGCACGGAAGCTCGGTTTTTGGCATGCTAAGGAGGACAGATAGAATCACAGAACCCTAGAACCGGAAGGGACCTCGGGGGGTCATCGGATCCTGTCGCCTGCTCTCGCGGCAGGACCAAGCGCCGCCTAGATCAGTGGTCCCCAACCTTTCAGGGCTGCCGGGAGCCTGGGGGTGGGGCCGCTCACACACCGGGCATCGGGGTGGGGCTGTGCATGCGCCAGTACCTGGGGCCGGCACCACACATGTGCCACGCACCCGGGGCCAGGCCAGCCCAGATCACTTGGCAGGCGTACATAAATGCCCCGGTGGGCGCCATGGCGCCCACGGGCACCACATTGGGGACCACTAGTCTAGACCATCCCTGACAGGCGTCTGTCCAACCTGCTCTTCAATATCTCCAGGGATGGAGATTCCACAGCCTCTCTAGGCCACTTATTCCAGGGTTTCACCCCCCTGACAGGAAGTTTTTCTCTTCTGAAGCTGACCCTGCGTGTCCACGTTCAGCTCTGGTCCCCGAGCGGGGCAGTGCCCCGGGATTTCCTTCGCTCTGGCTTCTTGCCCTGAGCGCTGTCTGGGAGATGTATTCTGAGGGAGCTGTGCTCCATCACTTTTAGCCCCTTCTCCTGCATCGTGGCGCTTGGTGCTTTTCTGGCTGCTTCCTCTGCAGCTCCACCGAAACCAGGCCACTGGTGTCCCTTGCGAGGTGGGTGCTACAGGAGGGACAAATGCCGAGGAGCTTTGTTGCGCATTCCTCTGATGGCTGGCAGGCTGGGCGGCTCCGTGCCAGAGGAACCCCCTGTGGGGCAGAGGGAGATGGGGACAATTCCCGGAGCCAGGCACGTTGCCAACGGGCACAGCGATGCCAGGGCTGTTTGTATTGGGAGGGCTCTGAGCGGGAGCTGCAGGAGGTACAGGCAGGTGCCATAGTTAGAACATAAGAACGTTGAGGGTTTCGGGCTTTTCCTGCGGTGCAGCCATCTCGACCTCGTGTGCAAGCAGCTGCCAAAGGCGTCTGTCCGGCCGCAGACCGTACAGCTGATTAATCTGGTGCTGGCCACCTTGGCTGAGCCTGCAGCGGGGATGCGGTGGCAGCTACTCTGTCCCCCAGAGTGTTACAATGGTCCTGGGGCGACTGGATTTTGCTGGGTGCTGCTCTCCATCCGCACGTGTGGCCGGCCCCATGTTCCCTCCCTGGTCAGCTTCAAGCCCGCTGTGTCCCTGCTTGAGCGATGCTCGCTGGGCAGCCGTTAGCATCGGGCATCCGCCTCGGTGCGTTGGCAGCTAGGCACTGACTGCAGCCCTGGTGGCGGCTCAGCTCCTTATTCTGCAGCTGCAGCACTGGCCCGGCTGTGCCAGTGTCAGTGTTCCTGGGGAGACAGCCGCACCGGGGGTGAAACGGGTCCTGGCGCTGGGAGCCAGTGCAAGGCTGGTCTGGTCACTTGATGGCGCTCAGGAAGGCCCGTGGTCGCCATGGTGATGGGCACCATTCAAGACCCTGGCCAGAGGGCCGACTGTCCGGAGAGCGTGGTAGAGGCATGTCCTGCCTTCGCCGCTTCAGGCCTGGGTCTGTCTGAGCCCGACTCGGTGCGCTCTGACGAGTCACCACTAGATGGGGATGGGGCTTTGCAAATCTCCAGACTACCAGGCTAGCCCAGCTTTGCCAACAGGCAGAGGTGTTCCCCGGGACAGATTGCTGCTCCTTCTCTCGTTTTCGTTTCTCCGTGTGCAAGGGCAGCTGGAATGACTGGAACAGTTTCAGTGCAAATAAACCTTTGTGACTGGCAGCAAGTGCGGATTGTATTCCCCTGGTTCTGTTGCAGGTGAGGTCTACTGTCCTGGAGTAACCCTGGGCGCGTGCCTCAGTTTCCCTAGGTTCCGCACCACTACCAGGATGGGAATTTCGGGGTGACAGCCTCCCCACCTACACAACAGCTGATGTCCTTTGTAACCTGAGCCAGGGAGGGGGTGACCAGGTGAGGGGGTCCTGAGAAGCAGGACAAAAGGCCAGTGAGGAGGCTGGCTGCAGGGCTGAGATGGGTTAGCTTTGCTGGCTTCGGGTACCGGGAAGGGGGTCAGGGCCCTGGCTCTGGGCCTCATTTGCCCAAGATGGATGGTCCTGGCTGCTTCTAGTTCCCATGCTGACGAGTCTGCGCTACGCAGTGTCCCTGCCGGCTGAGATCCCGTCTGGCTGCAGAGAGGGGTGCAGGGCCCGGGGCCTCCCCGCTCCTCGAGAACAATGATTCTTCTAGCAAAATGCCAAGTTAGTCGGGTTCCCAAGTGTTCCTCCCAGGGGCATGTCTGCCTGGGGCGCTCCTTCCAAATCACTCCCGTTTTCGAAATAGCAAGGTGAGCGTCCACGCGCCCACGTCCGCTATTTCGAAATAATCTCTCCTGCTTGCCAAGAGGAATCAGCTTCTTTTGAAATGATGATTTTGAAATAAGCTGGTAGTGTAGACATAGCCTAGGGCTATGGGGGGGGGGAAGGCGGAGCAGGGGGAATCTTAGGCAGTGTCAGTAAAACGGGAGTTAACTTTACATTGGCTAGAAGGGGCTTTAAATCCAGATCTGCCTGTTTCAAACACCTGCCCTCTCCTCCCCTTCCAAAAGTCAGACAACGTACGTTCTCCTATTCTCAGTGACAAAGCAGTTATATGCCGCCAAAAAAACCCTCCCCACCTTACTTAGGAATATCCTACAGATCAAAGTTTAGATGATAGAAATATGATGGTCGGGATTTCTGCTCTGTACGACGCAAAGGGTTTCTTAGCATTCTTCAAATTCTAATCGCACTGTGCACTCCTCAAAACACTGCCCAGCTTCAATTACAGACTCCGATTCTTTTCCCTCCGTCCTTATGCGCAGGGTTTAAAGCGATGCAAAAACATTCCACTGAAGCAAGCTCCAATTTTAGCTTGACCTTCATGCATGAGATCAAATATTTCCTTTTAGAACAATTCTTCTACTTGCTAATTTGCTAGCCACAATTAGCACCAGTTTTGGGGGGGGGGGGGGGGGGGGGTGGAATAATTTTGAACGCATGAGAATAGAAAAATCTCCCTGGCTACATATTTGAATTTAAAAGGAAGGACTTTGGTCATTCATTTATTGTAAGTTGTTCTCGATCAAGGCCAAAACTTTACTTCAGGAAATTCTAAAAGATGAGTACCGTTTTCTGCAGTCAGGCCTCATCCAGTGGAAAATAAGTAGAGAGGAATAGTCTTTTTTTATAATAAAAAACAACCCAAATATTAGGGCTCTAATGTGTTTTCCATGTGCGGCTAATTATCCCTAACACTTAACTGGAGGCTGTTCTGAAACATGTTTCTAAACCAGCTGCAAAACATAAAAACCTTGACAAATTAATAAAACTGGGGTCAGTTTTTTTATCATAGTCGTGTTTTGGAAAAGGAGGGCAATGCCCCTCTTAGAGACTAAGTCCTCAATTTTGCATACACTTAGACCAGGCCTATTCCAGACCCGGCAGCTTGGCTTATGGTGCGCAGCTCCAGTGACGTAGCAGAAAGAGGAGTTCTCTTCCTTTTCGTGTAGACACGGCCTTAGACACTGGCTTAACTTTCCACAGAGACACTCGGCAAAGGAACTGTTTATACAGTGCATAAAATCCAGCACCTGCACCCGACTTTGCAGGATCGGGGCTAGGTAGGAACGAAACGACATGAGGCGCATCGTTGTTCACGCTGCTGAGAGAACACGGGGAGGTGCATTGCCTGTCTGGACCCCGCCACGCCGGCCCGCTTGCCTTCCCTGCGCAGATCACCGCCACTTCACACTGAGACTGAACAGCCCTTCCTGGAGTGTGCCCAGGCCTGCGCCATCTCGGCCGAGCGGCACAAAGCAGCACCTGGGGCCTAGCGGGATGTGCAGACCCTCTGTCGCTTGCGTCCTTCTCAACCGCCTGCACCTCGAGTCAACGTTGGTGTTTGCTGGGCTGCGGCTTCCTGCCTCTTCTCAGATACTGAGCTCTCCCCTCCCCCGCTTGAGTCGCGTCGTGGTTTCGGTTTAACGGAGACTCAGCTGTCCTTCCCAAGGGCTTTGCTTGCCAGATTATGCGACGAGCCAGGAGGTCAGCCCCAGTCCTTTCCCTGTGGTGATGGATGTCGGAGCGGGCTCCAGCGCCTCGGAGACACCCGTGTCCCCTCAGAGTGTGAGGGGGCAGGTCTGGAAAAGGCAAAGCGGCTGGCTGAGGCACCTCCCACTGGACCGTTCCCCGTTTCCTGAGGGGTCTGTGTCCCCCCCCCCGTGTACACTGGGCTCCGCATTTCCGGCCACGTTGGCTGGGGCTTCCGAGACACAGATCCCGCTGTCCCAAAGAAGGGGGGAGGCTCCTCCCCATCCGTCTCACTCCTGGGAGCCCTTGCCTGCCTCACGCGGCTCTGGGGGGCTCCCGGCCACGGTGGAAGTTGTGCGCGCACAGGGCGGCTGCTGCCTGAGGACTGTGGGACAGGGGCACAGAGCTTCCCGCCGCACCCCAACACCCCCACCTTCCTGCAGCTCTGAGGCCCGCGAAACGGCTCTGCCCGCCTCTCTGGGCCCTCCCACTCCACTGCTCCTCACCCCCAACACCCCCTCCCAGCTCCGCACCCACTTGGGCTACGGCCAACGAGAATGGGGAGCCGTCCCTGCTCTCCAGAGTCGTCTCCCCCAAGGACCTCACTTTGGGTGCCCCGGAGCCTCCACGCTACGGCGCTCTACCCGACACCCCCAGAGCCGCTCCTGGGTTGGACCATCGCCGAGGCCTGAGCCTCGCATGGGTATCCCCTCCGCTGTCCGCGGCTCTCCATGGAAATGCGCAGGAAGTACCGCCCCAATACCCTCAGCGACAGTCCCCTGCAGCCTTCTGACTGGCCGAGTGACCCTACTTAACCCCAAGGGTTGCCCCAGGGAGCTGCCTGGGTGACCGCACAGTCTGGGGGCTCCTGTGATGTCAGGTTTGCCTTGTCTCCTGATCTCCAGTCCCTCATCCCAGCCTGACTGACTGTTTTACAGGACCTGGCCTTGCGATTCCTCTCAATCTATCCTGGCGACTCCTGTCCCGTGCGTGCAGTTCTCCCCCAGGCTGTGACCACTAGGCCTTACCACCTACACCCCAGTCCCTTGCAGCATGGGCCAGCAGACGCTGCTTCACAGTCTCCATTTGTGAGCCCCCGGGGGGGGGGGAGCAATCCCACAGTGATCTCAAAGAACTTGAATCAACTCTGAGAGGGCGGGGGAAGGGATCATCCCAATGTATTGTGGAAACAATGAATTCGGAGGGGCGGCTATTTTATTTTCATTTGCCAGAGGACAACTGTCTCGTTAGTTCATTACTCGTCTGTGCTGGGACCTTTGCTCTAATTAACGGAGATCAGCTCGTCTCAGCATCATCTTACTTTGTGCCTGCTGCATTAAACAGTATGTAAATAGAGACAGAGCCTGGAAAACGAAGGTCCTGATTCTTTAATTGGATTTGCAGGCCCTGGGCCAGGCAGAATCGCCATTCTTGGACCACGTAGGTAACTCCTTGTGCAAACACGAAGTACTGCCCGATCCATCCGCCCAGTGCGGGGTGAGCTAACAGCCAATCAGATTGCAGAATAATTCATGTGCACCTAGGAAGCTCATTCGTGGCGTAGAACCCCATTGTGCCAGGCGCTGTACAAACAGACTGAAAAGACAAGTTCTTGCCCTCCCTGTGTTGCTTTATACCCTGATGACAGTGGGGAAGAGTGACGGTCACCTGGAAAGCTGCCCTGATTGTGACTGCAGTGTTGCTGTAAGAGATTTTTGTCATTAATTGCCTCTTTCTTTACAGAACAATTTGAAGAAATGATCCCCCAAAATATTCAACTCCCCCTTTGGGAAGAACGGCAACGGCAGTGTAAGTATTTGCATGTCTATAGCGATAAAAACCACCATAAAAGTTCTCATTCCCACAGCAGCAGGCTCACCGCTCTTCCCTCCCCAACGAAAGTCAGAAGCGCCGTTTTGATTCATGTCTGCCAAGGCGTGTCTTTCGGAGAGAGCCTGAAGCTGAAACTTTTAGCAAGCCTGGCGGTTTGGTTTTAATATCCGATTCCTGGCCAAAATCCAGTCGGGTCCCGTTCTTCAGTGGTGTTCTGTGCTGTTAAACAGTTGCTTCATCTCACCCCAGCAGTGACTGAATTCCCGTGGCAGAGGAAGTATTACTTATATAGAGTTTGTAAAGAGCCCTGGGGTGCTCCAAACAGGGCTGGATTAAGGGGGGGGGGGGGCTAGCCGGGCAGCTGCCCTGGGAGCCAACCTATGGGGGGCACCTGATGGCAGCTGTAAGGGGCACCATGCACCTGGGGCTGAGCAGTGCCCCTTTGAGCTGCCATCAGGTGCCGTGCAGTCCCCGGCACTGGACCTGCAGCACCCCTTAGAGCTGCAATCAGGCACTGCATGCCCGATTGCAGCTGGAAGGTGCGCCGTGCGCCCGGGGGCGGAGCCACACATGCGTCGCGCGCCCGCTGCCCGGGGTGCATGAATGGCTCAAGCCGGCCCTGGCTCCAAGATAAGGATCCTGGTGCCTGCTTGCAACAGTCAGTCATGCTCTTTGTACGTTGTATCACGCCCTCTCCTAAGGACGGTTGTTTAGAGTATAAACTCTTTGCGGGGGGACCTGTGGTTTGGGCAGGAAACTTTAAAAAGCTCCTGTGTGATGTAGGAACCGAAATGGCAACGCTGTGCAATAGGATGCAGCTTCCAAAGGCCTCCATCACTTTTTAGAAAGTTTCCTTTTCACATCCCTGATTCAGCAAATCACTTGCATAATTGTAAGCCCCTGCCTAATTCTGTGCCTATTCAGCAAAGTGTCTGAGCATGTACTCAAGTGTCCATAGGAGTTAAGTACGTGCTTATCTCTTTGCTGAATCAAGGCCTGTATGTCCAGAAAGGCCTTAGCCGGGCCTGCCGATGGGACGAAGGGCAACTGCTCCGGGACCTGGGCTCCTGTAGTCAGGGGCACATTATGACTTTCGTGGGCCCTAGGCACTTTTTCCTTCTTGGGCCCCTTCCTCCATAAAAAAAAAATGAAAAATTATTTTTGATATAACTTTAAATACTTCAACACTTTTTTTTCCTGTTTTAGGCAAAATTTAATAGATTTTCATGGGCCCTAAAAGTTTCTTTTTTTGTCTGATGTGAGAAAAAAATTCAAACATTTTCTTCGACCCTAAAGTTCATTTTTTTCTTCTGATTTTAAAAGAAATTAAAACATTTTCGTGGGCCCCTAAAAGTATCGTGGGCCCTAGGCACTGTGCCTACTATACCTAATGGGTAAGTCGGCCCTGCCTGTAGTGGCAGTATCTGGAGCCCCGGACCCTTTAAATCCCCACCGGAGTGCTGCACAGCATGCTCCGAGTGGCTCTGAGGGCTGAAGGGGCGTCATGTAGAGCCCTGCGTGGATACAAAATTAGTATCCCTGTCCACATCCGTATCCACAAAACAAGCTGCAGCTTGACCTCCGGGGAGATCCGCAGGGCTCTGTTGGTGTGGCATGCGCCTGGTGGTTCTGTAGGCTGATTGCCTGGCCCCGCCCCTTCCTCCAGAGGCCCCGCCCCTTCTGGGGCCCAGTGTGGCTATCAGCTCCCCTGGTCCTAGTACAGTGTTTTTGTGCTATAAAATGATGCTAACGCTAGTTACCACTGGAACAAATGTGAGCTAATCTGAGGTCTGGGATTCTTGCTCCTGGCAGAGTACTTGATGGAATGGGAGCAATGCTTCCTCCCTTGGTTTCTCCTCTTTTATGCACACACGATTGTCGTAACCAAGACGGTCTCCCGGGATAGGATAGTTTTGTTGACTGTGCTGGCGTGCCTAGAATTTGCCAGGGCTGCCGATTGCACTGTAGCTGCACTGTAATTGGTTGCAGGGGGAACACATGGCTCTGACCGTCCCTCTTGTGTGCAATCAGCACGCACCTCGCTTCCCGTGCCCTGGCTTTACGTGCACGTCGCTTGCGGCTGGAAAGGGGTTTACAGATTGGTGTGGTACAGACACCTCTCTAAAAAGGCTCTTTTGAGAAGATAACGGGTCACTAGAACTTAGGGACACTGTTCCTGACCCTTCGGAGTTGCTTGTAACACGCAAGCCATGGATACGAACAAGTGACGGTTTGTTAGGTCTGTTTTATTAGCAACAATGTGGTTGGTGTTGGACAAGACAGCAGGAGTGTGCCTGTTACTGTCCAGTCTGCACTGTAGTACATCTACAATGCACCCGTGTGTGTAACAAAACCAACCCAGCAAACGGGTCACCCTCTTTAGGACAGGCATGTTCCCTGTCCATGTATAGCAGTGCCACAGCTGAAAGCTGTGTACTCGTTTGTGCATTCACCTCTGGTATGTACTGCATACTTACCTGTAACGAGTCCCAGCAACACAGACGGCTGCTCTGACTTTACGTGGATTTTAACTATACCTGCAAGAGACGGGGCCTGACTGGGCCCCAATGGGAAGGCTGAATTTACACCCCACCCCAGGCAGAACCCTTCCCTGGTAGCGCCTTTCTGGGGTGGATCCCGTGAAATGGGCCCTTGCATGTGTGTTTTTCTGAGCGTGCGTCCGTCAAGCCCCACGTCCCCCCGATTTCGCTACGTGCCCCAGGCTCTGAGGCAGCGATGGGCAGCCCAGGCTAGTGAGGGGGTTGCAAGATTGTCATAAGCTAGACGGTCCGCCGGGCGGGGCCAGCATTGTCGATGGCGCCGGCAGGCCGAGAATTTGCCGCCTGCACCGTGATTGGCTGCGGGGAGGGGGGGGGGTGTGGCTTTGCCGGTCATTCCACGCCCTGGCCTCGCGGGTCTGTCACTTCGGCGCCCCCCCCCGCAGGAAAAACCTACTGCGGCTGGAACCCGCCGAGGCTGGCAACCCTGCGGGTGGGCGCCGGCGACCGGATGCCCTGTGGACCACGGCGAGAAGCCGGCTGGGCCGCCGGTGCCCGCCCTGCTCTGTGGCCCCTCCTTGGCCCTGGTTTGAATTGGGGGCTGTTCTGCTGCCAGGGGGTGAGCGGAGGCACAAGTCACACCCTGAAGGCACAATTCACACCCTGGAGACATAAGTCACACCCTGGAGGGGGCGGTTCGGTTTGCTCCCCTGGGAGCTGGCTGGGGGGGTCTTTCTCTGTGGGGCAGCTGGGGAAGGGCGAGGCCAGACCCATAGGCCAGGCCTGGGGGGGAAGGGCTGCGACCAGCCCCCTCGTATGGTGGGGGGGAGCTGCAGGCGGTAGAGCTGCGCAGGCAGCGCTCGGGGCCGCGGGGGAGCGCTGCCCTCGCCCGGACGCCCGCTAGAGGGCGCCGTTGTTCCACACAGCCCGGCCGGGCCGCGGGGCTCGGGGGGGGGAGGGGGGGGCGGCGCCCCGTCTGTCCCGCAGCCCTTTGCCTCCCGGGGCGCGGGCGTCCAGGGGACCCCCCCCCCCCCAGCGAGAGCGGCTGCGCCCCGAGCCCTGCGAAGCCCCTGCAAGCGCTTAACCCCCCCCCCCCCGCCTGGGGCTCCCCGCGGGGGGTCTCTGAGCGGGGAGGCGCAGGCGGGGGACCCGGGATCCTTCCCTCCCCGGAGGGGGCAGATGATGCCCCCCCCAATCCCGGTTGCAGGGGGAGGGGCCAAAGCATTGGCTGCCCCCCCCCCACTTTTAATCCCGTGACAGCACCCCTTGCTGGGCTGGCCAGAGCAGCCCCTGGCTGGGCGCAGTGTGGGTTGGGGGGTGCTGGGGGGGTCTCTGTAATGTTAAGGTGCCAGAACAACCAGGCGATGCCCCCTTTGGGGTTTAGTTTGGGGCCCAGTTAAAGGAACAACACCCCCCTCCCCCCCCCCGTCGGGTCTCCGCTTGTGGCCCAGTTAAAGGAGCAACCCCCATTTCATGGTGGGGGGGGGGCGGTTAACAGCCGTTTAAGGTTGGAAGCCTGTGACCAGCGGGAGTGCCCAGAGCCACTGACCCAAGTGTAATCCCCGTCCATGATGGACACCACTTCCCCCCTAAGTTCTCCCCCTCCCCCGCAGAATGGGCTGAGGTGGGGCCCAAAAGGTGCCACCACCCGCCTTCTTTGTGGGGTTAAACCCTCCAAACGGTGTCAGTTGCTGCTCCCCAGTTGCCGGCTGCACTGGCCCAGTGGGGCGGGGCTGGGTGGGGTTCGGGGCTGGCTCAGCATCCCGCTGAGAGTGCTGGATCGGGGCCCCGCTAACATTGCAAAGCTGCCCTGGTGCTGCTTTAAGGACCGTCCCAGCAGGGCGGCCCACAGGGGCAAGGAGGTCAAAAGGGGCAGCTGTCCTGGGGCCCAGAGATTTGCAAGGGCCCGGGGCTACTGCAGCAGCTCATGGAGGCCCAGGCCTAGGCGCTGACTCTGTGGGTGCTCCAGGGCTGAAGCTGCCATGGGGAAAAATTAGCGGGGGCAGAGCACCCACCGGTGCCAAACTGCTCCCCTTGCTCTCCCTGCTCCCGTGCCTCTTAGGCACCAGCAGCCCCGGCTGATCAATTCCTCCAGGTGCTTCTGGAACCCGGCGAACAGCTGATTCCAAGTGTTCAGGCTCCCGGAACAAGTGGGAGGAATGGGGACAGGGTGGAGGAGATGTGGCGAGAGGCAGCATGGAGCCCTAGGGGGAAGGGCCCGAGTGGGGTGTGTGGCCTGGAGCAGAAGGGTGGGACAAGGCCCCCAACACAATGAGAAGTCAGCGCCTATGGCCCTGGGCCCTTTAAATAGCCACGGAAGGGCTGGCTGGGTGAGGCTGGCCCCTCGCCCGGCCACTTCTACCCGAGGGCAGAGCTGCCCCCCACCCACGCTGGTAAGGCTTAAATGACTTTCACCCCTGGCTTTTTGTTCTGTTTGCAGCGGCTGAAAGACAAGGGCCCCTCAGCAGGGAGGTTTGCCCCAGAGGCAGGCCATAATCCTTTGAGAGCAGAAGTAAATACAAGGGCTGGCACGCAGCAGCCTCTGGGAGTCCGCAGGAGTTCCGTGACTCGGGGAGTGTTTCATTCAGAGACTATGTCTACACTGCAGGCTTCTTGTCCAGAGGTTTTTTGCGGTAGAGATCTTCTGCAAAAACGTCTTGCGCAAGAGCACGTCCACGCTGCAAAAATGCATCGGCAAAGCACGGACGCTCTCTTGCGAGAAAGCACGGATAGCTATGCACAGAATGGCCACCAGGGCACCTGTGCATCTTTTTGTGCAAAAAACCCATTTCCTGTCCACGCACACCTTTTTGCACAAGAGCGCTTGTGCAAAAAGGAGTTATTCCTCGTAGAAAGAGGAATTCCTACACCGCAAAACCCTCTGTTCTGTCAATTCACTGTAAAGTTTCTTGTGCAAAAAAGCACTTGAGGTGTGGAGGCTCCGGGAGTTTTTGCGCAAAAACTCTGCAGTGTAGACGTGGCCTCAGACTAAAAGACACTTTTCCTCTAGTCTAGCAGGTGAGCCAGGAGCTGCTCCCCACCTGTTCCACAGGAACTTTTTGTTAGTTTCCATCAGCAGTTCTCAGTCCGGAGTAGAGACCCTGGGGGGTGCCCAAAGATCTTCTCTAGGGGGTACCTCAGCTCAGCGGCTGTTTACCCACCTGTACACCGGGCCACGCAAAAAGCCCCAGCAGAGTCAGTCCACACTGGGGTTTCACACCGGGATCTGCTCGCCAGCCCCTGGCATGCTCTCGGTGCTCCCGTGGGGCTGTGTAGCATGGCTTGGTGGGAAGGAGAGAGCCAGCCGCTGCTCAGCATTCACATGCGGGGGCGCTTCTGTGTTTTCATGTCTGCTTTGGAAAGCCAGGAGGCACAAAGCTCATCAGCCCCCCTAAAGGGGCATCGGAGCCTGGGCAGGTTGAGGGCCACGGGCTTAAAGGAGCTGGCAGGGATTCAGACGACAAACCTGTTCTCTGGGCAGCCGTTCCCATTTGGGGACGGTTGAGGCTGCGGTGTGCGATGCTCCTCCTGGCAAACCCAGCGTCTCCCAGCTGTAAGCGGAGTCCCTCCTGCCTTGTAGCAGAGGGAAGTAACAGGGAGGTTGAGCCCCCCCCCCCCCGCCCGTCCAGGGGCACAGGGCTTGCAGGGAATGGCCGCTGGGGCTATGTCTACACTGCAGGCTTTTTGCACAAGAACTGTTTTGTACAAGAGTTCTTGTGCAAAAGGTCTTCCACAAGAGCGTGTCCACGCTGCCACGTGCTTTTGTGCAAGAGCATCCATGGCAGCGTGGACGCTCTCTTGCACAAGAAAGCTCTCACACCTATTTTAGCCATAGGGGTTTCTTGCGCAAGAAAATCATGTTGTCTACACTGCCCTCTTGTGGAAGAGCTCTTGTGCAAGAGGGCTTATTCCTCGTGGGGAGAGGAATAACTCTTCCGGAAGGAGCCCTGTTTTCTGACGCTGTACTGTAAATTTACTTGCACAAGCATGCGCACCCAGTGTAGACACCTGGCAAGTTTTTGCACAAGAAGCCTACAGTGTAGATGGAGCCTATGTGTTTTGTCAGAAGAGGCAATGCAAATGAAGCACTGATGAGCATTTTGTCATGCTTCATTTGCATAATCTAGTCCAATCCGGTTTTGTGCAAGAGGTTTTTGCCCAAAAACATGCAGTGTGGACATGTCCGTTTTGTGCAAAAATCCCTTTTTGTGCAAGATCCTTATGCCTTTCCCAGAGGCATAATCAGCTTCATTTGCATTGCTTCTGCCCACAAAACACGTCTGTAGACAGCCTGAGTGTCCCTCGCACTGCACAGGGTGCGGGAGCTGGCTCCAAGCCAGTTAGATGCAGGAATCCCCCTGCACCATGTGAGGACCAGGGCAGTTTAAGTCCTCACAATCAGCTGTAATCCCACATTACCCGCCGCCCCCTCCGGCAGGTGGTTGGGGGGGATGCAGCCCAGAGTGCAAAGCCGATCACTTGGCTCAGGCTGTCACTTTCTGGCTCAGGGTGTGAAAAAACACTCCCTGGCTTTGTCTAGATTGCAACCCTTTTTCGTAAAAGGGATGCAAATTAGACGTATCGCAATTGCTAATGAAGCAGGGATTTAAATCTCCCCCACTTCATTAGCATAAAAATGGCCGCCGCTTTTTTTCGGCTCGGAGCTTTGCTGGAAAAAAGCGCCAGTCTAGACGCGGATCTTTCGGAAAATAAAGCCTTTTCCGAAAGATCCCTTATTTTAAGGGGGTAATGTGGGAATTGCCTCTATGTGAACCCCTACAACCTCCCCCTCTCCTACCGGGCCGGGCAGACAGACCCCACACCCTCCATCTCTGTAAGGTAGCAGCCAGCTGCTAAAAGCCCACAGCTCAGTTCACAATCAGAGGAGCTAACCCCAGGCTAGGCAGCCCCCCCACATGCAGGAGCAGCGGGGACCCCCTGCCTCTGCCCAGCTCTTCAGAACCAGCCAGGCCCCGTAACCAATCAGCCCGGCCAACTGCCCCCTCAGTCCCTCCCCATCTCTGACCATGGGCTGTAGCACCCGGGCCAGGGAGCTCCCACCATCACATTGCCTGTGACGGGCTCCCAATGCACATTCCCCCTTGGCCAGGCCCTCCTGTTCTCAGGCCCTGTCCCCTGACCCCGCCTCGTTCCTAGACAAACACCCTGCCCCCCCGCCCCTGCTTTCTAAACTGGGGGTGGGGGGCCCAGAACCTCGCCCAGATCTTGTCAGGAACCTCCTGGTTCCCGTTCAAAGCTGCATCTATAAACCAAAGCAGCTGCCTTCCCCGGTGCCCGGATCCTGGGTCCCCTGGGAACGGAGCCACTGAGCAGCATTGGCAGCAGCGTGGGTAGTGGGTGAAGGGAGGGCTGGAGAGGCAAGCCCCCGGCCCGGCTCTGGCCCTGCCCCTGCCCCTTCTGCCCAGGCCCCCATACCTGTAGGAGCCAAACCATCTCCCTCCCCCCCCAGCACCGCAGGGAGGTGGGGGGCGGGCCCCTAAGGGTCCCCTCTTCCATCCAGAGCCGGCCCCAGATTAATGTTCAGCCTGCAGCTGCCCTGCTTCTCCAAGCCACCTTGGCCCCAGCTGTGCCGCCTTGAACCCTGAGAACGTGGCCTGAGCGCCTTCCTCCCCACAACAAGGCTGGACGAGAACGGCCCCCGTGCCCAGCCAGCCAGCGCCCCACCCCCCCTCAGCTGAAAGTCCCAGGTTCCAATCCTGCCTACACCCCCCGGAAGGGAACGAGAGGCTGGCTGGGCCCTGTGGACGGCTGAAGGCTGGGTTCCCAGGCCCACAAGGCAGGAGGGTAAGATGCTAGGAGAGAGCATTTATTCCATGGGGAAGCCTGCGCCTGCCACAAGAGAGGGCGTGGTCCCGGCTGGCGGCCAGGTCAACAGAGAGCAAGAGGCCTGCACAGCTGGGCCCCTGGGACCCCTGGTTTCAGCCTGCGAGGGCCTCTGTGTTTCCAGACCTATAGGAGCAGACCTTCGTGCTTCTGCAGAGGCCTCTGCGTTCAGCCTGGCTCAAGCCTCCATGTTTCACGACATCCACTACCAGCTACTTCCAGGACCCCAGCCAGTTCGCTTTGGGTACATCCACTACCAGCTACTTCCAGGACCCCAGCCAGTCTGCTTTGGGTACGTCCACTACCAGCTACTTCCAGGACCCCAGCCGGTTCGCTTTGGGTACGTCCACTACCAGCTACTTCCAGGACCCCAGCCAGTCCGCTTTGGGTACGTCCACTACCAGCTACTTCCAGGACCCCAGCCAGTCCGCTTTGGGTACGTCCACTACCAGCTACTTCCAGGACCCCAGCCAGTCCGCTTTGGGTACGTCCACTACCAGCTACTTCCAGGACCCCAGCCGGTTCGCTTTGGGTACGTCCACTACCAGCTACTTCCAGGACCCCAGCCAGTCCGCTTTGGGTACGTCCACTACCAGCTACTTCCAGGACCCCAGCCGGTCCGCTTTGGGTACGTCCACTACCAGCTACTTCCAGGACCCCAGCCAGTCCGCTTTGGGTACATCCACTACCAGCTACTTCCAGGACCCCAGCCAGTTCGCTTTGGGTACGTCCACTACCAGCTACTTCCAGGACCCCAGCCGGTTCGCTTTGGGTACGTCCACTACCAGCTACTTCCAGGACCCCAGCCGGTTCGCTTTGGGTACGTCCACTACCAGCTACTTCCAGGACCCCAGCCGGTCCGCTTTGGGTACGTCCACTACCAGCTACTTCCAGGACCCCAGCCGGTCCGCTTTGGGTACGTCCACTACCAGCTACTTCCAGGACCCCAGCCAGTTCGCTTTGGGTACGTCCACTACCAGCTACTTCCAGGACCCCAGCCGGTCCGCTTTGGGTACGTCCACTACCAGCTACTTCCAGGACCCCAGCCAGTTCGCTTTGGGTACGTCCACTACCAGCTACTTCCAGGACCCCAGCCAGTTCGCTTTGGGTACGTCCACTACCAGCTACTTCCAGGACCCCAGCCAGTTCGCTTTGGGTACATCCGCTACCAGCGACTTCCAGGACCCCAGCCGGTCCGCTTTGGGTACGTCCATTACCAGCTACTTCCAGGACCCCAGCCGGTCCGCTTTGGGTACGTCCACTACCAGCTACTTCCAGGACACCAGCCGGTCCGCTTTGGGTACGTCCATTACCAGCTACTTCCAGGACCCCAGTCGGTCCGCTTTGGGTACATCCACTACCAGCTACTTCCAGGACACCAGCCGGTCCGCTTTGGGTACGTCCATTACCAGCTACTTCCAGGACCCCAGCCAGTCCGCTTTGGGTACGTCCACTACCAGCTACTTCCAGGACCCCAGCCGGTCCGCTTTGGGTACGTCCACTACCAGCTACTTCCAGGACCCCAGCCAGTCCGCTTTGGGTACGTCCACTACCAGCTACTTCCAGGACCCCAGCCAGTCCGCTTTGGGTACGTCCGCTACCAGCTACTTCCAGGACCCCAGCCGGTCCGCTTTGTGTACGTCCACTACCAGCTACTTCCAGGACCCCAGCCGGTCCGCTTTGTGTACGTCCACTACCAGCTACTTCCAGGACCCCAGCCGGTCCGCTTTGTGTACGTCCACTACCAGCTACTTCCAGGACCCCAGCCAGTTCGCTTTGGGTACGTCCACTACCAGCTACTTCCAGGACCCCAGCCAGTTTGCTTTGGGTACGTCCATTACCAGCTACTTCCAGGACCCCAGCTAGTCCGCTTTGGGTACGTCCATTACCAGCTACTTCCAGGACCCCAGCCAGTCCGCTTTGGGTACGTCTACACTGCACCTGAACACCATGGCTGGCCCTGCCGGCACCTGAACTCTGTCTACACTGCAGCTAGCCAGCCCCTTGGCCTGAGCCCTGTGAGCTGATCCAGCCGGCACGGGCCAGCCGGGTTTGTAAGGACGGTGCCGACAGCCAGTGGGATGGCGGTATAAGACAAAGCAGGGAATAGAGATGCAGACGTCCGGTCAGCCTAATAGCCTTACACTTCTTTGCCATCCCCTGAGATCAAGATTCCAGCATGGACCAGTATCTAGAGTCCTTCAAGGACACAAGATTGGTATTGGCATTCACATCTGCAAAAATGATCCCTGGATAGTCGCATCCCTCCCCCCTGGATGTGGCTACCCGTGGATATAAAGCGGATGGCCACAGATTTGCCGGGTTCTAGACACAAAATTTATATCCACATCTGCCTCCATATCCGCAAAAATGAGCCGCAGAGATCAGCATCCACAGCTGGGGAGGGAAAGCAGCTAGCTGCAGCTTTGCAGCTCTCCCAATGTCTGCTACTTAGCCAAGTGCAGGCGTCCTTTCCCCCAAAGACGCTGCGTTCCGCACCGTCAGGTCTGAGCCAAACGCCAGGCCTCACAGTCCATACTGCAGCCTGATCTTCCTCCGTCCCCTGGTGTTGCAGTTATTGGGGTCGCTTGGGTAAAATCCACCGCACAGTTTTGGCCAGGATGGGTTTACTCACCCGTGGGAGAAAACAGGTAGGCTCCCAGTCTCTGCATGGTATGCTGCATTGTAGGGCCAGAGCCGTAGCCTGTAGCTTCAAATCTGCAGCAAAAGAAGAATGAAATGCTCCGTACCCCCCATGCAAACACCCCAAGCGCTGTTTTATGCGGCAGCCCCCACCTCCTTTGTCCTGGGGAGAAAAGGACAAACCCACTCCGGTCTCACACCAGGTGAGTTTCTCCTCCCCCACTGGCGCCCAATCCGGAGTCTTTCCCCGGCCGCCAGGGAAGTGACTGGGTTCAGAGGGGTACCCAGCGGTGGGGGAGCTAAATAAAAACAACCCCGATGTGCAGCTCCAGCAAGAGCTGGCTGAGCCGCGGCGGAGCCATTGCAAGAGCTGCCAGGGACGCGGGTTGCAATAGGACAGGACCTGTAAGAAATGTTTCGTTATTTTCACCGCTGGTCCCCTGGTACCTTAACGACTAACAGGTTTGTCTGGGCATAAGCCGCTGGTCCAAGACCCTGTGGTCAGACCTTACCGGTAACTGGGACCTTGCAGATACTCCCCTACAGCAGATGTGTTGGGCCAGGACAGGCCTCCGGGAGCCTAGAAGTCAGATTGCGGCTCCCTGCCCCTTTCTATCAAGTCCTGACTTTCTCCCCACTTCCTTTCACACTGGGGGAGCCCTTCATGCCTCCATGTTTGCAGCAATGAGGGGCTTAGGGCCTGGGAGGCTGCTGATCCAGAGAGGGGCCCACAGAATGGCAGCAGGTTAGCAGAGACCTGGGGGCGTTCAGTGTAGTAGTGAATGGCCACTGTGGGCTGGGCTGGGGCGTTTGGCCCAAAACACCCCTTCCCCCAGGCAGCAGAGGGGGCAGCCCCTTGGCTCCCTGCACAGGGTGGAGGGACCAAATCCGCCCAGCCGCTGGGCGCGGGTTCCATGCCCCCTCCTGCCCTGGGAACGGGGTATTTACTGCAGGGGCAAATTTGCTCGCAATGCGTTTCGCCCCCCTTCCCCCGCCCGTGGGCAATGGGAGCGGGGAGGGCCGCAGCTCTGACAAGTGGCCCAGGAAGTGCTACCCCTCCCCGCGGCAGCAGCTAGACCGGACGCTTGGTTTGGCGGCTCGAGACCGACGGGTGCAGACAGGCCGCAGACGATCCGGAGTCACACCCGGAAGGGGTGGGCGTGGGAAGAGCGCGACCCCTCTGTGTGTGGCTGCTCACACAGGTCCCCGGAGGGACCCGATCCCGCGGCTAGCGAAGCCAAGAGGAGTCCAGCGGACTGCAGGCGTTTGGTTAACCTGCGGAACGACCTGGCGCTTAGATCTATTGCCGCGTCTACACGGGGGAAGGGAGCGGAGGCTGCAGGTTTCCTCTCCCACCTACCTCTAGCAGCTCCTTTTCCAAGCCGTAGGGGGAGGGATGCCCCCCCCTGCAGACCTTCACCCCCCCCCCCCTGCAGACCCGCGCCCCCCTCAATAATGACTAGCAGGAGTTCTGCCTTTGCAGCGGGGGAGCTAGGAAGGGGCTTCGCACCTGGAGAAAAATGTTGCGGCTCCCCTCCCCCTGCAAGGGGCTGTGCCGGGGAGGGGGGCTGAGCACCTGGGACCGGCAGAAGTTGCGCGGAGCGGCCGCTCGTGTAGACAAAGGGCGGGGTGAGCGCGCGGGGCACAAATGGGCGTCGCGTCGCTTCCCGCGGGGCGCCACCTGCTGCGAGAGGAGGGAGCTTTGACTTCGGATCCCCGGGCCACCCGGGGCGAGGGCTCGCGCGCAACCGGCGCGTGGTTTTACTCCGAAACAAAGCGCCACACCGCGGGGCGGGGGCTTGGAAACGAAAGAGCCGGTTTGCAGGCAGGTGCCCTGTCCCCGCTCCGCTTCCAGCAGCGCCGCCCCGTGCGAACGCGGGCCGCGAAGCGGAGTGGAACCGAATCGACGGGCTTGAACGCTTTTTAGCGGAGGCCAACTCGGATTAGCGCGGGCGGGAGGAACGTTCCCCTGCGGCTGCCCTGCCCCGGGCGAGGACCCGCTGCGGCCAAGGCGCCTCTCCGTGTAGACACCGGGTGGGGCGCAGCCGCGGCGCCCGTGAAACGCGTGTAAACAGGGGCACGCGGAGGCTCTTGGTGACACCGAGACGCTCCTAGACCCGCTGCCATCTCCGACCCCCCCAAGACGCTTTGGGAGAGAATGGAGAGCCCCCCGCCCGGGCCGGGAAAGGCGCCCACGTGGGGAGGATGGGGGGTTCCCGCCCCGCCGAAGCTGCGGGGAGCGCGGCAGCGGGCTGCTAATGGGGGGAGGCCCCGCACCTCTGCACCCCGCGGGGGGGGGGGGGGTTAATTCATTCGCTACCGACTCGGCGCGCCCGGGACACACCGGGAGCTAATGACACAAACGCGCTGCAGCTCCCGGCCACGGTTGGCTTGACGCTGGGACGGCGGAGAGCGGGGCAGCTGCGAGTGTTTATCCCCCCCCCCCCCGCTCATCCCGCCCGGGGCCGCGGCTAAGTGCTGGGGGCAGCTCAGAGACGGGGCCGAGCCCTGGGCTGCTCCGAGCTGCGCCCCCGGCTCCTGCCGCCTTGGGGACACTGAGGCACAAAGCACGGGGGGTGTTTGCATTAATAACCGCCCCCCTCCGCAGCTACTCAGCGCTGCTCCTTCCAACTTTCCTCGCCCCCCCCCCAGCCTGGGGCGGGGACATGCTAATGAGGGGGCGTCTCCCTCTGCCCCTAGCCATTGGCAGGCGTGGAGCGCTGGAGGGGTGCGGGGGAAGGAGCGGTGACGAGATGCAAATGACGGGGCGGGGTCTGGCGGCCAGGCCCCGCCCCCTGCCCGCTGGGGCTGGTGCGCTCCTGGTTCGCTGCGGGGAGAGGCTGAGCGGATCCCGTAGGGAGAGCCCGCAAATCACTCCTGGTTGAGCAGGGCCGGGAGGGGGGTGGGGGGCGGCGAGAGACTCTCCATCCACGCAGGGCGCTCCCTCCTCTCTTCCCCTGCGTGCGCCGGGCTCCAGCCGCCTGCGCTGCCAGAGGAGGCAGCCGCCGCGCCGGGGCTGGGCGGCAAGAGGCGAAGAAAAGAAAAGAGAGAAAAGGGGGCGGGGGGGGGAGAAAAAACTTGTCCCTGGAAAATGCCACTTGGTGCAGCCCAGCCTGCAGCGGCGCCGCTCGAGTCTATTGTGTCCTAACCGGCCGCCCCGGCTCCATCCTCCGCTGTCTCCGGCGTGGGAGCCCCCCGGCCGCCGGCCCCGCGGGAACGGCCCGTGCTGCGCTCGGTCCATGTGGCTTTGACTCCGGCGAGCCGCCTCCGAGCCCGCCTCGCGCCTGGGGGGTTTGTGCCGCGCCGGAGCGGGCGGATCTGGGGCCATTCATGTTTGGGATCCAGGAGAGCATCCAGCGGAGCGGCAGCAGCATGAAGGAGGAGCCGCTCGGCGCCGGGATGAGCGCGGTGCGCACTTGGATGCAGGGGGCCGGCGTCCTGGATGCGAACACGGCGGCTCAGAGGTAGGTTCCCGGCGCCTTCGCTCCCCCGCGGCGGGCGGCCAGGGCAGCGCTGAGTTCCGCGGGGACGGGACCAGGGGACAGCGCCCCCCCCGGACTCACTTCTGGGGTTTGCCAGGGCGGCGTGTGCCCCACGGATGGATTCGGGGGAGATTTCTCTGCCCCCCCCCCCCAAGCAACTGGGAGTTTTACCTGGACTGCGCTGCCCAGACCTCCGGCTTCTCCCCGGCCCGCACGTGGCTGCAGAACGGACCCAGGCCGGCTCGGGCCGTCCAGGGTCACTTTCCTGAACAGAAGCGATATGGGCTTTGCAAGGCTCATTAATTTCTGCTGCCCCCCCAGTTACCCTCCCTCCCCCCCGTGCCCGGAGCGGTGAGTTTTGCCAAGGTGGATTCGAACTGCGCCTCTTGAGCGGCGCCAGGAGAAACCAACAAGCACCAGCGAGTCGAGCAAAGCTTGGTCCGGGCGCGATTTTATTCCAAGGGTCCCTTTACACCCCTCCAGGCGCTCTTGAATTCTTATCATTCGCCCCCCCCCCCCCCCCGGGAAGCAGAACATGCAGCCGGGGCCAGCGAGACAGCATCAGCCTACAAGTGGGTCGTTGACATCTTCTGGTCTATTTCACCCCCCCCCCCCAGTCGGCTCGGAAAGGGAAAGTTCTGGAGGCGCAACCCGAAGGCTGAAATATTTAAAGTTCGCTCCTCCGGCAGCTTGGGGCTGTTTACCATGAATCAAGAGTGTTTATCGCTCGAGCTGACGGAGGAGGCACATGGGCCGATTTCACTGACAGCTCTGCCGGGAGTTGGGGAACTGGCAGACTCGCCCGCTTCGCACGGAAAGGGGACACGTTCCCCTTCGCTTCGGACGGGGGCAGGGGATGGAGAAAGTTCTGCCCTGGAGTGGCTGGGGACTCGCACCCACCCATGCTCTGGAAATCAGCTGGCACCCAGAACCACCAGAGCTGGGGCCGGGACAAGCAGAGCCGGGCTCCCGGCTCCGTTCGGGTGGCTGCTTGTTTTTGACAAGCGGGGACCTTCCCACCCCACAGATCCTGCTGCAAAGCGGGGGCAGAGATAGGGGTGAGGGAGCTTCCCCTGCAATGCACCCCCTCAGTTTTCATGGCCCCCCTCGCCAGCCTGCTGCTGCACTGGGCTGGGGCAGGGCGCAGAGCCCCCGGGGTGCTGGCGTGGGGGGCCCCGGGCGGCGCTGGGAGGCGACGGGGTCTCTGTCCTGGCTCCCTCTAACCCGGTCTTTCTGGCCGCAGCGGGGTGGGCCTGGCCCGGGCTCACTTCGAGAAGCAGCCCCCCTCCAACCTGCGGAAATCCAACTTCTTCCACTTCGTGCTGGCGCTGTACGACAGGCAGGGGCAGCCGGTGGAGATCGAGCGCACCGCCTTCGTGGGCTTCGTGGAGAAGGACAAAGTAAGTGGCCCACCCGGCTGCTCCCTTCGGCTCCGGGGGGTCCTGGTCCCTCGGCTCCCCTGGGCACGGACCCCGGTGCTCCCGGGGCCGCGTTTTCCAGCTCCCCGAAAGTCCCCCCGAGGGTGGGTCAGGTTTTGAGCAGCGGCAGTCTCACCCTTTCAACGGGCCCCGATCCTTTTGCCCCTCCGACAAGCGCCCTGCGCCTGGACCCTTTCCAGATCCGCCCCCCCAGAGCCTGGCAGACTCGCCCCCTTCCCCTCCATCGCCCCCAGTCTCCGGACACTGACCACTCCAGCCCCCAAAGCGGGCCCTGGCCGGAGGAAGGTGCCAATTCGGGGTCCCCCCCCAGCAGCATTTGCTGCTTCTCCTTGGCTGCCTCCAAGCTCCCTGGCCGAAGGCGCGGCGGGTGGAGGGGAGAACCCCCACGCGAGACGCGCAACTCGCGCGGGCTAGCGGCGAGGTTAACCCCGGCTCTGTGTCCCCCTCCAACGCAGGAGGCGAACAGCGAAAAGACCAACAACGGGATCCATTACCGGCTGCAGCTGCTCTATAGCAATGGTGAGCCTCCGCGAGCGGGCACGCCGGGGACAGGACCCCCGCCAGGCACTGCCGCGCCCCCTCTCCTAGCCCAAGGCCCGGGACAGCGGGGCGCGCCAGGACCCCCCCCCCCCCGGTGTCCAGCCCTCTCCGGGCGCCCCTTGGCTTCCCACGCGCGGGTGGGGCTCTCCAAGCGCGCGCTGCCCAGCGGAGCGCAGCCGAGACGTGTTTCCTCTTGGGACGTTTTCCTGCCCCCCAAAAAAGTGTTGATTGATCCCCCCTCCCCCAGCCACGCAAAACAAGGCCCGACCGAAGCTTGCGAGAGGGGAAGTTTTAGCACCACGGATGCTCCACGCGGGACAGGCTGGCTGCTGCGTGGGGGGCTTTGGCGTGAAAGGAGCGGGCGTCGGGACCCTTCCCCCCCCGCCGCTGGAAGATGCCCCGCGGGTGCGCAGGCAAATCAGCCCCCTCCAGCCGCTTGCTCGTCTTCATTCTCCCTACTCCCTCTTTTTTCAAGGGATAAGGACCGAGCAGGATTTCTACGTGCGCCTCATCGACTCCATGACCAAGCAAGTAAGTCCCCGTGCAGGGCGTGGGCTGGGCTGGCGGATCCCAGCCCGCTGGGGCGGGGGTGGGGTGCTAAGTGCCTTTGCTGGTTCTCAAGTTCCCTTTTCGTTCGTTTACACGGGCGCGGTCCGCAGCGGCCACCGGGGCCCCCTGCAGCCCAGTGAGTGGCAGGAGTTTTCGGGGCCCCTTTACTCCTCGCAGCCCCGCGCTGGGCTCCCTCGCAGCCCTAATGTCTCGGCCCCAGCCCACCCACCTTTCTCGGTCTCTCGGGCTGGCGAGTTACGGAGCTGGAGGAGCGTTCGCTCCGTCAGCCCTTTTCTCCGGATGGGGAGGCTGGTCCCGGCCCGTTCTTCCCAGTTCCCTTCTCGGATCCCCTTCCGCCAGCAGCCGCTGGGATTTATCCAGAGCTAAGGTCCCTGGATCACGCTGCACCCTCCCGGAGACAGGGACAATAACGCACCATGCGCTCCGAGCTATCCACACCCGGCGCGGAGCGCAGCGGGCGCAGAGCCCGTGTAAACGGCATCTCTGGCCGGAGGGGAAATCTAACTCCCCAAAGCGCCTCTGCCCCTAGGGTTTGGACTGGCCGGGAGCCACGGGGGGAAGGACTAAAACCAGCCTCCGTGCACACCCGGCTTGGATCCGAGCTCGAAAGATGCATTTGCGACCAGAGACAGGGGGTGTTTGTATTTTACAAAAAATCGGCCGCTTTAATTAGGCGCAGCAGTTTGACAAAATAGACACCCCGCGCTCCATCCTCTACAGGCTTTTTACAGCCCGGGAGTTTGTTTTGCTTTTTTGCTCTAATGACGAGAATGCAAAGAAATAAGCAACCAGACCCTAAGCTCAAAACGCCAGCCGGGCACCGTAGCAAATTTTCAGCCTTTGTTTATTTGCAATTACTTGGTTAGTTGTTTTAAAGGAAGAGTGATTAAACCACGAGTGGTTTTCATTGTGTAAATAGCCACTGAAAATAGGCACGCAGGAGACGTAATGATTTGATACGTTTTACGGGCAAAGATAACTGTTTTTAGTTGTAGGAGAGCCAGCTGTGGGGGAAAAAACCGGATTGAAACTAATTTTAAACATGGCATTTAGTTTCGAGCTCGGGAAGAAAGTGTGTGTATACACCCATAACCCCACAATGTTATTTGTGTGCAAATATAAACCCAATATTTACGTGTACTGATTTTTTGGAAAAAAATTGGTTATTGTTTTTTCAAAACAATTCGCATTCCTAAGTCAAGTATTCTATCCTGCTAATTTGAAAGAGCATTTGTTACAATATATTTCCATTTCAATATATTCAAACGTCCCCTCCTCCCTGGAATTTGCATCTTTTTAATCAGTTAGTGGACTTTTTCCAATTCTATAGGAAAAAAAAAGTCTCTGTATTATTTACAAAAGCAAATTAAAATATTAAATGTCTTGCATAGAAGGAAAAAAAAAATGCCAGTTCCGGCATGTTCAAATTGCTGTCATATGCTGAGACAGTCTTCTCGTGGCTTGTAGTATGGTTCTTTTTTGACACCAAAATGTAAAGTTGCATGTGCTGAGTTTGTTTTAGAAAACTGTTTTTGATGCTCTCAAAACATCTTTTCCTGCCATTGGAGACTGTCTTTTTTTTTGTTTTGTTTTTTGTTTTAAAGAGGAAACTTGGAGTAATTATAATATAGAATTCAACCATGCATCTGATCTGTGTTAAATATACACTTCCAAACCAGAGACTGTATGGATTAAAACAGCACCGGCATGCCCTTTAACAATACATCTTGGAAAGTATTTCCTGTGTCACTCATATTTTTCAGGCTTAGATTGGTTAGAACAAAATCCTTTCTGATACATTAGCTGTTTTTTTAGTTGTTTTGAGTCCCATGTGTTGCACTATAGACCATACAAAAAGCATGATCAATGAATATTATCTTTAAACACTGTTCAGATCATTACAGAAATGCAAAGCTATTTCCCCCTTCCCCCCCCCCCCATGGAACTCAGCTGAAAACAGATCTTTTAATTTATGTAGAACAGCAGAGTCAAAATATTATTTTCTTAACAAAGGCATCTTGCCTATGAAGAGTCCATCCTAAGGCACAGTTTGACCTCTTGCTCTCTCATTATTATCAAGTCATCACAGGGTCTTTTGGGGAGAGAGAGAGAGAGAGAAAAGACAGTTTATTTGTAAAACATATCATGCAGATATAAACCACATTTACAATTAAGGGAAATTGTCTGCTTTTAATTAGTCTTAATATATAAAGCTATTGCAAAATCTCTATTTTATTTTATTTGGGAAGGCACAGGAGGGGTAATACAGTCAGTGTTTAAAATCTGAATTCAGACTAAGGATACAGTGAAATAAAGGGTATTTGTAGGGAAAACTAATTTGCTTTCCTACTAGGTATTTGTAGGGGGAAGCTAATTTGATTTCCTATTAATTGCACTAGTCCTTTATAAAAGGACATATTTATCATTTTTAACAGAAGTTGTGAATAAACATGTCATAATTGAGGCATGTCCTAATATTTATTTCCGAACTGTAAATCTGCGTGTATATTCTTTATTCTGAGTGCAATTGTTTGAGAGGTTTGGTGGTTTTTATTGCAGTCAGTAAAATACTCATTAGCCAGCAAAGAGCAGCATATGACACAGATTTACCCACATGTGACTATATCATTTATATTTTAGCCACAGTGAATTATAGAGGGGATTCTCGAGTAACTTTCAAACCATCTAGCTGTAATTAAATGTTGCAAAGTCTGGTTGAAATACCATTTCTCCAGTTTTTAATGAAAGTTAAATGTATATTGTCAGCCCCCTCAGAGGTGTCGTATTCTAATACAGAAGGCGCAGAACAAATTGGATAATGAAAGCATTACTTTAAACTGAAGCAGTTGCAGGAGCATGCATATTTTCACTGGCAAGAGACTTCATGGTGCTCCTAAATACATGCATGCACACACAGACAGAGACAGACAGACAGATATTCAGTAATTGTGAATGTCGGGTCTGAAATTACAGCTTCTCTGGGGTTTCTGGTGACAACTTAAAAATCCCACAAAAGCAAAACTTTGAGGAGGTTAGATCCCCAGAATATATAAGAAGAGAGCCTCAGATTTTTGTAAAATTGTTTATAACTGATCAGATTAATGAACATTCCTGATGGTGCAGCTGTGAATTGCCCATTTTAGATTACTGTGAATTGTGCAGGATTTTTTTGAATGTCCAGTAAATCAAACCCATGAGCTTCCTCTCTCTATAAGACATTTCTCGTAATTTTAGCAAAAGTTTTACATCCACAATTAAAATAGAAAATAATAGCATTTAGACATCGCCTATTGCAGTAGGGCCCCATTATGCTAGGTGTTGTTGACACACAGCATAACAGGGTCCTGACCCCCTAATGTCTACACTGCAGTAGGGAGTGAGATGACTAGGACAGGGTCTCCAGTCAGCACACTACAAACAGCTCTGTGGACGTTGCAGCTTAGGCAGCAGCTTGGTTTCTCAAGCCTGACACTACACTGCCAATTTTAGCGTGCTTCAGTGCAAGCCCTGCTAACATGCGTCTGTCTTCCCAGGAGCTTGCCTTAAGAGTTCCTAGTCTAAACAGATCAGGCTCCGCTAGTGTTTCTTGAGTGGTTGAATGTTCCACTCCCCCATAGCAGGCCAGAGCTCTGTCATACCCATTGCATGGTGATTCACATGCAGTGGGGAGGTGAATGCATTTTCTGTCATGTGTGGTATTCTAAGGGACCTCGGAGGGGAGCCTGCTGGCAAGGAATTCCTTGAGAATGTTGACACTGACATCCATGGGAGGTAGATCTGGCCCAGTGTGTACATGCGCCGAAATCTGAACATGCTCGTACCTCTCTCACGGGAGTGGCTTCCACCACAGTGTTACCTGGGCAAGGAGTGCAGAACTGGGCTCCAAGTGTGTAGTATCCTGCTCTGTCCAGGTCCTTGGTAGCTTCACCAAAGAAGTGGCAGCCTGACACGTTAATTTCACCCCTTTGGAGGTGTCTTGCTACATTTATAAAATGTATCAATCGTTTCTAAATTGTAAATACTAAACACCACTCCTCCGTTCTTTGGATTCATTGTAGGGAACATTAGTTTTCTAAGGGTAAAAGCATGAAATGTTAATATTGCCTTCATTCAGTTTTCTTTGACATTATCCCAGCATCTCATTTGACATTCCTCCTGCATTCAGAGCCCTGTAGGATCCCAAACTTTATAGCTGCTGCTTTTGGTCAGCTAGCAGCTCCTACTGCTACGGGGCTGGCTGTAACAATGATGCATTTTGAATTTGTCTGCAGTATGTGACGTGTACCCACGCCGATAAAACTGGTGCTTTTAGACAAGACTAAGGATATAGGTATTTAAATGTCCCCCAGTCCTGCAATTGAGTTTCCATAAAGTTTGAATATTTTACTATTAGGAAACATGTAGGAACTAAATCGTAAATATTTCCCTGTTCCCTTCCCTTTATTTCATCTGTTCATGCACATAGAGATCGGGTGAACAGAAATAAGGCTAAGAAATCTGAGATATTGCAAGTCAAGTCCACTATCCAGAGTCCTACTAAGTCCTTCGTTTAGGCCTTACGCACTTTGTTTGTTTTGATTTTTTTTGTCCAGTTCTTTAAACTCTAGTTCCAAGTGTGGTTTTTTTTCCTGTGGATTGCTTGATCACATCCTGCAGATATTTGACCAGCTCTCCCTTTGGTGCCCTAACCAGATTCTTCATTGGCAGTCACGCATTTGTGTAAAGAAACCGTTATCAATGCATTCCAAAAAGACTCGGTAGAGTAACAGGGATGCAGCAAAAACACGAAACAAAACATCCCCCCCTCCCCGATAGGGCAAGATGACACCGTGCCCAATTTTTGCAGCTTTCGTATTCCTTTGGTAACATGTCAAAAGCGCAGGTGATTCTAATTTTCTTGTGCAGAAAGGAAGAGAGAAGTTGGGAATTTGCATGCACGACCAGAACCTGTGTTTGGGAAAATGTAAACTCATCACAGTGGAAAATGTGTTGTTTGGAGTCTGGGGGAGAAAACAAAGCTGAGGATTTTGGAGAGCCTGCTGAAGCCAGATGGCCTAGTGCATTCCCAGTCTGGCAGCCCAACTGCTGCCTCCTGTGTAGCATACAGCCATTTGTTCTGGGATATTTACGCTAGAGCTGTTTCCATGTGAATGTTTGGGAACCATTAAAAATGAACATATTAGGCGAGAGAAATGTATTTAATTTGTATGAATAAGTTACAAAGCTGACTGGCACATCGGAGATGGAGAGAGATTGCATACAATAATGAGATGTTAGTGAATTCTAGTTAGAGCTTAACAGAAAGAATTAAATCCACTCTCTTTGGGATCCGGTACTGCATCAGGTATGCAGGCGAAATCCCGACTGGAATCATTGGGAATTTTGCCTGGGTAAGGAGGGCAGAATTAGGTCATTAATGGTTAATCAATCATTCCGAGTCAAAATAATGTATTGCACTCTTATAGCTGACAGCATTTTATATATAGGTGAGATAGCTATAACTCTTTCTGGGAGAAGTCATGGCCCCATTGAAATCAATTGCCAAACTGCCATTGATTTAAATGGGGTCAGAATTTTCCCCGCGCTCTGTACATATATGCCCATGTGGACACATGTATAAATCTCTACATCTCTGCCCAACATTCCTTTTAGTCCCCTCTTTAAGAAGAGCCGCTTTTTAAAAATCTGATTGTTTTTCATTCTCCTTTATTTCAATGAATGAGGCATTTTGTGTTGTGACACATAAATGAAGCATTTAACAGAGCATGGCTTTTGGTACATGCGCTCTCTCTCTCTCTCTTGTAAATCAAGGCTGTGTCATAACCAAATATACTCAATATGATCTCATTCCTTCAGGGTTGTTTCTAATCCTGTTCTGAAAACAGGAGTGCTTGACTGGTAAATTGACACCGGGAGCCATATTTTGCCCTCAGTTAATACTGGCATAAATTTGGATTACTCTTGAGTAGCAGACAGCAAAATCCGGCTCTGTACCGTTCTAGATTATTCCCCACTTATTTCATGGCTCCATCCTGCAGTCTTTACTCTGGCAGCTTTTACCTTTGTTCTTCACGGGGGGGTGCTAGACCCTTAATTTGATATTTCTTTTTTCCCTATGGATCTGGTGCCCCTGGAAAAGTGAAGTCTAGGACTGACTGTAGTGTGCCCCGTTTAGTAATTTTCATATTCTGGAAATTAGTGTTCTACAACTGATACTTCATATTCTGTTTCATTTAATTGAAATCTGTATCTGGCACTATTCTATTATGGGCCAATCTTGCTAACTCTTTTGCATGAGTAGCTCTTACTCGGTGGACTTCTTGTATGAAGGTTACTCATAGGAGTAAGGTTTTACAAAATGGAAAGTAAAGTTTGAGGCGAATGTTTTGACACAGAGCAAGAAGGAGAACCCCTTCTAAAGTTTCTTCCCATTGTAGGAAATACATTGATTTAAAACTACAATCAAAGTAAAGAAGAAGGGGGAAAAACAAAATATATAACCGTGTATTTCCTTTTGGCGTTCTTTTGCCATGTGATTCCGGTGTGTATTTGCAGACTTATTTTTAGTCCCACACTCACCCCCCCCCTCACACTGATCTAACTTTGTACACAGTAACTTTCACTTTAATTCTTTGTTCAATCTGATCACTGTTTGGCATGATTATGATTATGCCTGAGCTCAAGCTGAATCCTGATACAATAACCCACGCCGCAGCTCAGACGGCACAAATGAAGACGGAAAGAAAAATGTGGGAAAACAAAGATAGTTTTGGCGAAATAATGCCTTTACTTAATGCAAAACTGATTTTTTTTTCACAGCAGCACCATTTTAGCGTCTTCCTGTAAAATAATCTGGGTTTGTAGCAGCTGTAAAGATCTGAAACTTTAGCAGTTCCTGTTTCCTTTCCAAAACAAATTGTAGAAATCATTTTTTTTATAACAGCACAGTCTGAGAGTGCGTAGAGTAACAATAGACCCATCGGGTAATCGTTTTATTGTCAGGCCACTGGATGTGTGCTTCATGTAAATGAATGATTCTTCTGCACAAAGAAGCTGGGGAATATAATCTGGGTTTGGGTGAAGTTGAGGCAACTTGTTTGGAAAATAAGTTTCTGATCAATCCCATGTACTCGCAACCAAGAAGACGCCAGAGTCCTTTTTTTTTTTTCATGTTACTATCGGTATCCCTTCAGGAACAATAGTCAAGTGCAAACAAAGCAAAAATCTAACAGTTAATGCACTGGAAGGCTTAAGAACGTCATGCTTCCGAGCAGAGGATCACTGACGATAAACACAACAGACAAGGTGATTAGGTACCACACTGTTGACTCTGCATGTTCATTATTGCTATTTAGTTAGGTTATTTAAGCAGGTACCTGGAGGTTAAGTAAGCATCGTGGCAGGAAGAAAGGAGAGGAAGAAAAGGAAAAGAGGAAATTAAATTAACTTGTCCTCATTGGTAGTTTTTGGCAGACCTCATCCTGCTCTCGTTGACTTTGGTGGGCACAAGGTTGGCCCATGTTAGCTGAACCCTATTTTTTAAAAATAGCAGGGCTTAACCGTAATGGGCCAAATCCTGATGCCATTTCTTGGGTGAAATTCTTGCTGGCTCATCTTGTGCAATTCTGCATGATGTGAAAGGGCATGCCCAGTGATTTCAGCGGGCATTTGGCCAATCCGCGGGTGTCAGGAGTGGTCTGGTGCCTCTCTGTGCAGTGACTTGATTTGGGGGTAACTTTTGCTCTCTTCCAGTTTTGCAGTCACATTCTGAGTTGAGCCCCTGGATCGATCGTCTAGTTGAGCTGTTTGTTTCCCTTGCACTTTCCAGACAAAGACGCAGCCCGATTCCCATTCGACACATACAATAAAATAGGGATAGAATCCTAGAACTGGAATCCAGTCCAGTCCCCTGCCCTCACGGCAGGACCAAGCACTGTCTAGACCATCCCTGACAGGTGTCTGTCCAACCTGCTCTTCAATATCTCCAGGGATGGAGATTCCACAACCTCCCCAGGCAACTTATTTCAGCGTTTAACCACCCTGACAGGCAGGAAGTTTTTCCGAATGTCCAGCCCAAACCTCCCTTGCTGCAGTTTCAGCCCATTGCTTCTTGTCCTGTCCTCAGAGGCCATGGAGAACAATTTTTCTGCCTCCCACCTTTTCAGCTTTTTTGTTGCCCAGCAGGTGCAAGCTCTCGGCACAATAATTGGTGCATGGGAATTACTGTTTGAAAAGCTCCCCTCTCCCCGGGTCTGCCTGGTGGTATAATCGACCCTCCCAGCTGAGTGACCTCCACCTTCTCTGGGTTTGCTCCACCCCCTGGGACCGTGTCAAACATTAACAAGTGCAGCCCATCTTTCAACCCCCCTGCGGCTTTCCTGCAGGCTGATTGGAAACGAAGGGCCCAATCCTGCTAGGGGCTGTGACTTCAGTGGGCATTGACTCCCGTAAGGACGGGAGGGCTGGGCTTGTGGGACCAGGCTTCTGACAAGTGCTGAATGTCAGCACTGGCAGCAGCCTTGACGAGTTTGTGAACTGATGGGAGATGGGTCCAGAGACCTGTGGGGAAGTGCCACACCTGCTGGAGTGACCGCCAGTGGAATGCTGGGAAACGGAGTATTTCACGTCTTTCTAGTTCTCCTCGCAGCAAAACCACACTGGTGCTTGCTTTGAAGGGAAACATACTACAACTGGAGCAATGCAATGGAAATGAGCCTGGATCTTATGCAAGGACAACACAGAGCAATCCCGGATATTATTTGTGGAATTGCTCAATCATGACTGGGGTGGAGAAAGGGAATAAAGAAAAGTTATTGACTTGTTCCCAGAATATAAGAACTAGGAGTCACCAAAAGAAATGAATAGGTAGCAGTTTTAAAACACACAGAAGGAAGTTTTTCTTCATGCAGCCGCACGGTCAACCTGTGGAACTCCTTGCCAGAGGAGGTTGTGGAGGCCAGGACTTTAACAGGGTTCAAAAAAGAGCTAGATAGATTCATGGAGGTTAAGTCCATCAATGCTTATTAACCAGGGTGGGTAGGAATGGTGTCTCTCGCCTCTGTGTGTCAGAGGCTGGGAATGGGTGACTGGGGAGGGAATCACGGGATGTTTCCTGGTTGCATTCACTCGCTCTGGAGCACCTGGCACTGGCCACTGTGGGCAGACAGGACGCTGGGCTGGATGGACCTTTGGTCTGACCCCGCCTGGCTGCGCTTATATTCTAATGCGTGTTGTTAATATTACACACAACTGGTGCGTAAGATGCATGGCTCTGTGTAGGAAGGCTCTTATCGATGTCAATGGGAGAGATTTTTGAACGCAAACCAGTCGATCATTATCTCTTTTTATCATCTATTAAGAGGCCTCAATTTGTTACTTCTTATCGGTTTCCATATTTCCATTTTCATGTTACCTTGCACCAGAAGAGACTTTTATTTACCGCCATTATTTTATTGCTGATTTCAGGGACTTCATCATGTGTTGCTCAGTTGCATTTTCTGTACCTTTCATTTAACTGGGTCAGAAATATATGGGGGCAGTTTGTACGAAGCAAACCTGTTTCCTCTCCGAGCATCCGCGTGAGGGTCTACTAGCTGAATTGACCAGCGACATGAAGGTTCCCCGGGTATCCATGCTCTATTGCACTTGTACAAGTAAAGGTTACCGAGGAATGGGAGAGCGCTTCTGAAGGGCGTATTGACTCCTCCGGCGGGGTCCCTGGGAAAGGCGGTTCTGGATCCATGCTGTCCACCTCGCAGAATTTCCACCTGAGATTTTCTTGCGTTAACTGAATTGCATTTGTGACAAAATGAGGGAGGGCACAGGTCTCCTCACCCCCAGTCTAGTGCCCTACCCACTAGGCAACACTGCCAGGCCTGAGGAACTGTACTGCAACCCCTGTGGCTCCCAGGCTGTCCTCAGCTGGGTGGGACCCTCCGTCTCTGCTGTTCCCTCATTACCTTTCCCGGGGGAGAGTTGCTTCTCTTCCCCTAGGCGCCACAGAGCGTTGGCCCCACATGGCGGCCATGATACGACTTCTCTGGGCACCTGGGAGGGGCAGACCCTTCTGGGTGTGGGTGGTGGGGACTTAGGGGCTTTGGAAAATGTCACCCCAAGGGACGTAGGAGCCTAAATCCCTTTGGACATTCTGTAGGAGCTTTTGGAAGTGTTATCCAGCGCCCATGTGCACGTTCATTGGCTCCCCCGCAGGGAGCCGTGCGCGGGGTGCTGGCAGCAACGGGCGGGGTTGTGCCGTGTCTGGGTGACATTGTGAGACGGCGCTGACCTAGTTTAAACGTTTTCTAGGGCAAGCCAATAGCGATAGATCATCCCTTCTTGCTACCAGCTGCAGAGGCAGCGCTGCTGCTGCTCTGGGCACACTCCTTGCTGCCAAGCAGGTAGAAACCCTTCCTAAGTCCGCTCTGTGCGCTCAGCCTGGCCTCCAGTGCCAGCCCATTTCCAGCCCCCCTTTGCCCAGGTGCCCTTGGTGCGTGTGTTTCAGAGGGAGACCCTGGGTTAGAGGGGGCCTGTCGTATTCCCAGCACTTTGGCTTTGCCTGCCAGCTCCACTCAGCTTCCTGTGTCCAGGCCTCCGTGTTTTATTCTCACCCACTCCCTAGTGGGCTTCACACTCAATGAGCCTGATTTTCATCTCGTTTTTGCCTCTGTCAAGCCACCAAGCATTGTGGGGCGGGAGTGAGAATCCATCAGACCCCAAGCTTTGCAGTAGCTAGTAGGAAAAGTGTACGGGCAAGGCCACATGCTTGCTTTTGGAATTAAAAATGCATGAGGCGTGTGTGTTTAGAATAGGCCCGAAGTTGCTATCAGCCCTTTTGGCTCGTGTGTGTGTGTGTGTGTGTGTGTTGAGAATAGGCCTGAAGTTGCTATCAGCCCTTTTGGCTCGTGTGTGTGTGTGTGTGTGTGTGTGTGTGTGTGTGTGTGTTTAGAATAGGCCCAAAGTTGCTATCCACTCGGGTTGCCAGATGGTTTCAACAAAAATACACGACACTGATATTACATCACAATCTGCATTACATCTTATTTAGAAAACACCAGACATTTCTATTTTCTCATTTATATTTTCTCAATTTGTTTCCCGAACAGAAAGCTCAAATACTGGACTGTCTGGTTCAAAACCAGACACCTGGCAACCCTACTGTCAGCCCTTTTGGCTTGTGTGTGTGTGTGTGTGTTTAGAATAGGCCTGAAGTTGCTATCAGTCCTTTTGGCTTGTGGGTCTACATTTCATTCTGAACTAAAAGGAAATCGGTGGTTGTCTCCACGACTCAAAAAGCCCGTCCTACTTGCTGCTCTGAAGATGTGCCTGAGGTATCGGTTGAAACGAGAGAGGAGGGAAACTAACTCTAGTCAGCCTGTGTTCTCTAACTCCAAATCCCGACACCGTCTGTATGATCACGCTAGATCACGCATCTAGCCGGCAACACTAGTTCAGCATTCAGAATGTGGTGGTGCATTTTATATTCTCCAAATTCAGAGTGGCGTGGAGCTAAAACTGTGTTTTGTTTCTAGGCGATAGTGTATGAAGGCCAAGACAAGAACCCCGAAATGTGCAGAGTTCTGCTCACGCATGAAATAATGTGCAGGTAAGAAAGATCCTGTTTCCAGTTAATTAGCAAAAGAGAAGATGAATTTGTCTCTCCAAATCTAGGTTGGCCCTGGAGCTATTTTAGGACTTAAGCGTGTCTGTCCTGCCTGCAACAGCCCCAAAATAAGAGCATTCCGCTCATGTAATTAGCAGCAAAGCCTCAGCCATCAGACCCGTTTTCGATTATTTATAAAGGTTTGTCCTTCGGAGGCTGCTACTGGTTTGCATTTAGACACCTTAGCATTAATGGGCCCAGTATATGTTTCCCCGCCAAAAATAAATAAATAAATAAATTTCAGTCTTGCTCGCTGTAATTATTTATCCTCCCAACCATTGTGCCGGCACTAATCACATGACAAAGCGTGCTGTTGATGGCCCAGGTGGCTTTAATTCAGCTGGGTTCAGGCTTGAAATTTATAGCTCTCTCTTCTCCCACTTAACACAAACCTTCCTTGCAGTTTGTCTTTCCTGGGGCTTGCGCGTGTCAGTGTGGGTGAAGTTAGTGAGCGCTCTGTGCAACTGGTGATATCAAAATATCAACCGTGGGGCAGGAAATCCTCTTTTCTCCTTCGTTTCCTCGTTTGCCCCTTCGCAGCTCTGCTCTCTTTTTAGGAACTCTCTCTCCCTAACCCCAGCGTCCTTTCTGGGGCTGGCCCTTTACACTTGGCAGAGCCAAGCCTTGACTCTCCTTAACGTGGCCGTTTTGTAGCTGGTGGCTGGCTCTGGCTCTCTTCTAGCTGGTAAGAGTTCTTCCCTCCCGTTTTCTCTTTATGGCCCAGGAGAACTTTTCACAGAGTCCTCCGAACATGTGAGTGACCCCAAACCTGCCATCCCGGGAGCATTCGTGGGAGTTTTGCAGGCTCAGAGGGCACAGCAGTTCTATGTTAAATGTAGCCACGCAACAAAGATGGACTTCTGCAGCGCGGCACAGGGAAGCGTGGCAGCCGCTTATGGTTCGGAGCAGTGAAAAACTCCGACTTAGTCTTTGCATGCACGGTGGCCTCCGAAGAATATTTACTAAAAAGTAGCAGTTTGGGCTCAAGCCCTGATGCCTGCATCTGGGTGAATGAGCTTTGGCTGTGGATGTGTGTGTGCCTGGGCAAATCTCCAGGCAGATTCGGCACCACCGGAGCCTACCACTTGAGTAGACATGGGTGGTGGGTGATGTAGGCAAGGGAAGGCATTGCCTTCCCCAAACTTCCTGCATTGGGGGCCTGGAGTGGCAGCTCTGCCCCTCCAGGTGGCCAGGAAGGATTGAGCTCGAGGGCTGGGATTGGCTGGGGCTTGGCTGGGGGAGGGAAGATTGTGGAAGGGGCGTGGTCATGGAGAAAGGGGTGTGGCTTTGGGCAGAAGGGGCAGGGTTTGGGCTTGCCTTCCCCAGCTGGGCCTTCTCCTGACGCTTGTATCCATAGATCCGCACTACTGTGAAGCCACCAGCTTCCCCCTTAACCCCCAGCTCTCGTGTGGTGCGGTGTTCTTCCCTTACAGCATGCATGGGAGCAAGTGGGCTAGGATCCTTGCCTGGCCCGTCTGGGGGAGAGACCCTCGGGTAGCAGGACGGCAGTGATTCTGCTGCCTCTGTGGCTCCCCACAGTGCTAGGGAAATGATCAGTTCTGGTATGGGATGTCGGGCGCGGACCGAGGCCTGCGAGCGGCGCCGGGTGCTGCTCTGGGATTTCACTCTACTAAGAACTCCCAGCCTGTTCTTGGTTAACCAACGGCAGCAGAGTCCTGTCAGCAGCCCAAGATCCCCCTAAAATACGTGGGCCTGTTTGCTCGACCTGCCGTTTGGAGACTCAGCAATGAACTCACCTCACGGCACAGGGCCCCTGAGTGGCGCACGCATAGGTCATCTGAGAGCCGTGATAGCCAAGCAGTTCTGTGGCTGCATACCAATCAGTACAGTGGCTACTGCTACAGCGAACTAGCCACGTTCTTCTGAAAATGTACGTAATTTGGAGAGCCAGCTAGCCGCACTCAACCAGCCAAATAGCCACATGTGGCTAGTGGGTTGGCCCCCACGGTCCTAGAACAACAATGGCGGCACTGGTCCCTTGACTGAAATTAAACACCTGCTGGAGTGTTTGGAGGGTCGGTACCCATATGGGCTGATGTTACTGAATAATAGGCTGATTTCTTTTTAAATTCTGGGCTTTTTGGGCAAGGGTTGTCTGCTTCTATGTCTAAACCCCCCCCCTGCACGCAACCCCCCCCCCCCCAACAAAAACAAAACAACCCCCTTCCAAAAAACAACAAAACAAAACAAAAAAATGTGTAGTCTTTAAGGTGCTACAGGACTAACACTATATATACGTATAACTACGTGTGTGTGTGTGTGTATATTATACACACACATATATAAGACTACTCATTTTTTGAAAGTTACAGGCTAACACAGCTACTCCTCTGTGCCTATCTGTCTGTCTGTGCACCTAATTAAGGGCCTCTGGGTGGTACCACAATACAAATAATAATCATTCTGCATCAAGGACCTGACTGTCCCGCTATTGAAGACAACAGCACAGCTCCCCATAACTTCTCTTGGCGCAGAACCAAATCCCCATTCGGAACCCAGTCAAGTGCGGCTTCATTTTCTGCAGAGCCAGTGCTGGCAGAAATCTCCCTGCACACTCCTTTGAAAGCCCGTAAGAGCTCCGTGGAGCCAGAAAGCTTGTCTTTTTCCCCCATAGAAGTTACTCCAATAAAAGACACTCCCTCGCCCACCTTGTCTCTCTTTGAAAGAGTAGGAATTACAGAGACACCGATGCATTCATTTTCCTAGACATACTTTTTGTAAAAAACTTGCAGAATATACACACGGATAGATTTCACCCAAAGTCCAATGTTTATCGACATCGAAGATTTACACTCATGTCAATATACTTTGACCCAGATAAAATTTATTCCATTATTGGAATGCTGAAAAAACTGACACTCAGATGCGGTCTTTCCCTCTCTCTATGCAGTTTATATTTGTTCTTAACATTCATTGGCTCAAACTCTTTATTGCACTTGTCTGTCTTTACCATGAATTGCTTTTGTATTTTTTCTAAAACAAAAAGTATGGGGGAGAAAAAGAATTCAGACCACCGCAGGCAAATGTTGCCTGCCTGATGGGAAGAAACCAAATTCAAATTTCATATTGCAGATGTTAAAGTTTACGATTTTCCTGGCTGCCTCGAGATTTGTAAGGGGTGCTGTTTGTTTACTAGGGTGCTTGACCTTATTACACAAATCTGTCATCTATTGTGTTGCTAACACTCTTTTAAATTGCAAATGTGATGCTCTTTAGGGGACTGTGGAGGAAAAAAACCATCTCTCCACAGTGTACACCGTTCTATTTCTCTTGATTTCTTGCCTGTTGTAAGTGGAGGTGGGGATGTGTTGAATTTGCACCAGGGGTGCAAATGCAGCCTCAATTATAAGCATAAAATTAGAGTCTGTTCCCCATTAATCAGCCCAGCTAATTGCTATGCACTACCATTAGCCATATGGTGTGAAAGACAGCTTGCTCTCCCTAAGATGAAATTTCTTCATTTCAGACATGAAATAGAGAGGGCTCTGTATTTTAAAATAGCTTGTTTTCGATATTAAATTCCTAAACAACTTTCTGCAGAGCTTTCTATCAAGACTAACTGCACAATAAAACTTTGCATTGATGTGACAAAAGCTGTTTATTTATAGTGCACTAAAACTCTGGGGTAGATAAGACAAAGAATTCAAATATACAGGAAAGCCTCTTGCTAGTTGCCGAAAAGCGGGCCCGAGCTACATTTCAGGCGTTTGTAGGGATTTTGTAGCGCTTTGCGGATTACACAATAAGGCTGTCCATTGGGCTGACATGGTAACAATTGGGAAGAATTCATTGGCTCCATGGAATTGGTTCTTCGCAGAGGCAGTGAAAATAGGGACCATGTATAGTTAGACTTGCCTGACGCTTTCCTGTGTAAAACTCTGGTTTGGGTTGGTTATAACTTTGCCAAAATTAAATAACTGAGGCTGAAATGTCCTGTGCACGGTGAATGGCAACAGGTGCATTTTGGGGAACGTTGAAGTAGCATGGCTCTGCCATTTCCAAGAATGAAGGCAGGAAACATAGGCTTGTCCATGTATTAAAAAAAAAAAAATTACCGTTGCTGAGCTGAGAAACTCTCCCATGAGCGCAGAAGGTTGTCTTGGCCTCAGACTGCGGCCTTGTGCCAGCCCCATAAAAATCCCCCCTATTTGGCCAAGTTAACATCCTCTTCAAAAAACTCCATTTGCACATGCTCAGTAGAGACTTTTGGAGTTGGGCATCTCACTCCTGGGAGGATGCCGTCTGCTCTGAGCATGCTTTTGTCACTCACAGCTCCTGGGTGGCAGCAGACTGTGCACGCTCCCACCTCCAGAGCAGAGTGGGGTGCACCCCCTGAGGGGGCATGGAGGGCAGTTCTGAGGGGGGCACGGCAGGGCCTGAGCAACACCTGGCCCCTCCCTTCCCCCAGCCCTGCCCCTGTCTGTCCCCCAGCCAGATTCCCGGCCCCACACTTGCCTGTCCCTGTTCCCAGCCTTAGCTGAAGGCCGAGGCTCCGTTCCTGGCCCAGGGATGAAGCGGGGGCAGGGATGGAGTGGAACTGCACCTGGCTGCAGGCCTGGCTTCTGGCCTCCCTCCTCAGGTCGGCTGCAGCCCTGTGCCCAGCCCCAGCCCTGTGCCCGGCCCCAGCCCTAAGCCGCCAGCCTGGGCCCCCTCACTGCTGTCCACCTCCCCAAGCTGTGGTCCTACACCCGGCTCCCGCTTGGGGCAGTGGGGGGCCGTGGGCGGGTGTGACCCTCCGGAGCATGGGGACGATCAGTGAGATTGTGCTGGGGGGCGGGAGGCCGCACGTGAAACCTCTCTCCCCTCCCCCGGGCCTGCTGCTGCTCCCTGGTTTTCTGTGAGCTGGGGGCGGGGCCGGAGTTTGGAGCTGCGGTGCTGGGAGCTGCGGTGCTGCGCCCTGCGGACGACCCACGTCGGGGTTCACGCGCTGCGGAGAAGTCGCGTTCAGGGCTCCCTGGTGCAGGCAGCCTTGCGTGGCGGGTGCCGCTCCCTTCCAGGAGAGCCAATGAGCAGGGCTGAGCGTTGGGAGCAATTCCGCATGCCAGGACTGTCTGTGGCTCCCCGCCCTGCCTCCCCCAGCTGTTTCCACGGCAGCTCCAGAACGGGAGATGCGTAGCTTCTAGTCTCTCTATGCTTCCTAGTCCTTGGGTTCCCAAGCGCCCGGCCTGTGATTCCAAGAGACCTTTGCCATGCGTGTGCAAAGGGAGACGGCTCCTCATGAGCTGCCCCTTCCCTTTCCACCAGCACAAGCACCAGTCATGGTCGGCGCTAGGCAAGGCAAGCGTCGGGGGCCATGCTAGCCAACAGCTCACAGGAGGGAGGATACAGGTGGTACTGGGGTGAAGAAGGCAGGAAGTAGTGGGGGAGGGGACAGTTGCCCCAGGGCGCCATGCTAGGGGGATGCCAATTTAGTCCCCCTCTGTTCCTCCTGGTATCCCTCAGCTTGCCTGCTCCTTTTCCGCCTGCCGCCCCCAGCCCCACCCTCCTCCATCTTCACCAGCGAGTTAGTGCATGCGCAGCCTGGCCCCAAACTGGAGGCCTGCTTCATGGGGGCAGCGCACAAATTTTGCCTTTGCCCCTGGGGGCATAACACCCTCGCTATGCCTCTGGGAGGAAGTAGGCTACATGAAGGAGAGCAGCTTCTATCTGAAACAAGGAGGGAGAAGAAAGTAAAGGGAGCAGGAACAGCGAAATGAGACGGCTCTCTCAGCATACTCTCTTTCTCCTGTGTTCAGGTTAGAATTGGTTAGGAGCCTCTTGGTTGGTTTTAATGTGTGTTGCTTAAGAGTGAGGGGTCACCAAATGAAATTAATAGGTAGCAGGTTTAAAATAAATAGAAGGAAGGGTTTCTTTATGCAGCACACAGTTAACTTGTGGAACTCCTTGCCAGAGGATGTTGTGAAATCCAGGAATTTAAAGGTGCATCTCCACAGCACTGTAACTCAAAGTAAGATATTCAATTTGAGCTATGCACATTGCAGATCTTATTTCGATGCTATTTCAAAATAGCTTATTTCGTTATTTGGAGCTGTCGACCCAGGACCAAGTTTCGAAATAAAGCGCTATTCCAAAATGTCCCTTACTCCTCACAGAATGAGGTTTACAGGGATGTCAGAATAGCGAGCCCAAAATAATGGGCTTGCTATGTAGATGCAGGATGGATGTTTCGGGATACTCCAATATCCCAAAATAGCATTGCAATGTAGGCATACCCTAACAGGGTTCAAAAAAGAACTAGATAAATTCATGGGGGTTAGGTCGGGCAGACAGGACACTGGACTGGATGGACTTTTGGTCTGACCCAGTCTGGCCGCTCTTATGTTCCAACTAAACCCATGTGCATAGCATGTTTCTTTTTGGCTCTTCCTATGAAAATCGTGTTTTGAAAAGTGATCTTCAAGGGAGGGAAAAAAATTGGGATTGTGCCTTTCCCCACTCTCATTTTGGTGTATAAAGAAAAACATTTCTTAATAAAACCCCTTTCTTTTGTACTTTTTAACCTTAGAAGCATGACGAATATTTAGCCACATCTTCCCTGGGTTAGCTAGAGGATTTCTTGGGGGACTTTGGGAGTATTGGGAGCTTTCTTGGTTCTTAGTTGAAGGGATGAGGGAGGAGCATATTTAGCACAGACAGTTGCCATCCCAAGTGTTAATTAGCTATTAACAAAACCTAAAGCGTTTGAATCAGACTGAGGAAAAAAATCACTTCTCATGTCAGTGTACGAGGTTTCAAATTGAGGCTTGCTGTGATGTCTTAATCATCCAGTTGTCCATAGAAAAACCAGGCTAGACAATGCTTGAGTTCCTAATGCAAAGAGAAACCAGGGGAAAAATGCTTCACCCCCAACATTTTGGCCCTTCCTCATATTTCATAAATCTTCAAGGAGAAGGGCAGGTGCCCAAGTGTTGCCTTCACGTAATACAAAGGGCTGCGTTCGCCCACCCTTTAGTCCTGTTTACTGGTACCTGACTGCTCAGGAAGCCCTATGCATTGGCAACTCAAGGACTTTTGAAGGCAAACTCTCCCTGCAAGGAAATGAAACAAATCTATCCCCCCTGTGGCCTTCCTATGTGTTGATCCTCCCCATCTTCAGGCATGCTTCTTCACTCCACCCTTGACTTGTTCATGATGGGGGGGCTCCTTCAAAGGGCATGCATAGCCCGCCAGTAGGGTGAGGTATTTGGCCATGATCCAGGAACTGGTTCCATGTGGACCATTCTCCCATTGCTCCTTGTCCTGTCCTCCAAGACCAAGGAGACCCCAGTTGGGTCATGTGTACACACTGGGATCTGCATGTGGTGGGTCATTGTCCCTTACACCTCGTACAATGAGGGTTATAGGAGTCGGAGTACGAAGTCCTCCAGCTTGACAGTATTTCGAAATAACGCTAGTTATTCAATGCTATCTTTCTCTACGAGTAATCCTTTTGGAGCCAGGGGACGACTCATGGGGCAACGTTCTTTTACATGGCAGTCTTAGAATGCCAGAATCTGGCCCTGTTGCATGTTAATCACAAGAACGACAGTGTCTTAACTTGGGCTAACAATGCTTCTACTTCAAGTGCAATCATTTACAATATAAGTGGCTTTTACTACTTTGGTTTTGGGTCCATTCCACCATCCCATGTATTCTAGCTCCATTCCTTTTTATCAGCAAAAAAAATTCCCATGGCCTAGAAGCTTATTTTATTCCTTCTTAAATTCTCATATATTTTGTGTATCGAGGCTTTTAATGTTGTTGGCGAATCAGGGGTGAGATGGTACTGTGAAATGGATCACTTTTGGGGGCTGTCCTAAACACTGTGATTCGCACAGAACTGAACAGCCTGTGCATGCATTACCTTTGAAAAGTCTTAATCCTGAATAGTTGCCTTGAAGCTTTGAGAGTGAGAAGCATTATATATTTTTCCCCCCTCTTTGAAACTGTTTCTCCCACCCCCTTTTGGAAACCACATTTCAACAGGCTGGGTTTGTAAAGCCATTTTGTTGTTGTTTGTTGTTTTTAGTGTGGTTAGTGGCTGTCTCGCTAGTCTTGGTGGGTTATTGTATATTATTTTCTCTATTGTTCAGCAGCATAAGAGAACCTTTGTCATACTCCCAGCAGAGCTATTTATATAGTGCGGCATTTCTAATAACCACTTCCTGTACTGGTGTTCTTCCGCCTTCTGTAGGAACAAAATAGTCCCTCTGGGTGTGTCTAGACTACAGGGTTTTTTCAAAAGAAGTGGCCTTTTTTTGAAAACTTCCCTTGCATCTAGACTGCTGCCGCGTTCTTTTGACAGTAACTCAAAAGAACGCGGCAGTTTTTTGACCGTGGAAAACCTCGTTTTACAAGGAAGAATGCCTTTTTTCGAAAGTGCTCTTTTGAAAAAAGGTGTGATGTAATGCAAACTGTACTTTTTTGAAAGAGAGCATCCAGACTGCCTGGGTAATCTCTTTTGAAAACATGGCTTGCTTTTTCGAAAGTACTGGTTGTAGTATAGATGCTCTTTTTCGAAAGAGGCTTTTTTGAAAGTATCTTTCAAAAAAGCCCTTTTTGAAAGAGGCTTGCAGTCTAGACGAGGCCTCTCTGAGGAAGTCAGAGTAGCAGTAATTCCTACCGGTACCCTAACCCTGAATGCTGAAATAGAAAATAGAGGTTACAGTTACGGTTATCGGTTTTACTTAGTTCCACTCAAAGCAAATCTAACGCTTACAAAAGTATTTGTTATAGAATCATAGAACAAGCCCAATTCCTTCAGCTTTCCCTCACAGATCATGTTTTCTAGAGCGTTTATCATTTTTGTTACTCTTCTCTGGACCTTCTGCAATCTCTCCACAACTTTCTTGAAATGTGGTGCCCAGAACTGGACACAATCCTTCAGTTGAGGCCTAATCAGTGCAGAGTAGAGTAGAAGAATGACTTCTCGTGTCTTGCTCACAACACTCCTGTTAATGCAGCCCAGAACCATGTTTGCTTTTTTTTGCAACAGTGTCACATGATTGACTCATATTTAGCTTGTGGTCCACTCTGACCCCTAGATCCCTTTCCGCAGTACTCCTTTCTAGACAATGACTTCCCATTCGGTATGTGTGAAATGGTTTGTTCCTTCCTAAGTCGAGCACTTTGCATTTGTCCTTATTAAACTTCATCCTATTTACCTCAGACCATTTCTCTAGCTTCAGAGGGGTAGCAGAGTTAGTCGGTAACTGGAAAAACGTAAACAAGGAATAGTCTAGCAACACCTTAAAGACTAACAAAACATAGATCTGGTATCACAAGCTCTCATGGGTACACAAAAGTGGGTGGAACCCATGAAAGCTCATGATACCATCTACATGTTTTGTTTGTCTTTAAGATGCTGCTAGACTATTTTTTTTTTTTTTTTTTTTTACGTTTGACCATTTCTCTAGTTTGTCCAGATCAGTTTGAATGTGTGCTCCTCCAAAGCACTTGCCAACCCTCCCAGCTTGGTTTCATTTTCAGACTTAATAAGCGTACTCTCTTTGCCATCATCTAAATTGTTGATGAAGTTATCGAACAGAACCGGTCCCAACAGAGACCCCTGCAGAACTCCCCTTATGTGCTTCCAGCATGATTGTGAACCATTGATGATTAATCTCTGAATAGTTGTTGTATATGGTGAGGCTTCTTGGTCCCTGTCAGATGGAGTAACCAGATAGCAAGGGAAAAAATGGGGCCAGGAGAGGGGGTGATGGCTGGTGCTTATGCAAACAAAGCCCCAAAGGTCACAGCTGTCCCTATAAAATGGGGTCACCCCACAATCAGTCTGCCCAAGGCAGAGGGCCCATCCTCTGTGGCCAAGCTGATAACATAGGGGCCCCACCCCTAGATCCATGCACAGACACTATCCTCCGTGCACAGCTCTCCAACCCCTAGCATGGCAGGGCAGCTAATCAACACAATGGGCACAGCTGAGGTCATGGTAGGGGTCTGTGCATGGGCTTAGGGCAGGCCAGGGGTGGGACTGCACCGGGATGTGTTCTTTTACTCCAGTGGGGGATCCCTTATTAAGGGGGGAGAGATCCTTGGCAGGTGAGTACTGGTGGTTCTGCCACTAGGGAAAGGAAGGAAGTGGGTAAGTACCTGGTTGGGTCCACGGGCTTTGAGATTTGGTTCCCAGGAACGTCTAGGTCCACCTCTAATTGGTTTCTGCCCTAAGCAGAAATGGGTATATCCGATGCTAGGGATTGTGTGATATTTTAATGAGCCAGGCTCTTAATAGACAATAACCCCTGGCAAGAAATCATCACAAACAACAACTTTGCTCTCTTTGGAAACACTGAGCCGTCCTGGTTCAAAAGAATCCAAGACTCAAGGTCAGCACTGGAGCTGGTAGAGGGAGCTTACATTTCACATGGCTGCTTTGTGTCCGACCTGAGCCAACGGCGCTGGACTCTCCATCATACTATTAGCAATCATTAAAATGCTCCGAAAACTTAGAGAAACAGAGAGACACAAGCATGAAAAGCAGCAGCCAATGGTGTTCCTGTTTTAGCTTCCCAGCTATCAGTATTTTGAAAGGGGAAAATACTGTGCTGGGAATTTCTACTTCCCATGGAAACCAAGAGTATAATATGAGTGCATAGTGTAAGCACCAACCCAGATGTCAAAACTACGTACACTGGAAAAAAAATAGCCCACTCTTGGTATTGGTCTGTGTGCCCTGTGAAAAGGGATAGATCATACTCCCTATTTGAAGTGATCCCTGAATTATTGTTTGTGAAAGCGGGCAAAACCCCTTTCTCTTTGTCTGCCATTACTAACCAGCTGTGCAAGAAGTTAAACATAGTAATTAACCCATATGTGACCCACTAACTACGGCTGATTTCCAGACGGGGCAGGATGGTAACTCTAGCTTGCAATTTGAACCTCCTGTGTTCGTAATGATGATTTTACAGGGTAATGGTTGGCACTAAATCCTCTCCCTTTTGCTCCGTAGCCGGTGTTGTGACAAGAAAAGCTGTGGCAACAGAAATGAGACTCCATCAGACCCAGTGATAATTGACAGGTAAGGACCGCGATTGTTTCCTTCAATTTTATTTTATTCCTCATTATAAGGACACACCTGTGCGGTGTGGCGAATGGGAAAGGGGGTCTGCGTCTCTGTGGCTGAAATTTTGTTGTTGATACCGAATTCGTTGCAGTGTGCGGTTGTGATTCCCAAGGAAGGACCATATGGAATGTAACTGCTCTTTGGAATGCTCCATTTTTTGCTGTCTGATTCATGTTCCTAAAGGGGATATTTTTCTTTGCTGACTTTCTGTGGCTCAGTTCACATGCTGTGCCAGGGAAGCTTCTGGAATAAAATAATGGTTTATGATTTATGGAATGTGGTTGGGCGCTTATAAATGTTTAACTTTAATTTGAAAAATGTTTGAATCATTATCACTTTCAGCTACAGTTGTCCTGTTGGATTTAATCCATCTACATTTTAAGGTTTTTATTTAGGCATAAAAACAGTTTTAAAAAAATCTGCAAACTAAGATTTTTCTCTGGTTGTTTTCTTTGGTTGGAGTGCTATTTTGACTGTCCTGTCAGTTGGCTAATTTATTTTGCCCGTCTTAATTATTGTGTTTTTAAACAAATCCATATTACTAATCTGACATGCCCAAGCAAATCACTGTAGAACGATAAATCTGTTTTAATTGTTCTGAGCAACTGTCAGTCTGTTTGCAAATTATGCAAAGTTGCACCCGAATAGTCATTTTTAGATTTTAATTATTGGAATTCATTGTACAGAAACATATTTGATAAACAGTTTATTATGTGGCATTACTCTGAGAGTGTTAAATAGCTACAAAGGACTGAAACTGTCTGTCATCAAAAGCAATACTGTACGGTAATCGGTGAATATAGGGACCCTGAAGGGAAACTAACTTATATACAGGAAAAGCACAGGATAGAGGCTAGTTCTTCTTTGTCTTATTGTCTGCGTTAACGTCCGCTATATTGAGCTCAAAATAACTTTGGTGCGGGATTGTCCATTTTTATGAAAAAAGCTAAAGAATCAGATCTGTTCTGTGCCACAGCAAAACAGAATGATAGAAAAGAGAACACAGCAGAGAGAGACCAGTTGGCATTGTACTTAGGCAGTCTTTCAGGTTTATCTCTTGTTTGAGTTGGTTGAGTAAGGGCATGTTTTGGCAGCTTGGAGAGAAAACTATCAAGTCCTGAGATAATGTAAAATATATCTCTTTTAACTGTGCATCCTTTAGCTTAATATCAGAATTAGGTAACAACAGGGGAAGTAAAAGAACACATAAAAACACACCTCTGTAGAGAGCTCTCTAAGCAGGCTACAGAATTGAACAGTATGAAATAGGGTGTTCAAGTGGTTACATGAAAGCGACGCAATTCCCATGCATTTTTCATTGTACTGAGAAGTGAAATGTTGCGATGCCAATAGCTGGTTTACAGAAATATTTTGTTTATCAATCCAACATGCACAACTGGTAGTTGCAACTTATTTAAGCTGTGAACTGTACAGATTTTCACCAGCTTTCATGGTGAGAAAAACAAACAAACAGCAAAACACTTCTGAAAAAAATTGATTTAACTTCCTAGTTGCACTCACATTAGCAGTTTTTACTGAAATGGAGAGAAGGCTTGCAATTTCAAATAACAGGTTTAAAAAAACCCAAGTTGAATACGGTTGAGATTATAATATAAATCTTACCTTGCCTCCCGCCATGCACCCCCTTTTGCTTGTGAATGGGTTAAGCTTTTAAGTTCTTCACTTGGTTTTAAATTGTGACTTTGATACAGAAGGTTGATATGACGGTGGTTTGAATAACATTTGATTTTGACCTGTTCCTGTGGGTTGCAATGGGATAAGAAATTTGACTCAGCAGTGCTGTAATTAGCCTTCCCTCTGTTTTTGAAACAGGATTGTGTTACCTGGATCGCATTAGTGTGGCTTCTATTGTTGCCGCTTTGCATCTGTCCCAGTAGGGTACTTAAAACCTTTTCTTGGCCGTAGCTAGTTCAGACAATTTTGGCCAAATAAGTACGTGCTTTGTGCAGTTAGTGGCTTCAGTGATGTTTCTCGTGACATTTATCCTATTCATTTTTTTCCCCTTTTGGTTTGAAAAGTATAAAGACCCCTATCTATATGGAGTCTGTAATTCTTAAGAGGAGTACTTGGAAAATTGTTGTAAAAAAAAGTCTGCCCAGGAACACGTGTTTAGTTGTGCTTCTTGTCATTTCTGTATGCATAAAATCTTCAGCTCCTGTGTCAATTGAGATCCAAAACCGTATTTAGCTATTTTTATTTGCATTTGAGGAAGCAGAATTTATTTGTCACTTGGTATAAAGCACTCCCTCCCATGTCTTGCTTTATCTTTGAATTTCATCTAACTTTAACACAGAATCACCATCTAAACTATCAGGTTTTTAGACAACCTTATTTGCATGAAAAACGCTGCCCTCTTCTCTCTTTTTTGACTGTCTTTTTTGGATTGGTTATTCAAGAAAGCCATTTGTGGGATACATATAGAACAGTCTTTGGGGCTACAGAGTTAACCTTTACAATGAACCTAAAATTTTTTAACTAGATATTTAGGAAATATGGACTGTATCTTTTATTTTCTTCAAAATGGGATTACAATTTTAATAGATTATAATGAGACCAGTCTAGAAAATTACTTTATATTTTACTCTATCATAACAACATGCTGGATGGCTGTAAAAATGATCAAAAGACATTTAGCATCAGAGAATTCAGCAAATTCAGAGAAGAGAGGGATAAATCTATTCTTCTTATAGAGCAGTCATCTTAAGGAAGCTCATGGGCAGAAAAACCCAGTGTGCGTGGAATTGTCTTTTTAGAGTAGCCTCTATGTTTGGTCACTAACCCAGTTTTACACGTATCCAAACGGAGCTCCAGAACTAATTGTTGCAGAGGTATTATTGTCACTGCGTGAATGTACAACGATTCCTGTTACAAGTGAAGCACTGGGCTGTATAGTAAACCTAGATAAAACAAAAATGTAGCACTTCCTGTTATTTCTTTAAATTCTAGATTGATTTAACATTCAAATTGTGACTCATCTTTGAATTTATAAGGTTTGCAATAAAATTACTGTGCAGGAATTGAATAAATTGTGGTTTTATTACCCCCCTAGATATCCCTCTTTCCTAACCTTTTTCCTTACAGTTATCTTAGTTCAATAAATAAAACCTCATTAGACTATTCCCATTTCAACGAGTTTATTAAATTTTACAGGAGTAATTAGCATAAGCTGTGCTAATTTTTCTGGAAGACTAATGAGAGAGCTTCCTAATTAGGTTTGCTTTGTCAGAATCAGAAAAGATGATAATGACAAAAATCACGCAGGATGGGAAGTGGAGCTTTCTATTAGTTCTTGATTTGGGAAAATGGCTTTTGTACCCTGACACCCATGCCAACTTTTTTTTTTAAACCCAGCTGACCACTGCAGATTGTGATGTTCAATTGAGATATCAGTGCTTGCTGTGTTTTCCCTTACCTTTTATGGGCAGATTTAGTAAACAGTAGTCCTGCTGGTTGAGATAATACAGATTGAAAGTATCTCCAGCCCGTGGCAGACAAACTTCAGTGTAAAGTGTCATGTCCTGTCTACTGGCCAATATGTCCTTCTACTGTGGGGTGTCACCAAGTGACAACCGTGTGCCTGGTAATCTTTGCCCCAACTGTTTCCAGATGGCACGGTTAGTCAGTGCGATACAGGTTGAATCTCTCTAGTTTGGCACTCTTTGGTCTGGCAGCATCTGAGGCTGGCAGTGGATGTCCACTTATCATGGGTGTGGCCAAGTTTCCCTCAGTCCTGTAAAGTTTGTTTACGGCGGCTTGTCCTGGCTCAGTGTTCTTTCGCTCTAATTGATCCTAAATGTGTCTTCAAGACAGTCTTGGCTTGCCTTAATTTACGCTTCCTATTGGTGGCGTCTTACATCCAGCCAGTAGAGAAGCCAGGGGGATAGCCTGGCTACTCTGGGCCCCCTCTCCATTTTGTCTCACAATCTGGCATGCGTCGGGGAGAGCTGGGAGCATGTGCTGCGTCTTCAGCTTGCCCTGCGTCAGAAGGAGATGGTGACTTTCATGGAGATGGAGATTGTTCAGCGGACGCACCCGGCAAGGGAGCCAATATTGACACAATTGCAGAATAAACGGAGACGCCATTTTGGTTGCACAAATCCAAAATGAGGCTCATTGGAGGAACAGCAACATGGAAGTGTGTGACCATATGTTGGTCAAAAGAGGACTGTGGCAAGGGCTACATGTCCATACCTGATGTATGTCAAAGTAGGCTATCCTTGCTCAATCTGCTGGTACAGACCCATCTTCCCTAATGGCCCCATCCCAGTAAAGTTCTGCTCTTGTATCACACAGACCAAAGGTATTCATGCCTCATGCACGTTCTCAAAAGGGAAAGAATTCAGCCTAAATCAGGGACTGTGATTTGCCTTCAGCTCACGACTTGACTTTTTGAGAGGTACAAATGTCTGAATCCATCAGCCAATAAGCACTTCAAAACTCCGACTTGGCTTAGAAAGGAACCCCGGTGCGCCTTCGGGAATTGTGGAAGAACGACACGGGGTGGGTGCAAGAATTTTCCTTGGGTTCAGCCCATGTGGGCGTGTTCCTCTTTCCCCAGCCTTTCCTTACTCACACTCCTGAGTTCTACTCTGCGTTTCAACTTTGAATGAACCCCAAAATCTCAGAGCCGAAACTGGCAGCAACCAAACAACATCCACTTGTTTATTTGTTGCATTGGATTGGGAAAAGCCAAAGCATGTGATACGATGTTAGAATGATGGTGCAAAGCCCTAACACGCACTCGGCTCTGCTCAAGAGGTTTGTGAATCTCTTGGAAACCCAGTTCTGAAATTTCCAGTTGGTTTTCTGTTGTGTTGGGGGTTCTCTGTGAGTTGTAAGAGTGTTCTGGGTTTCTCTGAAAACATGCCACACTGCACTACTAGGTACTCGATTCTCTCAGTCATAACTTTTGAAACTGCAGTTAGGGTTATAGGCTGTTTCATTCAGATCTTATCCTTGCTTATGATGATTTAATATCACATTAGTATCCGGAGTTCCCCGCCAGGATCAGAGGGTCTTTGTGCTAGATGTTGTCCAGATTCAGGTAGATAGAAGGTCTCAGTCCTGAAGAGACATTTTGCCATTAAGAATTAAGGGTTGGATTTTCAAAGGAACACAATGGAATTAGACATCCCCCAACTTTCATTTAATTTCACTGGAATTTTGGCACCTGGTTCCCTTAGCCTATCTTGAAAATCCGAACCTTGCTTCCAGGGGCCAGATTTTCAGACATGGGCCCATGAATTTTGGATATTTCAATTTTTAGATCTTTGTTTTGAGGAGGTCTTTGGTCTAATTTTTTCCTGGGGACACCCCAGAATATCAGGCTGCGGCATGGAATGCTGGGTGCTCAGAATCACCGGCCATCTGCAAACATTTTGGTTGATGGTGTCTGGCACCACGGGGTGCCTGCGAAGTGCAGAGCATGCTCAGTTGTCTCTGTGAATGAGCCCCCTCCCGGGAGGACCTCAGAACCTGCCTCTATGGGGGCCCTCCCTGAGTTTTCATTCGCAAAGCTTCAAAGGTGCTGCTCTTACCTACCGACGTCTTCACGCGAACGGCTCCCTCTGAGGTGCAAAGAGGCTGTGCTCAGCCCAGGGTGTTCCCAGGGTCTGTACAACGCCGCATAACACTTTCGCCTCCTTTTTTAAGGAAAAAAATCCAGAAATGTTGTGTTATCTAAACTGTTGCAGCGGAGGATAAATTTACCGTCCTTTCTTCCCTCCCTGATTTATTTCAACATTTGCTACCGCGGTGGGAATACACACCTGATTGCTAGGAATGAGACGGGTATGAAAATGTGTTTGTGGAGATGATACTAAATTTTACTGCAGATTGGCTAAAATGGTTTTGAATATGAGCTGTGTAGCGTGCATCTCTGGCAGCTTTGTGTAACCAAGAACACAGCCCTGCAAGTGCGCATGCAGGGGAATAATTTTTAGGGTGCTAGCCATCCTAGTGCTGAAAGTTTGCACAATTGGCCCCTAATGCAATCAATGAATGGCAGTCTGCGTGTTTCTGTTTTTATTGGCTACTCCTGAAAGATAACCATGATGTATTCAAATGCCCTTCAATACACTGGAGATATAGCACATTAACACAACCTACTGTTTTAAAAGATAAAATACAGTAAAAAGCAAATAGTGGTTTCTATGTAGCTCATAGTGAAGGTGACATCCTAGAAATGTATTTAATCTAGTGTCTGAAACAGCAGCACGTATACATAGTAGAAATGATAAATTCTGGTATGAGTTTTCTCTTTTCCTGTAGTATCAGTTTTTCTTCTGTAACAGTTCTGGAAAAATACAGAAAAGCCACACAAAGTTTCCAGTGTATCACATTAGCAACTTTGCTGAGGTAGTTTGTGATCAGAATATATTACTGTATCAAAGGAGTGTTTGCTTTTTGCTCACGACAGTATTTTAAACTTTTAAAAAGTAGCACAAAGAGTTTTCTACGCTACTTTTAACATAGACATTTTAAATGGGAAAGCAATATTTCTGTGGATTTCATTTGTGTTTAATATGAAGAAAGTGTTGAAAATATTTTATTTCGTTGCCCTGAAATTATATCCTGGGCGATACAAATGTGACCCAGATATACAGACTTTCACTGCAGTCAGGGAAATACTACAAACAGTACTGTTTTGTGCTTAGTTTCTAGCTGCCTGTAAAGGTAAAGGCTGATGAAGATCAATCTAACAAAGACCATTACTCCAATTACAAGCCTTTGTCCTAAAGAAAATAAAGGTTTAGACTTACAGTATTCATTTATAACAGAATTTTAATGACCTTAACGTGGCAAAACTGAGTCTGATTTTTTTTGTTAAAAAAACTATAGCAGAAGCAATCCATGAATTCTGAATATTCCATGTCCTCTCTTATTAAGGGCACAGATTTGAAATGCAGTGAAACTAATTTGGCCATTCTGGTTTCTGCCCCACTCCCGGTCAGTGTAACACACACCACATCGGTAGTGGAAGCAAAGTGGTCCTTGGGACCCTTTTGGACTTTTTTTTTCTCGACTGTGAAGTGCAGGGTTCTCTTTCCAGCAATACAGAGCAGGGGAAGGCTGAAAAATAAAATAAAATGTAATGTCTCAAGCAGACAAGCTGGCAAATCTATACAGCTGTGTAGCAACTCAATAACCTCCAAAGTGGCATACTGCAACTATACCATTGGGCTAACCATTTGAGACACAATAGTTTTGTAATAGAATATAAAAAGTAATAGTGTTAGCTAACACATCCTTAATAAGATATTGTCCACTGCTCTGCCATATGCTACAGAGCAGCCTCCGACTCCGTGGGGCTTTTGATTCCTCTCAATAAGATTATTTCAAATACTCTAATCCTGAATCATTGACATGAATACAAAAGCCTAGTGACATCTAATAGATGCCTCTTGGCTTTGCTTTTCCTCTTGTTCCTTTCCTTTTTCTTCTCTTTTTACCTGACAAAAAGCTCCCAGATACTTGGGCTCTGTCGCTCCGTAGCAGCATGTGGGTCTCCTCATGAAATATAAAGGAGGAAAAAGGACTGACATAGGGCTGATAAGCCATAGAGCAAAGGACCATAGATTAAAAGTAAATGCCAGTAAATCCTACCCTGTACACTTGTTCTTTTATTGTTTTCTTTAACACCTTCCATGCCAGAGAGCGGGAGGAGATTTTGTTTGGCAGGAAGGATACTGGGTAGTGTTGCAAAGATCCTCAAATCTTGCTGTAGATTTCACATTTAATTGACTGATCCTTCCCTTCCCTCCCCCGACATGCTAAATGTGGTTACAGAATGTCAGTTTCAGCCAATAGGGCTGTTTAGTGAGCGAAATGTGACGATGCTTTTTAGTTAAAAGTGATCTTTTCTTGCACAGAAGAAAAACCGTGATACCAAACTGTTGTCCCCTCTCAGAGGGGGCTTTCTTCTGAAACGAGTTTAAATAAATAAATAAATAAAATATATTAAACAACACGCCTAGATGTCTGATAATGCATTAGTAAGTCCTCTTTTCATGTCAGGGTTGTTCCAGACTGGCTGTTTGAGTCAGGGACACCTTTGCTTCATTTCACTGTCCTTTTACATGCTTCCAAAACGGTTCCTGAGCTGAATATCAAAGCCATTTTTTTGGAAGAGTTATTAATGCAGGGTACAGTCAACGGCTCTGCTGGGTAAAAAAAAAATCACAAGGACTGTAAAACAACAGTTAGATCAATCCTTTTAACATCGGATGGCATTCAAAAAACCATTTTCAGTAATTTTCTCCATCATTATGTAGGCTCCCTTCCAGGTTTTTTGACGGGGATAACTAACCACTTCTATCCAGTTGGATTCTCGTCGTTTTTATAGTCTGTATGAATATAATCTTCCCGTCAGACTTTTTGGCATCTACCTCACTACATAACCATTGGCTGACATCCCAGATGTTCACTCACTTTGATAACTGGATGTTAAAAAACATATTACCTCGCCTGGATTTTGTAGAAGGATGTCACAAGAAGGGGAAGGGCTGTAGGGGAAGAAGAAAATTAGCCACGTGTGGCGCTATTAAGCGTAGGTGTAAGGAGTGTTCCCAGCGTGCTTCATATTTCTTTGCATGACTTCAGTCTGGCAACGGCCAGGTTGTGATGCCAGATGCATGGCACGCATCTCTTTGTACCGGGGAGAAATTCGTTGCTACTTGCGGGCCGGCATGAGCAGGTGCAGACTCGGAGATGCATGCTGACAGGTGCCACTCATCTGCGACAGGAGTTTAGCCTCGTGTCCAGATGTTCAGTTTTTAAAAATACGCCCTGTAGAATGTTGGGGTAGGCCCGAGATAAATAAAGGGTTGAGTAATTGCTACCATGGCGATGGGGGGACAGCACGGGCAGGCACTGTCCCTATGGATTTGTAGACATGCTTCCCTGCTTCCTTGGGATAGCTAAGCACCTAACTGTACCAAGGGTGTAACTTTTTACGAAAGCTCTATGTGCTAAACAAATAACTTTCTCCCTGTCCCCTTATCTGTTCCCATTCACCCTGAAGGGTCACATCTCCTTTCCCCTTTGGATGCTGCTGATTTAAGGAGTTTTAGGATGTGAAAACTGCTGACCTCAACAACAAAACTATAAACAGGGGCAGGTATAATTATATTCATCACATGCTTATGATGATTATGCATTAGATGGGTGTTGTCATTGATAAGGGTATTTACCTACTAACTACAATCAAAAGGTGGACCTGTGGTTGATTTGCAACGAGGACTCCTGTGGCACCTTATAGACTAACAGATGTGTTGGAGCAGAAGCTTTCATGAGCAAAGACCCACTTCATCAGATACATGTCTGCACGAAGTGGGTCTTTGCCCACGAAAGCTTCTGCTCCAATGCATCTGTTAGTCTATAAGGTGCCACAGGACCCCTTGTCGCTTTTGCAGATCCAGACTAACACGGCTCCCCCTCTGATTCTTTGACACTGTGGTTGATTTGTTGCTCTCTCCGATCCCAAGGTTCAGGGGTGTCCGTGGCGGAGCGAGCGTCTGCCATAAAGAAGCCTGTTTACTCCATTCGTCTCTGGGTGGCCTGTTCTTTCCTAACATAGATTCCCACTGTCATACTAAGGAGCTGACTTTTAATCCAGTGTTGGATTCTCTGTGGTCTAGAGCAGAGATTTTGACCCCCATCTAGCTGGGCTCCTTAGCCATGTAGCAACAGGGAGATGTCCTGATTCCTTGGCACTCCTTTGGGACCTTCCTTGGATGTCACAGCCTCGGGGCTGAGAACTTCACCACCTGGACCCTCTCACATTTTACAAGCCTCTCCGTAGAATTTGCTTCCTTATTAGCGATCACTCTTAGGGGCTCTGGACGTGGCACCAAGGGTTCGGTGGGTTGCTCACCTGCTCAAGGAGTGGCTCCGGGGGTAGCTGTGTGGTGGGGGAAGCAGTGGCCGGATACTCCCCGAGGGAGCTGCTCCCCAGCTCTGTTAGGCTGGGCTTGTTCCAGGCCACGTTGGGGTAGGCACTTTGGAGTCACATATTAGAGGCATTCTCTGCCCCTGCAAGCTTACCATAAGGACGGCCCATACTGGGTCAGACCAAAGGTGCATCTAGCCCAGTGTCCTGTCCTCTGACAGTGGCCAATGCCAGATGCCCCAGAAGGAATGAACAGAACAGGGAATCATCAAGTGATCCCTCTCTCATCGCCCATTCCCTGCTACTGAGAAACAAAAGCTAGGGATATCCTTCCTACCCATCCTGGCTATTAAGTATTGATGGACCTAACCTCCTTGAATTTATCTAGCTCTTTTTTTTGACCCCTGTTAATGTTCTGGCCTTCACTATATCCTTTGGCAAGGAGTTCCACAGGTTGACTGTGTACCGCAGAAGAAATACTTCCTTTCGTTTGTTTTAAACCTGCTATCTATTAGTTTCATTTAGTGATCCCTAGTTCTTATATTATAGGAACAAATAAATAACTTTTCCTTCTTCACTTTTTCTACCCCAGTCATGATTTTTTTAGACCTCTATCGTATCCCTCCTTAGTCTCCTCTTTTCTAAGCTGAAAAGTCCCTGTCTTTTTAATCTCTCTTCATATGGCAGCCATCTAAATAGGCAAGACATCTTAGCTATGTTGAGCTACTTGATTTTAAAGTCTATTTAGTTCAGCTTGAGGAATCACTCTGGCACGCTGGAAAACGGAATAAACCATGCCCTAGTGTAGGAAGAATACTCCTAGATAAATCCATTATTAGTACAGGAATGGTCACACTTTGTATGCCTTATAATGGGAGAAACATTCTTGTTTCAAGAGTACCTCACTGTGTCAGTTGCAGCTTAATTCGTCAGAAACAACCAGAATATTAAACAGTAGATTAACAATACTTTAAAAACAATTAGGGATTTCTAATATTGGACAATTAATGCCCTTCAAATCATCAAGGGTTTATGATGCCTGGAGTGTTAATATCCTTAAAGGCATTTGGGCTTTGTCCATGTATGTTTCAGATTTTTCTAACTAACTAACTAACTAACTAAGCTATTTTTCCTGGTTATTATTGACTCTTGGAGTGTATTCATAACAAGGCCAGCCCTGTTCACATTCTCAGCCATCCATGCTTGAAAGGGCAACATGCTATTAGTTAATATTTGTGTTGCTATAAGTGGCATGATATCTGAGATTGTTCCGGGGGAAATGAAAGAGAATTTTGTGAATCTTTCTTTTCCATGGTAACACAGTTATGTCCCATTAGTCTGTCAAATACGAAACAAGTTCCCAACGACAACACATTTAAACAAGCCGTTGTTTTGCACCGAAGGGTGGGGAGTCTTGGCCCTCTCTTCCACAGGCAGTCTTCTCAGCCCGGGCTGTCATAGTTAGTGAAGGGTTAATGACTTGCAGTCTGCTCCCAGCAATCCCATCACGTGCCTGGTTGACTCTGAATGAAGGGGCTGGCGGTTGCCTAAAGGGCATCCTTTCCTCGCTTTCTCGTAGGCCACCTGGGCAGATGAGATCGGGTCCAGTCTATCCCTAGGACACAAAATCCAATCAGGCACTGCCTCTTCTGGTCTCAATGACCTGTGTGCTTGGGAAGGGAAAAGAAAGTGAGGGAGCTAATCATGGATCGGCGACATCTTTCTGGCTTTAGGGGACTCCTGTCTCTCCAGAAGGAAGGAAGTTTTCCCTTCAATTTCAAGATAAGGTGTCATTCATGAGAGCAGTGTGCTGAACTAATCAGGTTAATTGAGAGGCCCTGAATAACACTCATTGAGCGGATCTCCTCTTCCTGTTAAAGGCAGATAGTGCAGACCGAGATTACCCACGTTTTAAACCCTTTCTGACCGTCTCTGAATTCCGGGCAGAATCCAGAATGGCAGCCGAGACGGGCGCCTCCAATTTATTTCTGGTGCGAAGAAAGTCTCACCCAAATCAGGCCAGATTCTCAGCAGGTGGCAATCCCACGGCTTCCTCAAAGGCAATGAAATTAGGCCAGTTTACACCTGCGGAGGATCTGGCCCATTGTTTTCTCAAAGACACGGTGAACTAGTCTTGGCAGAGGATTGGCTCATGTTTGACATGGTCTTGTGTTTTTTTTAACATTAAAATTGTTTGAGACCTCACTCATGGCAAGTCTGCAGGAAAGATTAATTTAAAAAAGAAGATGATGTTGCCAGGGTTGGACGCAGATAGCAGTTGTTTTTATTGCTGTTACAGTATCATTTCCCTTTAAACCCATTCTGATCAAAGTGGCTGTACGTGATTTTATTCAAGTTTACCAAAATGCGAAAGCATTTCCCTCTGCTCTTGCCAAATTAGGAACATCCAGGCTGCAAACATCATTCTAATCTTCCTACTAGCCACAATCTATTACATTTTCTTTGCAAATGTTGTAACCATTAGAGGAAAAGAGAGTATAAAAAAATCTATAAAACAGGACTCTTTTTTTGCCCTTCTCCAAAGCTAACTGGGTGTTAGTGTAATTTAAACAAGGTCATTGGTTTCCCAATTCCCCCTGCCCCCCCCCTTCGAAGTTTCAGGAATGACTTTAATGATCTCTACAGTCAAATTTTCACTGCTGTCCCTGTGAAAGCCTGTAGTCATGGATTGCTGGGATTATTTTCTTTAGCACTTGGGGAATAGAGAAACTGGTTGTTTCAAAATTAGAACCAGCTGGGTTCTCAGAGCTATCATTTAGTAGAAGCTACTTGGCACAGAACGCCTTAGCGCAGGTTAAGCAGTGTTTGGTTTACCACACTTGATTATGCAATGCAAGGAATTATTTTGTTTATCCCATTAATATACATCTTCAGTGCTGCTATTGTCAGACCTTCCTTTAAGATCAACTACTAGCCAAACTTCTTTGCTTCAGCAAAATGTAACAGCACAGGTTTCTTGCGATTCAGTCCTCAGCATGGTATTTTTATGTTCCAAGTAGAAAATAAAATTAAACCCGCAGTACAAGATCATCTTGTTTCTGACGTGCATTATACAGATGGAAGGTAAGCAGGCAAGCTGCTGAACAGATTAATAGGACAAAAGGAAAAGGAGAGAGAACTATTATCCAACCTCTTTTGTTACCTTCTAAAACAAGCGGCAGGGGTGATATCCTGTATCTATTCTGCCTGTCTTTCCAGCATGGATAAATTAGTTGTTTGTCAGACCTTATTCATCTATATTAGTGCCAAGATCAATTTGAAATTAGGCTCGCACCTTTTATCCAAAAAATATGCGAGCCCAGAATTTTTCCTGAGCATTTTGTCAAAGTGAAAAACACAGCATCCTGTTCTGCTCTTAGTTGTTTGACTGTCAATATGAAGGAACGCCACTGAACTTAATGGAGATGCTCCAGGTTTGTAAATGAGAGAAGACTGTGCTGTTTGGAATATGGGAATTTTTCTCTTTGTGTATCTGTTTATACAGAGCTACAGATATAGTCTTAATTGGGTTTATACTCTGCTTAACAGTTGGCAATTATTAGGGTGGTTTATTCTTGAAAATGAATTTTTTAAAGATAAACATTGATGTCAGAAATTAATTGATTAGATCAGGATTCTGTAGAAAAAGGATGTTCCCGAAAGACATTTTACAAGCTTTTATAAAACCCCCCAAAGCTTATAGAACAAAACGATTAATTAGTCAGCTTTGGGGAACTTAATGCTTAAATGTAGTATTTAAAAAGCAAAACAAAAAAGACATCCGCAATGTAATTTTTTGACTGTTATTAACCTCTGAAGCACAGCCGAAGTATGTTTAAGGAAAGATGAAACCATGTAGTGCTGCATATATTCAGATCATTTTTTTTACCTGAATATTCTTTACATATAAACCTTTTCTTAGGATTTCATACTGAAACAAATGTCTTACAGTCACTGCTAATCTTACATTTATTAGGCTTTTAATTTGGCATATTTTTTTCTGGAGTACATTTATTCAATGCTTCGGTTTGTTAGCGTATATGTATTCTGTTTTTCTTTAAAGCTGTTTATATAAACAAATAACTATTACATTTCCAGTCACTCAAATTTGGACAGAATTTTACTTCCTGTTTCAAAGGTCAAGGAAAGCTGACCTCAACAGCAGTGTGGAGGCTGCTGAATTATTCATATCATTGACTTTGTGTCAGCTTCCACATTTGTGCAGAGGGATGTTTTATTCATTTATCTCATTTAGGGTTCTTCTCTGCACCTGTTTCTACCATTAAGTACCCTGTAATTTGCATTTGATGCTAATTTAGTTTCATATCAGCCTGGTCCCCCCTTGTTAATTTAATTTTCTAAGACCCTTTTCATTACAGTAGAAATGTTTCCCTCTTTAAAGCAAACATCTATACAAGTAATTGTATAAACTGCCTTTTAAATAATATCTTTTAGAAGATTCCATCGTTTAATTCCTTAATTCCTATAATTAGCCATGGTTTGATTAATGTTTCAAAGGGTTAAGTTAAAATACAGAGTTACTTAAATGCATACTTGAATAATTTTCTCTGCAGATAACATTTTCTGCTTTGCTGCTTTTATTCCGTTTATGGTTCTGAAAATTACATGCGCTAACAAGCCCTAATTTTCCTCACTTAATGACTTTTATTTTGTTGACTAATAGCTGTTTTTAAATATATAATCATCAGGATCTTAACATTGCTGATGTCATGCTTAGTTTTTCTTCCAGTCTATGGTAAATGATTAAGAAAAAATGCTGGAGCCAAAAAAAGCAACTCTAGGCTTCTCTCAAAACTGTAACGACTTAAAATATTAGTACAGTTTATTTCTCCAGAAAAGGAGATGGAACCATAATTGCTGTGCTCTCTCAAACAGCATGATTAGCGGTGATGGTTGAAAGTGGCAGATGTGGGAAAATATTTTAGGATATAGCCATTGTATGTTTGTTTTTACAGGTCAGCTGTTTGCATCGAGGATGCTCCTATCGGGCAAAAAATTACATGATTTTCACATCCAAGGGAGTTTGTTTGCCTTGGTGCAAGAAGGAAAAATAAATGAACAGAGGGTCTGTGATGGAAAAGTCGAGTAATTTTGCCCTCATGTGGACTTATTTAAAACAACATTGTATAATTGCTTCTGTGTAAAGTGTTTTGTGCTCATATCTCCGTGGTGGACGGTTCTGAAACTGTTCTTCCTTCCTCCCCCTCCGTAATCTATAGCCGTGCAAATCTGCGCCTATCCGCTTTGTATTGTGGGTATGTGCATCTGTGGATGTGGATCCGATATCCACAGCTCATTTTTGCAGGTGCAAATGTTGTATCTGTGTGGGGCTCTACCCCCTGTTCCCCTCGCACACATTAGGACAAGAGAAAATGTATAGGAGAACCTCAGTTTTCATATACACAGACACTTTAAGTTACTAGCTCTTTTCCTTCCCAAAGTTGGACCTGAACACACACATTGGTGTCAATGCATTCCTGTGGCTGGAAGGAACAAGCAGTTGGGGTTTGCTACTGCAGCAAAAGATGGCTTGTGTGCGTGTTCGCTCCTGTGTATAGTAGGGACGTACTGATGGACAGGCACACATCCCTCCTAACAGGCGTGGGACCCACAACTCGACCGGCCAGCTCGTTGCAAAATTCCAGAGCTGGCCCTGTTGGCCGGTTGTCAGCGCCACAGCTACCCTGCACCTCCGATGAAATCTTGATGCGTGTGAAGATGGCAGGGACTATAGGCCAGATTTTTAAAGGTGTTCAGGAGCCTGAAGTTGTAGGTAGGCACCCCGTGGGATTCTCCACAGCGCCTGCTGTGCCTAACTCCCATAGGTTTTAATAGTGAAGATTCCTTGGACCAAAGAGGGTGGCAGGAATGGGGCTTTGTCATCTTCTGTGATCATAATACAACTTTTAAGAGGAAAAGGGGGAGTCCTGTGTCCTGCATCCATGGGGGAATTTGTCCCCCAAGTTTTTGTGGTTTTGTTTTACTCCGCATGTTTAACATGGGTTATAAGCCAACAGGGACTAGGAAACCCATCTCTGGGTATTGCATTTAAATTTCGGCAATATTCTTCCTGGTTACTCAACTCCCAGGTCTCCCGATGCTCGGAACCATTCTGAGGTTGGTTCAGAGAAGGATTTGTTTCTCCTTTCTGATACATTTCCGGTCAGGGATGGATTTTTGGGGGGTGGAGGAGAGGAATCCATTCCAATGCATACACATCTCGGCATCAGCTTATCACCTAACTTCCTGTTCCTGGAGCTTCCTTTGGCGTCCCTGGGAGGTCCAGAGATGGCATGTTTTCAGATTTGATTCTGCTTTAGTGTTCTTCCTGTCTAGCTCCCATTGTTAACAGGGCCCTGTGTATGCATCCGGGGGGCAGAATTTGGTGCTGGAGCTGGGAGCGGTCCTGGCAGCATGTATTGACTTCTACCATGTCCCCATTTAGAGTCTTTAACTGGAAACTTGGACTCTGGAGCGGCTACTGTCATGACGACAGTTTCACCGGTAAAATGTGGATTAAAACAAAACTTCTGGACTTGGGGGTTGGTTTTTTTTGGCCTTTCTTTAATCCTCAATGTGTAGTTTAGGGAATGCCAGATAGGCCTGATTCTGTATCCATTACAGCCCTGGTCTAAACTCCCTCTGAGTCCAGCAGGGGCAGAAGCAGGCTCTGTATCTGCGGGTGCGTAAATAGGCGAACTCAACGTTAAAAGATGACCCAAGCAAAACGGGTGGTGAACTGATAGGGGCTGAATGCCAAGTACAGAACTGAAACAGCATCACCACCAAAGCACCGATAAGCGTATTACTCCCTCCTTTTTATCATATATTCACAATAATGACCTTAGTGCAGGGTATTTCCTGAGTATTAATGACCTGCTGAGGTTAATGGCCCTTGGTTGTACTTCGGGCCATCAACTCCTCCTGGCTGGTCATTAATTCTTAGGAAATGCCCTACGCAGAGGTCATTATTGCTTAATTATCTCCATACACTTTAATGTTAGTTTTGACAATATACAGTCTGGTACTGTGAAGTGTGTACTTTCCAATTCATTACTCCGCTTGGCGTTCAAACAGCAGATGATCTTGATTATTCTTTATTGTTTTCCCCCTTTGGCTTCTCTGGCATTTCAGTGTTTGTGCCGGAGACGGGACGCAGGTAGACTGGGCCGGGTCGGATGGGGCAAGATGGTAGGCAGAAGCCAGGTGCACGTTGTCTGGCTTTGGATTGTGGAGCAGCGGCCTTCCAGGCATCTGTCCTCAGCAGCTTGCGCCACAGGTGTGTGTGTGTGTGTGTGTGTGTGTGTGTGCGCGCGCGTGCGCATGGATTGTTTAGGGCTCAGCTCCCTCCTTCTGAGGGAAGAAGGTCGATGAGTGAACTCGGCCCCAAAGACACAATGAAGCAGTGGAAACGGAAACCTTCCCCGTTCCTGTGGGAGAGTGTGAGAGGGCTGCCCACGACGTCCCACAAACGGGGGGAGAGGAAGGGGCGGAGATCCGTCGGGGTTGAGGAAGGGGTGGAAACTCTGGAGGTGGAGGGAAAACACCTCCAACCAAGAGAGGAAGGGGCACTGCCACTCCCCCTGACAGGAGCACCCCACATCCTGCCTCACCGTTTCAGGGGGGCGCGCCAACTTTGGGTGGCTTGGCCTGGCGTAGCCTTGTCCCACCTCGATCCTTCGGTTGCCACAATCGCCTGCGGGGGAGGGGTTGTCAGCGTGAGAGCCCCTTGCTAACCTAGCTGAGTACGTGTTCTGCGTGTGGGGCTGAGGGAGTTCACCGTTTTACGGGCTCTGTGGTTCACCGGGTGGCTCTTTGCATTAGGGCGGTGGTCATTCCTACACTCTAACTAGGGGTTCTTTTTCTAAAGAAGACTTTTATAACTTGCTTGTTGACAGCAAATGCCACCTCTTTCTGGCATGGCTTCCCCTCCCCCAGTTCCTTCCTTGGACCCTCGGTGGTGAATTTGAACTAGGCCAGGGTGGCGCCGGGCGCTTTGGTTTGGGGGTGATGGAAAAATTCGTTTCCATGCAGTTTGACCCAGAGGGCGGCGCATTTGGCTCCTTCATTGGGATCGCAGCCCTGGAGCATGATGGGCCGGCATTGAGTGAGGCGAGGTGATGGCCAGCTGTACCGAATCCTCAAGAGAGCCCTCACCTCTCGAACTCTGAGTACAAGTAGATGGTTTTTTTTCTTGCCTTGGCCAGTTCTGTCCATGCCTCTGCCCCTGCTTCCACCTCCACGAGGCACGTGAATGCTCAGGTGCGCCATGTTTCCAACAGGATAAGCCGGGACTGATTTTAGAAGCTCCCCAAACCAAGTGGAGGAAGGCGGCGGGTGTGGAACTACAGAGCTGGCTCACAGAGGCTCTTTAAAAGGCTACACATCCTTGTTTACCAAGCTTTCTGTAGTCTACCCATAGCTATCTAGCGCCTTCTAATTGTAGGACAGCTCTTGTTGGTTTCTTTTAATCTGATGGAGCCATATCATCCCACATCTTTTCCGTTATCGTTTTTATGATTTTATTTTTCTGATTGGGGAGTATATACGCGGCTGTATGGAGAGAAATCCTGTCTCCATTCCGTTTTGCCATTGACTTCAATGCAAGGCAAGATTTTTATCCATCCTATTTGCTGTTATCCCTCTCTGAGCTCTATATCTAGAAAACCTTCTTCTGAGCTGATTTAAAGCACCCGAGCTATCTATGTTGCAGTTCTTTCTGTCCCTCTATGCTGAACAGGACCTTTCCGAAAGCAGGCCCGGTCTGATTAAACTTGGACTGTCTTTCAGAAACAAACACACGTCCAATACAAAGAACCAGAAAAAGCTCAAGGAAAGTTTGAATGTAGCACGCTGCTGCCGTGTGTGTGTGTGTGTGTGTGTGTGTGTGGGGAAATCAATGGCTCTCTTGTTACTACTGTCTCCAGGATAAAAAACCCAAACAACCCAGCAGTTTGAAGCTGATCAGAAGTTGAAAGTTTAGAAAAAAGGAAAAGACAGGGGCAGGAAACTACGTGTATTTATCTATCGCATAGGGGCAAATTTGGGAAAATGATCAGTGTTCAGGATCAGTGCCGCGTGTGAAGCACAAGCGGAGAGTCAGGATTTCAGGCTGAAGGGCTGCGGAATTGGGAACAAACTGGTATTTCTTCCCCCCTCCTCTCAGTGGTGGCATTGTAGGTAGCCATGAATTAGTTCTTAGATCGGTGTCTCCTCGCTATAAATCCTGACCGTAGGGCTGTGGGCAGCGGAGCAGAGAGAAAGGGCAGGAGCTGTTTGTGTTGTTGTTAGCGACACGTAGCAGAGTTCCTCCTGAACGGAAAAACTCTGGCTCCAGATTGTCGCCAGGGAAAGCAGAAACATAAGTCGCACATGTGGTGAAAGGCTTGCCTCAGCGAGGAGGGAATCGCTCAGTGGATGCAGTATGACTCGGGGCACTGTGTGTGTATGCGCGTGCTTGGGTAGGCGAAGAAGAGGGTGCGGGAAGGGGGGGTGTCAGAGAAAATAGCTGCCGGGGAGCTAGAGACGTGCCGCTGTCTCGTGACTTTCCTCTGTCATGTCTAATTGTTCTTTTACTACAAAGTCAAAAGCAGAGTTAAAAATACCCCTTCTGTGTTGTGGCGGATGGGTTTGTTTGGAGGTGGGTTTTTCCCCCTTTCTGCTCACTAGCTTCCTTTTGGAGCCTCACTTTTGGGAAAGGTAAAGACTCTTTCACCGCAAAGAGACAAAATGTGGCACTATTGAGCGTCGGGCACTTTTAACACTTCTGCCCATTCTCAGCATCCAGATAATTACTGTTAAGCCACACTGAAAAGCCCAAGGCTCAGTGATCACTGGGGTAAAGTTACATTTCCCAAGCAGAAAATGTAAACTCGGTACTTTGAAAAATTGGCTACCAATAAGATGTCATATGCTGTAAAACCAGACAAGATTTTTTTTGCTAGCACAAGTGGGTAAGCAGGGACATTCAGATATGCTACCATATGGAAGAGATTCCTTTAGTTGAATTTAAATCTGCCTTTTTCTTCCCCCGTTCATTGACACCGTATTCCGCAACGAAGCAACTTGAGATGTTTGTTAAGAATAAACAGTACGGTTGAACAAAGCTTTTTTTTGGGGGGGGAATAGATGTGGTGGTGTTGCTCCCCCCCCCCCGAGTTTAAATTTCAGAGTGGGAGCACTGGAGACCGGAGGCTGAGAAATGTATTCATGCAGTGAAAGACTGCATTGGAGTGCTGCTTGTTTGTTTGTTTGTTTATATTTTTAGCAAAACCAAGATGTCACAGCTGGGCATGTTCAAAGCGACATAAAACCAGGAGGGAATAAATAAATAGGAGTAAAGAAAAGCAGTAAAGGAAAAGGAAACAGCAACACGCGGAACATGGCAGAGGGCACCCCCACTTGGAGTAGCCTGGTTAGGTGGAGTGGTGAGCAAGGATCCTTTCTAGGCTGGAATTTGGCTTGGTGGCAAACCACAGGTGGGAGAGATCGGAGATCCTCCAAGTGGGACTTGTCCCCCTGCCTGGAACCCTCTGAAGCCCCCAGCACCTCACCAGAGAGGAAGTGGGTTGGTGTGCACGTATATTCCCACGCTGTGGAAAATGGAGGTAACACTGGATAACCGCCACTGGGTGGATTTGAACCTGGGATTTCTGGAGTTTAGTGTAGGAGCCTCTGCAGCTTGAGCTAAAAGCCAGCTGGCTCGCAGCCTTGGCTGTAGAGTTCCCTTGTTCTTATCTCTGACTGTACGTGGTCTAAGTGCCATTCCGTGGGACAGTGAATCACACTAGGCGTGTGGGTTACAACTGCATTGGGCTTTCCCGTTCAACGTAACAGGCCAGATCTTCAAGGGGTGTGAATCAACCCAACCGAGTTCACTGAGTTCAGCCGAGCTCTTTTTCACTCTGCCTAAGGATCTAACCCGACTGAGAAATTTACCAACCAAACTGTCCTGGAGTCCCCCTCCACACCCAAGTCCTTCTTGTGGCCTGCATACGTCGCAGGCGCCATCTGGAAACGTGGGTGAGGCCAGAGAGCTGTGGGGGGTAGGGGGGAAGGAGTGGTGGGAGGGGAGAGAGAGATCGGAGGGGAGAGCCCTGAAACAGAGAAATGGGAGTGGGGCGGTGGACCTCCCCAAGAGGGGGGCTTGGAAGCTCAATGAAGCAGAGAGGCGAGGAGACCTGGAAATGGCTGGCAGGCGGGCAGCGAGAGATCGCAATGAGGATCTTGAAGCAGACTGGGGGAGAAGGAGTCGCCGAAGATTTACTGTGTGTGTATGGTCAGGAAGAAAGAGAGCACAGTGGGAGCAGAGAGGGTGGTGTGGACCTACAGTAAATCTCCTCTAATGCCCTATCTCTGGCTGCTTCTGCATCCTAGTCGCTGCCTCTCCCTCATTGGCAGCTGCTTTCCTGATCCAGCCTCTTTCTCTTTGCTCCTTCTTCCCACCTCCAGCCCCTCCTTACCGCCTCCATTTAACCCCCTGTATTCTTGGGCCGCTCCAAGGTGAAGAGGGGGGGGGTGTCTTTCAGGCAGCTCTGTCTGCCATGTGTAAGATCCTCGTCTGTGGCCAGAGCGATGTTTTTTGCTTGACAACATGCATTCCCACGTAGATTTGTGTTTTGATTTTTCTCGGGTCAAATTCTGTTTACTTTGCTCACGCGAGTAGCCTCCAGGACCAACTTACAAGTAAGGTGAGCAGGATATACTCCTGTATAGCAACAGGGCCCTCGTATCTTTTGTGATTTCAGCTGAGCCCTCTGTAGCTTTATTCTTGTCTGGAAAAAAACATCTCTATAAAAGTGAAAGTCTTCAGAGAGGAATTATCATCTTCATATGCCCCACATCTGAGAGACCGTTTCTTGATTAGTTCACACCTGAGCTGGTGTATCAGTGATGCTTAATTGGAGTAGTTTTATAGCAACTAAATATTTTCTTAAATGTATAATTGATTGTTTAGGGAAGGAAGAACTGCAGGAATGGAAATCATACATCATTTCATTATTAATGGCAATGTCTAAATAAAATGCAGACCTTGTCATATTTAATGGATGGCTGAGTACGTTCTGCTTTAAAACACAAACTACTTTTTTTTTAAAAGGTGCCTGCATAATTTCAACTAGCTTACGTGGAATTTAATATTTTTAGAAATGTATTCATGGGAGCTGAGGTCTAAAAACCTTCGACAGCAAAACTGTAAAGGAAGGGTAGTGTCATATTTTGAAAACAAATGCTCGGAGGGGTTTTTCTTGGAACAAATTATTTTTGGTAACTTGCTGCAAAACGCATCGTGCCTAATCTTTTTGAATAAACCTGCCTAAAAAGCATGATCTCTCATATTAGCGTGCAAGAGATTTTTCAAGTATTGCCCAAATTTGCTAAAAATTGCATTCAGGGCTAGATTCTCTACCAAAAATAGTTAAATTTTGCTTGCTGTAAGTTTCCGTGACTAATTCATTATTATGACATTTGTGCCTCGCCCCCCATGTTCGGCATGAGTGTGTGCGCCAGGGAAGAGCTATAAGGTGTGATTTCCACGCTGGGTCTGATGGTTCCTAGTGTATTAAAGACAGAAGCATCACCGTGGTGGTGTGAGGGGTGAGATGGGGGAGCTGCCTTGTGTGTTTCGAAAGCCTCAGGGGCGACTAGCTCCTCCTGCTGTTTGTGCCCGTCTCTGCCTTTAGCCGCGACTGCACTAGCAACATCTCTGGGAGTTGGAAGTTCTGTGGCGGGCCGGGAGCTGCACGTGCCCACAGAGCAATTGGCAGCCCCCCTCGGGAAGACTAGGCCAGGCAGACAAAGCATAGGGGAATAAGGGGTAATGTGCAAGCAGCCCCTTGAAGCCCTGAATAAAGCATGTTGGGTTTGGTTCATAAAGACCAGACCCTCATCCTTTTGCTTCTGCTAATTTCTGTGGAAGTTGAGGGGACTCAGGGATCACTGTGCCCTTCACTCTCCCAACAGTTTCATCCAGGCAGCAGTCTGGTGAGTTAGGGAAAGTGGGTCTCCAATGAAGAACAGAAAAGGGCAACAGAAATGATTCAGGGTTTGGAACGGCTGCCATATGAAGAGAGATTAAAAAGACGGAGACTGTTCAGCTTAGAAAAGAGGAGATAAAAGGGGGATTAGATAGAAGTCTATAAAATCATGACCGGGTGTGGAGGAAGTAAATAAGGGAAAGTTATTTACTTGTTCTGATAACACACGGAATAGGAGTCACCCAATGAAATCAATTAGTAGCAGATTTAAAACAAGCAAAAGGAAGTATTTCTTATTTCTGCTCCCAGTGCACAGTCGATCTGTGGAACTCCTTGCCAGAGGGTGTTGTGAAGGCCAGGACTTTAACTGGGTTAATAAAAGAAGTAGATAAATTCATGGAGGACAAGTCCATCAATACGTACTAGCCAGGATGGGTAGGAATGGTGTCCCTAACCTCTGTGTGTTAGAGGCTGGGAATGGGTGACAGGGAGGGATCACTTGATGATTCCCTGTTCTGTTCACTTCCTCTGGGGCACCTGGCCTTGGCCACTGCTGGAAGACAGGAGACTGATCTAGATGGACCTTTGGTCTGACCGAGTGTGGCCATTCTTATGTTTATGTTCCCAACAGTCACGAGGCCCAACCCACTAACCCCTCACTATGGGCCCTTTTCCCATACAGAACCCCATGAAAGCCGAGAGTAAGGAGTGTGCATTTGCAGCTACTCTGAGCTCTGATCCCACAAAGGGTGTTTTCTTATGTGATGAAAAGGTCATGCAAGATACTGTCCCTTTTGATTAAACACAAAGGGTCATGTGGCCAGTGGCGGGATCAACTGGCCTCCCTCCATTAAATGGAGTAAGGTCATTTTACACCAGATAAGGTTGTGGCTCTTTAAGCCTACTCAGAAGAGGGCAGATCTTGTCTATACTGAAGAATCTTACCAAACACACACTTGTGTGGCCCCCAAAATGCTCTGCATGGTGTATACTCATGCCAAACGCTGGCTGAATTAGCCTGATTCCTGGGTCGGTTGCTGGTCGTATCCTGGTGTCGGTCTCCAGGGTGGCAGTGATGGAACAATACCATGTCAATGTCATTTGTGCCGCATGAATTGGTGACTTCAAAGTCCACGCAACGCCAGTGCTTTGGGGGATTGGGAAATGTCGCAAAAGGGAGCCGCAGAGCAGCCTGGTTGCAATAATGTCGGGGAGCCTACAGTGCAGAAGGGGCATGAATGAACTTCAAACATCATGGCTCCCATGGGGATGGTGTATTGTAGGTGCATCTAACTGGCCCCATTCCCTAGTGTAGACATGGCTGGAGCGCTTGACAGAACCGCCATCTCTTCCTTATCCTGCTCTGAATTCCAGAAACCGCCCTCTCTTCTTCTCATGAAATCTTTCAAAGATTGCAGATCTATTCATTTTTTTGAACGGCTTTAAACTCAAACCTTTGATGTTGCTTTTAGGAAGTTAAATAATAAACCACCGTGTTCCCCAAACGAGTGCTTTTGTCAGAAAACCTTGCTTTACAATGAAAAGAAGGAAAACATAAATAAATGATACTCAAATATTTATAAAGGCGTCCAGCAGATCAAAATGTTTCATTCTGCCTTTAGTTCGTTACTTCATGTCTCCCTGTCGGAGGTTTATATTTATTTTTAGCCATGGGATGTAGAAGAAATGTTGACTTTTTTAAAATTAATTTGCAGCATTTAATTGAGCCCTCTCTGGCAGGGAGTTGGCAGGTGTTAGAGAGGTGTGCAAAGCAAGGCTCGGCCCTCATGGGGCTGGTGGATTGGGCTCTCTGTGTGGGCCGAGGAAGAGGCAGGTGCCGTGTATTCAATCTGTAGTGACTGATGGACATTCACCCTTCAATGCTATGCAATTTGGGAGTCTACCTATTTGGGAAACACGCCCACCTCTGAAGACAAATATTTTGGTGACTATTCCCATTTCCTGCCAGAACTCCTGGGTTCCCCGCAGTCTTCCCTCCCTCAGATCCAGGGCTCCCCTTCCTTAGCTGTGATGTATTTTGGAGGAATGGCCAAAGGCCTGCAAGCTCTCTCTGCATCGGTGCGGAATGGCAGCTCTCACTTCCACATAGGTTTTCCTGCAGGGCTGGCCGTCGCTCTCTCTTGCCAGCCATTTTCAGGACTAAACAGAGGTGGTTCTTACTCTCAGCCTTGAATCCAAGAGGGTCGTCTTTTCGGGGGGGATGCAGCTTCTCCAACGGCTCTGTCAGGAATGCCGCTGGGGCCTCATGTATTTGCTCTGGAAATCCGGGGTTTGAAGGTCAGGGTATTTGTCTCCAGCTCAGGTAGAAGAATTTCCTACTTCTGCTGGTGCATGAAGGGGGACTGATGGACTGCAACCTCGAAGGTAGCTGGCAGGAGCAGCTACCTGGAGGGAGGAGACTGGGAAACGTCAAGTTGCCAGGCAGCAGCACCTGATAAGACTAATCCAGTTGTGGGTCCTAGTTCTGGTAGTCAAGGAAAATGCCTTGCACCCGCAGGGAAGGAGCCCTTGGGTGCAGAGGGAAAACCAGAGTGATGAGGAGCCTTGTGTTTTCTGGATAATATTTGGGATCTCTTAGCACTGAGCTGTTTGGGACAATCTCTGGTCATGTTGCCCATCTCACATATTTTCATGAGTAGGACATGACCTTGTTTCCATTAAAGTCAGGAGGAAGTCTTTCGATGGCATCAATGGGAACAGAGTCAGGTCCTTAGACTGTTGCTGTGTTACCAACCTCAGACGCCAAATCAAAGTGGGAGAAAACGGGTTGTTAGTCGTAGGGCAGTAGCATCGAAGATCCACAGTCCAGGATCAGGGCTCTGTGGTGCTGGAGCCTGTACAGATAACAAGACCATTCTTGCCCCAGAGAGATCACAATGTCCATGTCTGCTGGACATGACAGATGGACTAAAGAGAGCAGCAAGATGGAATGGGTGGGAGGATGTGGTAATAAAACAAGTGGATATATCCAAGGGGATTTTAATAAAGTTTCTAAAGATGATTCCGAATCTGCAAGGCTGGCCTTTCCTTCACGTGCTGACTTTCACTCTATGCTTTTCTTGAATGTGAACACAAGTTTTAACAAAATACAGGACTATGTAGCACTTTAAAGACTAACAAGATGGTTAGTCTTTAAAGTGCTACATAGTCCTGTATTTTGTTTCAGCTACACCAGACTAACACGGCTACATTTCTATCACTATATCACAAGTTTTGTTATTTTACTATTAATCAAGGTCGGTTTTGTAGGCTACCACAAAAACAATCGGCACTCACTGGCAAGCAGTTTTAATTCTGCTAAGACCTAAATCTGAGTGAGCTATAGCTTTTGTTCCTAGAAACTCAGATTCCTGGGATCCTCATGTGAGAATAAGATGATCCTAATTTTGCAATTTTGGACTAATCATATTTAAGCTGTTGCTTTTTGTTGTTTAATCACCCATAGTCAAAAAGGAAAGGGGGAGAGATCCCATTGTGAAAAGGCAGTTTGAAATGGATTAGAAAAGCCTTTGATAAACTTCAAAACCCTGGGGAGTAAAAGTTTTGGAGAAGATTGGTCCTTCAGTAGCTGGGTTTTCTTGGCAGGATGGGTAACAGTTGCTGTATGGAGCTGTGCAAAACACTTTCATGGCGGGCCCCAAATATACAAAGCAATGATGATGGTTTCAAGTAACTACAGGTTGAACCTCTCTAGTCTAGAACTCTCTGATCTGGCAACATCCATGGTCCAGCATGATTTCAGTTAGCCAGATGTCCGCTTAGCATGGGTGTGGCCAAGTTTCCTGCAGTCCAAGTTTGCTTACAGCCCCTAGTCCTGGCTCTCAGTGTTCTGTGCTGTAATTTAGCTCTGATTTACCTCTAAATGTCTAGGAGCCCAGGAAGCAGTGGAAGGGTTGGTAATACTGCTAGACAATATCGACCTCCCATGGTCCAGAAAACTCTCTTGTTTGGAACCAGTCAGCTCCCGAGGGTGCCGCACTAGAGAGGTACAATCTGTGGTGATTTGTGTGCTTGGATTTTTGGGGATCTAACTTGAGTTGACCTTAAGGAGGCTTGATTGTTTTTTTGGGGAGAAAACTTAATTCCAGTGTGTCTCAAGCTGGGCACTCCGAAATCACTAGTCCCTTATGAAAACATAGGCCTGTGAGTTTTGGGAGCTTTGCCCAAGCATTGATGGGCATTTTCTCTGGAGCATGAAAAAAGAAACATCCAGTCACATTTGTGTATATTACCCTGGTTTACAGTCATCACTGATATATTTCTGGAGGATACTGGCTCCCAAACCATCAGTGCATTCAATTAAAAGAGGGATTGCTTGTTTGTTTATACTAGTGTTTCTCAACCTTTTTTTTTTTTTATAAAGTACCCCTTCAAAAAAAATAAGTACCCCCAGTACCTACAGTTTTCAGACACACAATTTTTTTTTCTACCATTGCAACACGTGTGTTTAAACAACTTAATCGTAGCCAGGTGAACGATGACATTTTTGGGTGTAAAAAGTACAAAAATAATAAAGCGCTGTAAAAATTAAAACAAAAATTCAGTTTTCTCCAAATTGCAGTTGTGTTGACGTACCCCCGAGATTTCTCTCGAGTACCCCTAAGGGTACTAGTACCACTGGTTGAGAAACACTGTTGATATCACTTCTAGCTCCATGGTCACCCGTGGGTACAAAGTGACTGGAATTTCCCTTTCCCCTCTGTTCTGTGGGCATACGTTAGTGCAGACTATTCCATGGAAGGTGTGTGATTGGAGATGCAGCCTGAGGGACCCTGGCAGAATGGTGTTGCCAGATGTTGTCATGTTGCAGTATTGCACACAAATTTGTTTCCAGTTCTTTTCTTTCCAACGTGAGTCTGACCCTGCGTGGCCACGTGGCATCACTCTCCATCTAGTCTAGATATGACCATGGGTTTTGTTTCCCTCCCTGGATTTTTCATGAAGAGAGTAGACTGGAAAACAGTCATTTTGCTGGGGAAAAAAATGCCCTGTGGTATTTGGTGGCTGTTTTGTGGTCGCTGGCAGAGGGCGAGTGATGGTGACCGGGCACCATGAAGGCTGGCTGATCACAACTGCTGATCCCCTATCAGTGGCCTCCAAGGGAAAGGCCCCCCCAGAAAAAAGAGGATTGGGGGGAAGCAAGTGAAATGGGGGTAAAAATCGCATGCTGCTCACTCGTAAGGGGTGACCCAGTGGTTATGCTCCCTGTAAACAGATTGGTCTGTTTCAGGAGCATGAAATATTCTCTCTAGGCATGAGCTTGATGTATATAGTATCATCTGCTGGCGTTGGCTGTTGATCGATATCTGGCTTGTCGCAACGTCTGGGCGAGTGATAACCGGCGACAGCAACCTGCTTCTTTTACTCTTCCCTCATTCTCGGCATCAATCTGATGTGTCTTGTCTGAAACCCTTGGCCCCAGGCCGACAGTGGGATGGGTCTGCACAAAACCCTTCTTGGCTTTGGTGTGGGTCCCCCCGGGTGCACCACCTTGCAGGACTGGAAGGCGAAGCTGTAAGTTGTCTGAGATGGAGACTTTATCAGTTTGGACAGCCCCAACACAGTGGGTGCCTTTTTTGGGGGGGGGGGGTTGCTGGAGGCAGGTGTAATACAAACATAGAAGAATGGTAGTAGTGTATAGATCCTATTGGGGGAGTAACAAACAAAAATCCATAGCTTTGAAAGTGCTACTGATCTAGTCACACACTTATTCTGATACAATGCTTAAAAAAGATTAGCTTTCTGCTCCGGCATTTGCCAAACGCAGCCTTCCGGCACCCTGCCCTGGCAGTGAGGAAGCTCTGGGATCGGGGCCTGTGTCTAAATGAGTGGGATTAAAATCAGGTATGTGAATCCTCTAATGCGGGCAAGCCTGTCTCTCATTGTTTGGCAGTTAGTCTGTAGCTTTGGTGCATGGGAAAAAATTCTCTTCCAATTACACAGCAGTTTTGTGGTGGCTGAGTGCTATAATGGGAACGCTTTGCAGCCAAAGAGATCTCATTCATAAATCCCACTGTTCCACTCTGTAATTTTTCTCTTTTGGATAGATCTGTATTCTGTGGTCATATCAACCACAATCATGCAGGCAAAAATGAGTAGTTAAATATTATGACAGTCCTATAAGTCTTCTTAAGGCGCTGTGCATAACATAGTTATTCTGAAGCATCATTCAGTGTGTGGAGGGGAATTGACCCTTGCCTAATATCTTCCAGTAAAAACTCTCTTCACTTAAAAAAAAAAAAAAATCACTAGAGAAATTTCTAGGTGAGACTGACTCCGTTCCTCAATGTGTTAATTTTAGAGTAAATGCAAACTGTGTATCATGGGAAAAGGTTATGGTACCTGCATTTCATGCATAAGTATCTATGTGCACGTATCCAAATGTGGCAGAAAAAGGTACGGTACGTGTTTGCTCGGACTTTATTCTTTTTCATGCTCACATCCTTTATATTGGTGCATGCGTTATGAATTTAACGTTTCTCTCTCTGTCTCTCTCTTTGCCCATCTCTGGCTAGGTTAACCCATGTGACCAAGTAAGCTAAGAAAATTAAATACAGAGCTAAGGAGATTTTTCCATAAAGGAAACTAATGCCCAATATCAATGCTCTGCACACTTGTACAGATAAGATACAATAGTTTAAATACTTCCCAGGGGTCCAATTCTGTATTCTTTGAGGACCCAGAACATCCATATATGCAGTGTAAATTGGCATAACCGCTGAAATCTATGCTGTGCTGATTCAGCGCATGATTTGGGTCCTAAACATAAGCACACTGGCTTGTGACCATCTTCGGATGCATGCTCTGGAGTCTTGTTTATGTTCATTGGAGTTCACATGGACACTGAAAGGAATGGCTGTGTGTGCACACACGTTCATGTAATTGTATTTCTGTATATGTTTAATTTTTCAAAGCTGCTTGCCTCTCTAAAAGCATGCAGCAGAATCTGTTTTCAAAGCACCAATACATTTTTTTTCCTATTGCTATCTTCCCCTGACCCCAGCATTTTGTAGAGCTGTCTGTCGAAGTATAAATTCACAGAGAGAGAGATATCTAGTTAGCCCTTATTAAGCACGTTTAGCTCCCATTAATGTCAATGAAAACTTCACATGCATATCAAAGGGAAGCGTAGATTCATATGCTGTGAGCTGCGTCTGAAATTCGCATTTATAGTTCACGTCATATTGAATGGCTAAAGTCTTTGGCACAGAGCTAAAAACTCTGAGGTGTCTCAAACGTTCCAGGCGCTTGTCTCTTTAGTTAAAAGCAATAGCAGGGAGCAAACTGTAAGTCAGTTTCTCTTGAACTCACAATGCGCACAGAGCAGAGTAACTTTTTACTCACTCTTCTAATTTCTCTGTCGTGGCTTTCCTGTTTTGAAAAACTCTCCGATAGTGACCTCCAGGGGCTCTGAGGGCTGGACGCACTTGTGTGGCCAGAGACCAAGCTAAAATGAAAGATTAAAGCAATCCTGAAAGATTTCCTGATAGGCCCCTGCCAGGGCCACTTCAGAAAAAAAGTCCCCTGCAATCTGGACGGCAGCCATTTTCAAGGCCGCCTCTTTGGATGGAGAGGAGATAATGCTTTCAAAGTCTGGGCTCAGGGCTTTTGCGGAACGGTCATTAAATATTTAAGCGTTTCCTTTTTTGTTCTGCCTCAAGTCAGCCATGTGCACGGGAGCGGTATTTTCTAAGCACAGTGGAAATCTGTTGCTTGCATGCGTGTACTGGGGTGCCTCACGGCACCCAATTTTGGAGGACGGAAATTGGTCCCCATTGCTCGGTCCGGTTATATAGAAGGTGTTCAGGGCCAACGGTTTAATATTTATCGTTTCCTGTTGGTTGGAAATGGGCCCGCTGATGGAGAGCGGGGCAAAAGGGGCTTTTGTTCCGGGGCCTGGTGATTCCCGGGGCTCTAGCAGCCATCCCCACTGTTACTGTGGCAACAGGAGCGACCAGGGCCCTGTCCCTTTAGAACTGCCACTGAAGCACAAGGTGACCCACTCCGGAGCCTGGCTCCTAACCCCGCCCATTTTGCCTGAAGCCCTGCCCCTTCTGGGAGCACGGAGCTGCCCCCCACCTCCTGTCGGCTCCCTGGTTAGAAATAACATAGCAGTTGTCATAGCCTCCACCCCTGGTGGTTCTCAGTCAGGGGCCTGGGCTCCCCTGGGGGCCATGAGCAGGTTTCAGGGAATCCACCACAATAAACCCAAGAGCGGGGCTGGTATCGGACTTGCTGGGGTTAGGCTGAAAGCTGAAGCCTGAGCAACTTAGCTTTGTGGGCCCCCTGTGGCATGGAGCCCAGTTGCCCCTGCTTGCTAGCCCCTCACACCGGCCCTGGCTTTGCAGAAAACCCCGTTGTTCTGGCCCTGGCGGGCTGTGGCATTTTTATGGCTTGTTGGGGGACCTCCGAAAGAAAAAGGCTCAGAACAATGTTTTGCTTTTCCACCCATGCACAGAATGCATTTTTTTATGTGCACCGAGGCGTGTGTGGATGGGCACCACCAGGAGAAACAAAAAAATCCTAACTGTGGGCGCTCTGCTACTTGGCTGGGCGGCATTTGACTCTCTCCGGAGCGTGTGCACCAGCGCACAGCTTACAGGGAATGCTGGTTCAAACCCGGTGCTCTAGCTCCATACGGTGTCTCGTTTCTGTTGGCTTTCCTTGGGCCAGAGTGCCCACACTCGGCTATTTTTGTTGCTCAAATAACTCTCCTATTACGCCATTGCCGCATGCTGTATTTTTTCCCTCTTGCCTTCCTGGAGTGAAATCTTGGCTCCATTGAAGTTAATGGCAAAACACCTATTGATTTCAAGGAGGCAAGGATTTCACCCGTTTCCTTTTTAGGTCAGGGTAGGCATGTTTTCTGTAACTCTTATTCTGCACTTAAATAGCCTCCATGCTGAGGCTGCGGATTTTAATTTTTCCTCTCCACCACCTGGATCGGCAGTCATTTTTATGGTCTTTCACTGAGTTCGCCTGAAAGCAGTCCCAGCTTAAAGCTTGTGGAATGCTTATGGTTGTATGGGAGCTAAAGCAAACAAAGTCATTGATCTGAAAATCAAAGATGTTTAAAATATGTTTTCCATTTAGAAATATTCTTTTTTTGGGGGGTTCTTTATGAAATGCTTAGGGTAATATATGCAGAAACACTGGTTAGGTAAATTTGATTCACAAATACATTTGAGGATGTCTTAATTGGCTTGAAGAAAAAGACACTAACTCCTTTGAGCAATTTTTTTGCTGTGGATTTATTGCCGTATGCTTGTTACTGTCATGAGATATAGCCCAAACTCTTGACACTCTATCTTGCATCCTCCCCCCCAAAAAAAATATCGCTGAAGAACTTATAAAATGGAGCGCATATAGGGTGAAATTCGCCCCAGAGTGTGGCTAGTTGGAATAAAGCCCAATGCAACATGTAGACTTCAGTGTGAGGCAAGGGTAGGGAAGTGACTGTGCCCTGGTCTATACTAGGACTTTTTGAAATAACCCCCTTAGGTCAAATTTATAAGCCGAGCGTCCACACGACCAAGCCTGTTATTTTGAAATAACGGGCTGCTTAATTTGAAATCTGTCTGCCTGCTTTTCCTCAGGAGTAAAGCTAATTCCGAAATAGCAGCAGTGTGGATGCTTTGGTGCCTCTATTTTGAAATAGCTCCTCCCCAGAGCAATTCGAAATAATTATGCCCCAGTGCTTCCTGGGCCTCTAAGTGGAAGTCACATGTCCGTATTAGTGGAGCCTACCTTGGACTCATTTTGAGGCTTTCCCGTAGTATGGACATGCTAGTTCGAATTGGTTAAATCTGGAATTAAGTCGAATTTAGTCATTTCAAAATAGTTTCCTAATGTAGACATGACCTATGTGTGCACCCAGGGAGATGTATTCCGGGTTAGCTCTGTGTAGTCTGGTGTGGAAGGGGGTGATGTGTTTTAGAGAGCTCATTGAATCCGGAACTGTAAGTATGTAGTCACCTAACTCCTGTGGAGGGATGAGGGGCTATAACTGGCCGAAACACCAGGAGAACGTGATTGGTTTGCTGGATGGGCAAGAGAAACCCGTAGCCCTTCTTACTTCTCTGTACTGAGCCCAATCGGTTGTCTCCTTGCAGTGAAGGGATATTTCCCCCCTTATTATCTCCACAGGGGTTCTCAGTGAAGTTGGTGGGATGAAGTAGTTTAAAAGTTTATTAACAAAAGAACACAAACCAAGCCCACAGTTAATATTGAAGCACAATTTCCCTAAAATCTGATTTAAATTCAAAGGCAGCTTTAAAGCTAACTTACTTCAGTCACTAGACTTACTGTGTTTGTTTTGTTTTTTAAATTGACAACGGCCCTAAAATAAAGGCTAATGTAATATGTAAAACAAATGCACATAAAAACTGGAAATCCGGCCTCCCCACGTTGGTTGGGGAAGGCCAATACATCGAGAAGCGTACTGCGGTTTTATTTAAGCGAGTACAATATAACAATATGACATGCTGTGAAAAATAAATAACGTTTGAAAATGCATTTTCCAGGAATGAAAGTAATATTGAAAAATGACTGAAGTAATCACTTTTGTATGGATTCCAAGAGTGAATGAGACAAAAAAGAATAATTCAGGGCTGAATGCGTGGGGTTACATGAAAATGGAAAGGCCTTTATGAAAACACAAGGCTTACGACCTTGTTGTAATGTTACTTAGGATCTGATTTTGTGACCTGGAAGTTGAGTAGCACCTTCTCTTGCAAGTACTTCCACTGAAACCAATGAGATTGCACAGTAAAATACTATCCAATGTGAATGAAGATGACAGAATGAGGCCCATAGAAAGTACCTGAATTCGTGAAGCTTCCTCATTCTGCTTCAATTTTCAATGGATACGTTTGTTTGGAAAGTAAACAGAGTGACCTGGACAAAGAAGGCGAATGGCATATTGGCATGCATGAGGAGGAGCATTGCCAGCAGATCCAGAGAAGTGATTATTCCCCTTTATTTGACTCTGGTGAGGCCACATCTGGAGTATTGTGTTCAGTTCTGGGCCCCCTATTACAGAAAGGATGTGGATGCATTGGAGAGGGTCCAGCGGAGGGCAACAAAAATGATTAAGGGACTGGAGCACATGACCTACGAGGAGAGGCTGAGGGATTTGGGCTTCTTCAGTCTGCAGAAGAGAAGGGTGAGCGGGGATTTGAGAGCAGCCTTCAACTACCTGAAGGGGGTTCCGAAGAGGATGGAGAGAGGCTGTTCACAGTAGTGACAGATGGCAGAACAAAGAGCAGTGGTCTCAAGTTACAGTGGGGGAGGTCTAAGTTGGATATTAGGAAAAACAATTTCCCTAGGAAGGTGGTGAAGCGCTGGGCTGGGTTCCCTAGGGAGGGGGTGGAATCTCCATCCCTAGAGGTTTTTAAGTCCCGTCTTGACAAAGCCCTGGCTGGGATGATTGAGTTGGGATTGGTTCTTCATTGGGCAGGGGGTTGGACTCGACGACCTCTTGAGGTCTCTTTCTGCCCTAGGATTCTATTATTCTAAATTTGAATACTGTGTACAGATGTGGTCTCCTCACCTCAAAAAAGATATTTTGGCCTTGGAAAGGGTTCAGAAAAGGGCAACTAAAATGATGAGGGGTTTGGAACAGGTCCCATATGAGGAGAGGTTAAAGCGACTGGGACTTTTCAGTTTAGAAAAGAGGAGACTGAGGGGGGATATGATAGAGGTATATAAAATCATGAGTGGTGTGGAGAGGGCGGATAAAGAAAAGTTATTTATTAGTTCCCATAATAGAAGAACTAGAGGACACCAAATGAAATTAATGGGGAGCAGGTTTAAAACTAATAAAAGAAAGTTCTTCTTTACACAGCGTGTAGTCAACCTGTGGAACTCCTTGCCAGAGGAGGCTGTGAAGGCTAGGACTATAATAGAGTTTAAAGAGAAGCTAGATAATTTCATGGAGGTTAGGTCCATAAAAGGCTATTAGCCAGGGGATAAAATGGTTTCCTTGGCCTCTGTTTGTCAGAGGCTGGAGAGGGATGGCAGGAGACAAATCGCTTGATCATTGTCTTCGGTCCACCCTCTCTGGGGCACCTAGTGTTGGCCACTGTTGGCAGACAGGATACTGGGCTAGATGGACCTTTGGTCTGACCCAGTACGGCCGTTCTTATGTTCTTATGCTGTGGTCTCCTGAGAAATTTCTCCTTTTACTATTTGCTGATGCCTTGCCCATGCCTTGGGATGTATTAGGCGAGGTATTTCCAGTAGGGATAAGGAGGTGTTAGTGCCATTATACAAGGCATTGGTGAGACCCCATTTGGAATATTGTGTGCAGTTCTGGTCTCCCATGTTTAAGAAGGATGAATTCAAACTGCAACAGGTACAAAGAAGGGCCACTAGGATGATCCGAGGAATGGAAAACCTGTCTTATGAAAGGGGACTCAAGGAGCTTGGCTTGTTTACTTTAACCAAAAGAAGGCTGAGGGGGGACATGTTTGCACTTTTTAAATATATTAGAGGGACAAATACCAGGGAGGGAGAGGAATTATTTAAGCTTAATACCAATGTGGACACAAGAACAAATGGATATAAGCTGGCTAGTAGGAAGTTTAGACTTGAGATTAGACGAAGGTTTCTAACCATTAGAGGAGTGAGGTTCTGGAACGGCCTTCCAAGGGAAGTAGTGGGGGCAAAAGATCTATCTGGTTTCAAGATTAAACTAGATGGGTTTAGGAAGGGGATGGTTTGATGAGATAACATGATCTTGGTAACTAATTGACCATTCATTATCAGTGGGAAATAGGTCAATGGAGGGATGATAGGAGTTACTATAGAGAACCTTCTGGGTGTCTGGCTGGTGAGTCTTGCCCACATGCTCAGGGTTTAGCTGATCGCCATATTTGGGGTCGGGAAGGAATTTTCCTCCAGGGTAGATTGGCAGAGACCCTGGAGGTTTTTCGCCTTCCTCTGTAGCATGGGGTACAGATCACAGCTGGAGGATTCTCTGCATCTTGGGGCCTTCAAAGTATTTGAAGGCTTCAATATCTGTGATATAGGTGAGAGGATTATTCTAGGAGGGGTGGGTGAGATTCTGTGGCCTGCACTGTGCAGGGGGTCAGACTAGATGATCATAATGGTCCCTTCTGACCTTAAAGTCTATGAGTCTATGTGTTTTTCAGCTTGTAGATCTGAATTTCAAGTCCAGTGAACTCTCAGCAAGTCTCAGAATTTGTACCTGTATTTTCAATATGGCTTAGGAGTTATTGACCTTGATTTATAAACCACTGGGCCTGGTTCTCCTATGGAGAACACTAGTATCAGTGGGGTATAACTCCACTGCAGTCAGTGGGGTGGAAGAAGAGTTCTCTTGGCAACGCTGTAAGAGGCTATTAGAATAGTCACGAGTTTTGTTTTCTCCTATAGACACGTTAAAGAGCACTTTAGAAGTGAAGCATCATTCCCTGGTGCATGTGTCCTCTGCAGAGATAACATGAGTCTTTGACAGCCCTGGCTCTAAAGTTTGACTCCTTAGCTCAAGCCGAAGAAGAGCCGTCATTTTAGCTGGGTGGGTGCCCAGTTCAAAATGTCTGGGGCTGGCCACAAAGGCAGTGGTTGGCGCAGCGTGTAATGGAAATATTGCAGTTCGGCTAGGTGCTGAGATGTGGCAATTCAGGATTTACAGAGCAATATGGGTGTTCTGTGCAGAACGGGGCCTGAGGATTTCTTGGGTCTTGGCTGGTGCTGGCGTTTTCTGCTTGTGCCAGCCATGCCCCGAGATAGCCCCAGGCTCTGACCTCTGTGTCTGGATTATCCATTGAAGTCTGGGCTACAGGTAATACTGCCGAGTACTGAGCGGCCCTGGGTGAAGAGGAATCCTGCAGTTGGATCTACACAAGTAGACCCCTGCACCTGCACGAAACCCCAAAACGACAGTGGGGCGAAGCTGCTTCATAGCTTCTCTCTCTCCATCGCCGCACACCACGCACCCCTGGCAGGCAGAAACTCCTGTTGGAGTCCGTGGGGGTTGTGGGTGCACAAGAAACACAGAAGCAGACCCTAGGTAATTCACCAACCTAACAGGCCTTTTTCTATGGCTTTATGTTGGTTTTAATATCCTGGTGGGAAATACCGTTAATCGCCAACGTTCGCCTTTACACGTGCGAAGCAGGCCGATACTCCTAGGGTGATCTTAACGCACTTTTGCCGAGCAGCCTTTATTTAGCTCCGCGGTGACTTGAACGTTGCACCCAGTCAGGAAAGGGCGGCAGGGGACCAGTGGGAATGGGAATGGTGCACCTAGGACATTGTAAGCATCCTATTAATTAGGTTAGTCTTGGGATGGACTTGAAAACCTGCACTGTGGCCACAAAAAATAAAAATATCTGTGTTTTGAAGCCAGAACAAAGGAGTCTCTTAGGTTCGCCGTAGCCAGACCTACAAGAGCAGCACTGAGCTGGAACACATACAGCAGCTCCATATGTGTAAAATGTTCCATGGACAAGAGGGGGTTAACGCAATAAAATAAATATAAAATACTCTCTGGGCTGTCGGACAGAGCTGGAAGGGGGTCAAAGGTCACGGAGCTGCTCTGTTAGTGCACTAATCGATTTGCTGTCAAGGTAGTGGTGCCGGGGTTTCAAGCAAGGGAAGAATTGAGTGCTGCTCGGGCCCTATTTCCATAATTGCTCACTGCCTTTAGTGTACAACCTTTTATGGAACACAAAAAATATATCACTGCATTGTATCGATTAGCCATTGGGCCAAATAATTCACTTAGTATTTATTACCTGACCCTCTGAGGTTAAATAAATCCACTATCTAAATTTGGCTCGTGAAAATATTACTTATTCATAGAAAGGTGGACTGATTATTACACAATAGGAGCATATCTTTGTTGTTCTTTTACCCTCTCTCGAAGAGCGTCATCCCTGCTGCGTTTTAATGGCAGCAAATTAAAAGGAATATTTACTGATAGCCAGGAGCACTTTCCAAAATAAATACTGTTACATTCTCAATGATATCATGGCTTGGCTTTCTTTTTGAAGCTGTTTTCTTTCCCCACACATTTTGGGTCAAACCGTGGGGGCAAATTTCAGAGCAGCCCCTCCTAAATTTTTATGCACTATGATGAAATATATTCATAAACAAAGTTTTTATTGCAAACATGGAGCCTTATCATAACACTCATGGCTTGCAATGGGATTCAAGTCCATTTTTATGACACTATTTTTGGATTGCTCCTGAAGGCTATAAATCTTCCTTTCATATTAAACACTCTCTGCTAATTAAATTTCCAAAGAAAACAGAACCCTTTCCTAACATGAAAAGATAAAATTTAAACCAGTCAACCATGGACAGCTCACTGACACTACAACCAAAATAATTTCACGTCGCCTTTACGGTGATTTGGATGTAATCTGGAGAGAATTTTATGACTTTGTTAAATATTAAGCAATCATCAAATATTTAGCAGTGGACACTATTTAAACATTTTGCAGACCAGAACAGTCAGATCCCCCTGTTTTGTTACTGACGACGATACACCTTTTTCTCCCAGCTGTGTGCTATCTCTAAATCTAATGATCGATTCAGTTACCGTAAGATCTCATCACTCAGATGGAACTGTTCAGTAGTTTGAAGTATTCCCTCCAAAAAAGATTTCCTAACTTTGTGCAAAGTCTTTCCTCGTTTTCCGGCCTGCATCCTCCAACATCTCAAAGTATTGTTTTTGAAGTTTGCTGGAATTTGTGTTTGCTCAAGAGGAGGAAACGACATGAAGCCCTTTTTTTTTTCCTCTTTTCATTAAATGTAAAGGAAAAACCTGATGTGATCTCAGTGCTACACCGAGTTTGTTGATAGTTGTGTACATCTGTCTCCAGGATCTTAGCTTCTTGTTAGCAGGAGTCAGAAACCTGCGTTCTTGGTGTTATAATCCAAAACCTCTTTTCCTGTATTGCATAATGGAAGGAAAAGTCTGTCAGAAAATAATGGGCCCCAATATGCACAAAACTCTGTAAAAGGTTTCAGGTGGCCAACTTCCTGTGTTCTGAGTATAGAATAATAGTATCTGACCTGACCATGTATAGGGCTCTTTATCCCAAATGACTCAAAGCGCTGCAGACTGTGTATGTACAATACCAGTGAAATGCAGGCTAGCGCGTGGATAGGTGTGTTTGTGTGTGTACATACAGGGTAGCCAATGCATTGTCCCACAGTGGGTAGAGAGAAAATCTTGTGTCCATGCAGATCAGATAGAGCCTCAATTTATAGTGTCTGCTAACGTGCCTTCATTCAGCAAACTGCCTGGAACTCCGTTTATCTCTCTCCTGGGGAGTGTGCGGCATAGAACGCCGGAGTGGAGCTGATGAAAGTTTCACTCACAGATCCAAAGATTCTAGGTAATCCAAACAGGGAGTTTGACATGGCTGGGGAGTTAGTTCTGCAGCAACTTTCCACTTTGGAGCGCTCCCCTTGACTAGATAGTGCAACTTCACATGGAAATCTCGGCAGGTTCCGAATCTTCGGGGCAGAGAGCACCCGGGATATAAGGGCCTTTGATGGGGAGGGAGTAGGAATGGCATGTACCTTTCACCAGCATGGCCAGAGATGAAACCACTGCTTTTCCTAGAGCATCCCTTTGCCTAGGATTTCTGTAGTTGGGAAGCACAGTTAACCAAACGGCTGTATTGAGTTTATGATGGCATCTCAGGATAATTCTGCTGCACATATTGAAGGAAATATGTTATCTGAATGGCCTCATTTGGAAAGGTAATTATACAAATAACATTTTAAAGTAAGCTAATGTCATAATAAAGTCCATAATAACAGGCAAACAAGCTATTAGGAGGAAAGTCCTAAACCAGCATCTATCCAGCTGAGAAGAAAAAGGGTTTGAAGATCTCTCTCCCTCCCCCTCCCCCGCCAAGTTAGTTTATTGTGGGGAAGTTCCTAGCTCAGTGATGGTTCTTTTCTTGTACTCTTCCTGCTCTGGATCTGTTTTCTAGGGGTTTGGCTTTTGTTTGTCCTGTGCCATGTGTAGTCATTTAGACCAATGTAGAGTGGGTGTGAAAACACGACTGTACGAGAACGGTGACGCTGTACCAGGTGTACCAGGATGGGCAGAAGTTGGTTGAATTTGCATTCCCTGGTAGCTGTCTGTTCTCTGTGCGCATTTGAATTACTGCATTTATTATACACATAAGCCAGTCGGGGACACTTTAACCTCCCTGGACACTGGGGTTTGAAAGTAGCCATCCTTCCACAAAAGAATTTCAAAACCGGATTACAGAAGGAGACAGCTGAACTGGAGTTCATTTGCAACTTCAATACTTCAGTGTAGGACTCAGTAAGGATCTTAACTTGTTAATGCACCACAAAGGCCATTTCCTCTCTCTTGTTAGCCACGTTTCCACATCAACTGCTGTGAATGAACCACCTCCACCCTGACTTGATTAGCCTCATTTACACAAGAACCTCCTTTCTTTTGTTGCCCTTCTATGTGCTCCTGCCTCTGTAAACTCCCCTCCAATTAATCTGATGAAGTGGGTTTTATCCACGCAAGCTTTTATGTCCTAATAAATCTGTTAGGCCATGGCTTCATTAAGCGGAAGAGTGACGTTGCCGTGATAGATCTTCCAGAGTTTGATTTAGTGGGCCTAGTTAAGACCCGCTAAATTGAACTCAGAAGGTGTCCCCGTCAGTGGCTGGTACTTGAAACAAGGTACGTGGAGTCCAGCTAGGTAATTAAAGTAGCTGGAGCTGCGCATCTTGATTTGACCTTCCCCTTTAGTGGAGTCCTGGCCAGAGTCTCTAAGGTGCCACAGGACTTGCAGATACAGACTAACATGGCAATCCCTCTGAGGCTTTTCAGAGTGGACTAGACCCAGGCTGTGGAGGAGAAAAGGATAGAATCAAGCACCCCCTTCGCTCACCAAAGACTTTTGTCACTTCATCACAGCCTGCAGGCACTAAATCATTTCTATTTCTCCATCAAACTAGACCCGTAGTGGCGTGGGTTGATGGATGGTCCATGCATGTAGAGCTGTAGCCTGTCTCTCCTATGGCGCATGCACACGGTGCCAGTCACAATCCATCCCTGTATTTTTTTGGCCAGAGATTCTTGTGCATGTATAAATCATGGTGCTACTTAGCAACACAACGGTGCCAAAGACGTACACTGCAACTCAGCAATTCTGGATGGAGGGGGGACGGTTGTGGAGAACCAGCTTCTTCCTCTTTCGCTCCCCTCTTAATGCATCCTGGAACTTGCATTTTCTTTTCCTTTTTAGTTTGCATCCTACATAACATTTGAAAAGTGCTGTCAAAACAACTCGTGAAGGGAGGGGGGAGTAATTGTCTTGACGTGGTGATTATCCAGTTTTTCAGCTGCGCAGAACAGAAGGCATGGTTATCTTGTTTGTGATTTAAGTAAAAGTGCCCAAGATTTCCCAACCGTTCTATTTTTACAAATGTACAGGCTTCATAAAAGGTCAGTGTCGGGCTCCGTGTGGGAAACGACCCATCCTGCAAGCAACAGGCCAAAATCATGTGTTGTGGTTTACGTGTCTTTTTACATTCCATGCATTGCTGAACTGTATATAGAATGGCTGACTCTAAATCTCTAGTACTTTGTGTGAATTAGCAACCTTCTGGTTCCGATTCAAAGTCTATGGGTGATTCTTAACTCTAGATGCTTGTGACTGTTTGATTAGGATCTTCCCCGAGTAAATGAAAGCACTGGTCAGATTACAACACAGGAAATGGTTGGGATAGCTACAAACAAACCTTAGAAATGGTGTCCACCTTTATTTATTTTTGCTGGATTGTCGTTCTCTTTATTTTCTCCTCTGAACGGGTTTGGCGCAGAAAGAGCTGCAGGCGGAGAAGTGGGGAAATTACCATCGGCACAGAAAATGTATAGATTTCATGTGCAGCAGTGATGTATCACAGTAGATTTAGGAGAACATTCACAGCTGGTTAACATTTTACACTTGAAGTCCTCCTAACGTTTGTATATGTTTCAACACTTCTTTTTTTCGGGCTTGGGACCATCTGCATTTCTCATATATGACACTGACTTGGAAGAACACAGTTTTGCAGAACTAGCAAATTACTGGTTATCTGTAACAGATGTTGGTGCCTCTCCCACTTTATCGCTCCGGGTTGCTATTGCATTGAAATGAGAAGGCCAAATTCGGATCTCAGAAGGGCGTTCCAAAGTTTCAGGTGGAGAATTTAGTTCATGGGGTTTTTGTTATGCTCATCATGATGATGAATTTGCGCAGAGAAGAGAAAAAATGTCTTTAGGTTTTGAATGCAAGTAATTTTGAAATAGAATCTAAGAACTAAATACACCAGAAAGGAAAGCTGTGTCCTTTCTTTGTGCAACTTATGCCATTCGTCTGCATTCCTCCTTTTGGGAACAAATGTTCAAGTTTTCATTCTTCTCCAGAATAAATGGATGGGGAGGAATAAGGCTTCCTACATCTACTCATCTCCCATAAGGAAAACCCCATAGTAACAAACCAGTGTATTTATCACTGCTATTCGGGGCAACTCTACATCAACCAATCGCTTTTCATGCACAAGTCAAAATTTGGACCTAAGTATTTTGGCCATGTTGCACCATATATTTTAAAAATGTAAGAACCGCTGGGTGCATTTCAGTGCAGATTTAAATGCCCAGTTTGGGAAAAGGCTCAAATGTAGCCAGTCATGTGGAATAAACAACTGCTTTGTGTTATACAATACTGTATGATGGGTATCATCTGAAATTACTGACCTGAATTCATTACATTTAAGCATCCCCTGCTAAACAACAGAGCAAGGCACATCGACCTATCGTGTTACCATTTTAATGTCCCACTCAGGCTGTGTTGAGGTTCAAGGGAATGGATATGACTGCTCCATTCTAGCATTTAACTGAGAAAATAAAAGACATCTTCAAAAGGGGGTGTGTGCCCTACACGTTATCTGATGCTTGAAAAGACTGTCATAAAATTGTTTCCTATCACATTGCTGGAACATTCACTAAAGGGAAAAACGTATTCCTAAAATTCTAAGTCAGACATGTCAGACATTGAAGTTAGCAAGAATTGGGACCCATTTTTAACATCCAGACAGATCTGTAGAGACATATTAAGTAGAAACCCCACAGAAAAGGAGAACCACCAATAGGAAGTCTGGCAAGGTTCAGACAAGGGCAGTTTCATGTGACCTCGCAGATTGGATATAAAAAGGCTGCTATTAGTTCCATGTCAGTTCTTATAGTGCCTGTTGTAGAGTAATGGTGGGTGTTAAGCTGTCAGATACTAGCAAGGGTTAATAAGGTTAAGGAAGAAGTAAAAGTAGGCCAACAATAAAGAACCATGGATAAATACTCTTTAATAAATAAAGGATGTCACATCACATGGGAAATCTAAAATAAGAAGTCAGGAGCGTAACAATTGCCGAACACTTAACAAGCTATCATCATGTTATTTCTTTCACAGTCGTCATCTGGCTTGTCCTGGGCAGTGTCTGATACTGGCTTTTCAGCATGAGCTTGGAAAGAAAAGTCAGGCTGTGTAACTGAATGCCCCAGCATACTCCAAATATAAATGTGAGGAACACAGATTGGTGCATAAATGCATACATTGGCTAGTTAATTAAATAAAAGAACTTCAGCAACAGTAGCAAAGCACCTGCAGTTAGATACAAACAGCATTTTGGCATTGACTTCAGAGACTATGGGAGTTTTAACATTTTCTAGTGTCTGAATTTTGAAATGAATTCAGATCTGTGATTTTTTTTTTTGAGTGCCGGATTCTCACATGACCGATTGTTATGTTGGAGTTATGGTGGTAGCTGCATAACAAGGGCTCTAAACATTTCTCTCCTCACTGAAAATTGGACCCCTCCCTTTTCCCATAACTCTGTTGGGCGGAGAAGGAACATATTACTTTCTGCCTAATGTTTCCCCCTGCATAGCTCGTTAATGAGAATGTCGTTAGTTTTGCAACACATTTGGCAAAGGTCCTTGGGTTATGAAGCGGTGAAATATTAGTAGGTTCGTACTTGTGGACCATTGCATCGAGTCTCGCTTTCCTGTTTCATGCATGTTTTGTGCATTACGACGTCAGTTTGGCCGTTCTGCTCTTGCACATGGGTGGAAGGGAATGGGCACGAGAGTTGTAGCGAGATCGCAGACCTCGCTACTCGCCGGTGCCGAGGTAGGCGTGAGGGTAACTGTCTGCAGGGTCAGCGCCTTGACATTGAAAAGCTGTTGGCTGTGAGAGTCGTTCTCACTCTCTTCGCTGGGAAGCTGGCCTGGTGGGATTGTTGTGGTGGTGTTAGAGCGTGAGTGGGATGGCAACGTGCTGCGTGGGATCCAATGCCGACTTTAAACTTGTCCTCATCTGTTAGCCCTGTTGGCTGGAGACCCTCATATCTCACCCCTGTTCCATTCTGGGCATCAGACCACAAATAGCCCCCACCCACAAACCCGACACCCTCTGCACCAGTCTATTGTGGGCCGTATGGCCCGGTCTGCTTCATCCGTCCCCTCTGTATGGGCTAGGAGCACTGTAGAGGTGCGTGGTACACGACAGCCACAAAAAGACAACATCTCTGCCTCTTGCACCTTCTGCTCTGTGGACCCAGTGCTGCATTTTGCCAACTCATGGGGAAGGGAGCCCGTGTGCATGGCTGCAGAATAACCTTCCAAACTGTCATTTTTCATAGAGACCTAAGTGAATTAGGTGCATCACTGCTGTGTTCCCTCGAATATTTTCCATCCATGGGAGGAATAAATTTTGTTCTGTGCACCAAGGCATGTGCAGATGTGCACTACAAGTAGAAACACATGCTGCCAGGTGTGGATGGCTGTAGGTGGTCTGCTAATCAGCTGGCAGCACCTGAATCTCACCTGGATAGCCGCACAAGTACCTAGTTTATAGGGAATACTGTTCCCCTCCCTGCGGCTCTCAATAAGATTTGGGTGGCTAGAGACATAGTGCTGTGGGTTATTCTTCCTAATTGTTAGGGCGGTTTAGCACTGGAATAAATTGCCTAGGAAGGTTGTGGAATCTCCAGCACTGGAGATATTTAAGAGCAGGTTGGATCTAGATGGTGCTTGGTCCTGCCGTGAGGGCAGGGGACTGGACTTGATGACCTCTCAAAGTCCCGTCCCATTCTAGGGTCCTATGATTCCCATTATTAGCAGCAAGGGCTGTTCACCCTAGATTCTGCTGTCTTTATGATGGGCTGAAGGAAGATATTAACGTCCATGATGATCATTAACACCGGTTACTGAGATTTGTCAAAGCGAAAAATGAAAAATGTTTCCATCTTCATTTATCCCTTTCTCTTTCCTTTCTCCCTCATTTCCACTCGAAAGGTGGGGGAAGTAACAGGGGAGGGGCCCAAACAGGCATTATTTTGGTTTCCAAAACTCAAGCTTTCCATATTTGTGTGTAGTTTCTTGTTTGTTATTGAAACCTGGAACATTGCAGCAGATGAACCTTTTCTCTGAAAACTCTTCCTATGATATTTTTTTTGAAAAGCCATTTTTCGGGGGGGGGGGGGGGGAGGAAGGAAATTTTTCAACCAGCTCTACTTTGGGAGAACCCGCCTCAGATATTACGTTTGTGCTTCAGTCTGGTACCATTCTGCTGGCTCTGGGTGGTGGCACGGTCGTTACATATATCTCTAACGGATACAGTATAGGATGCTTGGAAGAGAGCAACATGTTTATGACTGTTCTTTTATGACGCTGCTGGCTTTCGCTATAAATTTAAGCTAAGTGGCCAGTATTGGAACCAGCTGCTCAAATTTTCTGTTTGTTTTCATGAGAAAAATGGCAATCCGATATAATAAATTAAACAACGTACATATTTTTCCATGGCCCTCTCCGTACACAGTTAGGCACTAGAAGATTGCACAAACCCAGAGCCATGACGTCGGCCGCGTTCACTTCACACGTTCTGAAGTAACGCTACAAATGTTAAAGAGTAGCTGGCTTTCCTTTTTAAGTGACACTTTATTTGTGCTTGAAAAATGTAATGAGCCTTCACTAAGAGACTTTTCTGGCCGTGTTCCTTTTCTAATGACATGCCCATTAAAAAGAAAAAAAAAAGCTTAGGAATAAAAGAACCCATTTGGTCAACTTCTCTTTTCATTATACCTTTTGAAAAACGGAGAGGCTTTAAGTTGCGGGGGGGAAATGCAAAGCTTGTGCATGCCCATTAATTCCTCAGCCCATCCTTAATTAGTGTTTTTATGGTTAATCTTCATCATATATCTTTAAGAGTTTTAGTTGCGATGGCGCCCTACAAGTTTTATTGCATTCAGAATACTTACTGTGACACATTGGCAGCATGTTATGGTGGGAATAGATGCGGCCTTCGTGAGAGGGGATAGCTGTTACCACTAATTGATTGCTCACTAGAGCTTGTCCTAGTATTTTACCCCCCAGGCCTGACTTTACTCCGTATGCCTGGTGTCAAAGTTTGGAAGCCAGCTGGTCGGTCATAACGTGCGCTGTGAGAAGCAGGTGGAATGGAGTGGTGGGGAAGCCAGTTGCCTGCCAGTGCAGATTTTGCTGGTGTGTTGATAATAGTTCTGTAAGCTTTAATTATGCTGTATGACAACACCATTCAGGAACGATCAAAATACATCCTTGGCGGAGATAGGCTGTTAACAAGTTTTGAAGGAACGGTGCTTTGTTGCAAAAAGAGTATGTTGATCGCATTCTCCCCCCTCCCTGGTATCAGAAAACTCTGCCTTGTTTGATCCCTGAGCAAATGGTTTTGTACCAAAGGTGGGTTTTGTTGCATGTGTGTCCACACACGTACGCAGTGTGTGAATTTATCGGCAGTCCTTTATTTTCTCAGACATCGTGTGAGTCTTATACAGTGAGCAGCAGCAATGAGAGCAGATGAGACCTCCATCAACATCCAGAATCAAACAATCACTATAGGGTAGGGTCCAGCAAGGCCATTTAAAGTTGCAACAGAGACTAGTGGTATTAAACCCTAGCAATTGCAAATGGAGCATAATATGTTAATGCCCACAACTGTAACAGGTGACTGTGTGTTTTTTGACAACATTGCAGTCCTTTAAGTATATTTTGTGTGTGTGTGTGTGTGTGTGTGTGTGTGTGTGAATTTAAGCCCAATGTTGTGTGCTTTATAATTCATACACAGCAGAGGGGCTGGGAATTAGCATTTGAGTAAACTCAGTTTGGAAATAAATGGCATCTGGTGGCCTTTGTTTAGCCCAGCATAAGTTTATTTTGCATTCAAATGAACAGCAGAGAAGTGCTGGGCATTCTTGTAGGGTTGAAATGATTTTTAGGAATTAAACTGAAGGGGAAAAACTTCCTCTCACCCACACTTTACCGGCTGTAGGAGGACATTTGTCCCTTCTCTACCTTTCACAAGCACCATCAGCCTGTAGTATGGGTGTAGTTGCTACTGTAGAGCATGCTACTTGGTAAGCATTTCAATTCACTTGCCTGCAGATTAAACGGCTGGAGAGTTGTGTACACAGCAAATGGAAATTAAGCTCTAGGTTTCAATTTACTAAGCAAGAAAATTGCAGAGGGGAACGTGGAAGGGGGAAATCAGAGTGCCTTAGCATTGCTGCCGAGTTGGGATGCTATATATTGAACAAGCAACGTCCCCAGAAAATATTCAAGAAAGGGATACTTTCAATAACATTGATGTTCATCCCCCTATCCAGCAATAGGTCCGAATTAAAAAGAGCCAGTACAAACGGGGGAGAATTCAGGAAGGGGAGCAAGATGCCAAGTTTTCTTTTTCTCGTTTTCTTTTGTTTGGCAGATTGGCTGGTTTATTTCTCTCTGGGACATTGGACTAAAATTTTTTTTAGTTGTTGTAATTTATGCACCACATGCCAAATACCCTTTTTTAAGGATGCAACTGAATTGTCAACATAAATAAGTAATACTCTGGTTATGCCGGACATATGAAATGATATTCAGTGATAAACCTATTCCAGAACTTAACAGCAAAGCAGAAATCTTGTGCAATCTTTGTATCCTGGACTTTGGGAAGAGCCAGAAAACAAGTGAGGAAAACAAAAATTAATGAGTGTGATATAAAACATTTTAAAAGCATTTTTATAGTTGCTATAGAAACACCTTGGTCTTCATTCTTGCTAATTAGTTGGATTTTTCACATTTTGTATTTGGAAATGCAAATCAGATTTAATAAATTATTACTTATTTTTCATTTATATTTACAGCCCTGTTACCCAGATACACACAAGATTCAGAGATATTAATTAGTTATATAACACAAATAAACATGACATTTATGGTCACAAGACATCTCCTTAGTTTAAACATTCGTCTGCTAAGTGTTTGGAGGAATTATACAAAGATTCATGTATTTTAAAGAAGAAAATGGGTAAATAGAAATGAATGGGGCTTATGGTTTTCATAAAAGCTGTTTTTAAAGAGAGGAAGTGGGAAAATATTACTGTCTTACCCAATGTGATCTCTGCCTATCTGATTATGCAGGTTTTAAAAACGTGGGTCTGATTTTTTAAAATTGTTTTTCCTTCCCATTTACACTGCTTTAAATCAGGAGTAACTCCACTGAAATCCTGTGGCATGACCGCCAGTGTAAAACAGGGCTTGATTCTAGTCTCACCCCGCTTCTTGAATTATATGGAAATGAGAGTTGATTTTTCAGAACTCTTGTGTACAAATGTTCCAACCTCAGCTCTTCAATTTTGGTTGCTTCTCTCCATTTACAGTAATCTTAGGCAGTTAGGCAAAACAATTCTAAAGGTGTCTCACAATACACAGTGGCCTAGATGCTGCATTTCTTGCTAAGGCAAAAATTCCATTGAAGACTGAGACAAGCATGCTTAGACCGTGGCTGCGGGGACTCCATTCACATTTCTGTATGTATGCACAGATGTATCCAGAAACTATGGGCATATTTTGGAGACCCATGGACAATTGGGTTTTCTTCTATCTTGTTTAGTCTATGAATTTAACGAAACAAACAAGCAAAAAACCCCTCATTGCCATAGCAGTCCGGTGGATTTGCTGTTCTACTTTACTAATAAACAAGAATCGTCTTCTTTCCTGAGCTTGTAGTTCCAGATAAATCCCGTCTTTTAGATGTCATGAATGGCAAATATTTTTTAAGACGACAGTTAACTGAATATTTTGGAGAGATTTATTTAGTTCAAATTTTTATCATATAATCAATGTTTTTCTGGGATGAATATATGTTGGACAGCAGGCTGGTTTAAATGGTATGGTTTAAATGGTATTAACTGGAGAGGAACTGCCCATTAGAATCACGCTGACTAAACCCCAATAAGCATCGCTGGATAATGAATATATTTATTTTGTATGTTAGAATGAAAATTAACATAAGTTTGCAGAAGTTCAGGTTTTGGTTTTGTATCTCTATTACATGTCTTGAGAATGAAACTGACTAATTAAACAAGAGTACAGACGTAATTTTTTAGATCAGTAATAACACCCCTCGCTATAGTGAGTAACAATGTCAAGTTCTGGAAACAATCTAATGGAACAATATCTAGGTTCAGAAAATTATGTTGGCTATTTGATGCCTGAAATGCCAGCAGCAAGCCAATCTGAAAGGGGGGAAAATTACATTTCTGTTTTGTTACATTGTGTCAAATTGATTCTATTGTTGTGCTCTGTACTATTATGTCATTTCACATATTGACTTTGAATGGACTGGACCTATGACATCTTTAAGAGATTGCAACATGACCAAACCCAACATGCATTATTGATATGTCAGTATTCTCTTTTGGGGTGCCATAGATGGGGGACAATCGAGGGCCTATACATTTGTGAATTGAGTTGCATTAATGACAGGTACATTTCTAGACTAGTTACTGGATTCCTGCTAATGGTAGGAATATCTCACGCTTGTCTGGAGTTATCGGGGCATGGGCAGTATAAGCAAAGACTCTGATCTTGCAAAATAAAACATTGAGACTTGTTCTTAATTAGGCTGACTCTATGTATGTATGTACTTGCAGGGCCTCGTGTGCATGGATACCTCTCAACAGGATTGGGGACAGGGTGATTGTGTGATGTGGACTGGCCAGACATAGGGGAGCTAAAAGGGAGCTGAAACTTGAAGCCGATTTCCTCACTACAGGAGCTTTTTCTGGGGTCAGCTCATGTGCAGCATGAGTGTGGGCCAGAACTGCCAAATTCATAGGCATCTGTGGGCCACATAATGTTAGTGTCCTAACGGCCTGGTGATTCGGTGCTCTAGAGATCTGGGCAGACCAGCAACCAGGCAGTACTCCTTTAGGAAGGGAACTGAGACTTGTCCTGCAGGAGACACTGACTAAAATGGGGAGGAGAACTGGATCCATTGTCATTTCTGTGTTTCAGTGTGGGGCACAGAGATACTACAGTAAGTGGCGTGTTTGAAACCCTTTGTGAGACTTAATGACACATGGCCAGTCAGAGGGGGTGGGTGGGGGAGAAGGAGGGAAGGGGAGGATAGAATCAAAACCTTTGCTTAAAAGTCTTTGAACTTTTTGACATGATTGGGTGCAGGAATGACAAAAATATTTGCAATTTTATGCCCTGGCACTGCAGGGTCTTGAGCGGTGTTCCCTGTAAGCCAGCCACTCAGGAGAGATTGAAATGCCGCCCAGCTGGTTAGCAGAGCGCTCAGAGCTAGGTTTTGTTTCCACTGGTGGTGCACATTCCGACATGCTCTGGTGCACATAAAATTATTCTGCACATGGATGGAAAAGAATAGAGGGAACATTGCTCTTGAGCATGTGTTTTATCTTTACACACCTCAAGAATCCTGTAGCTTTCCAGGCGCCTACCCACATGCATAAAAGTAAGCGTGTGAGTAAGTCTTTCCAAGATCAGCACCATGGGCAGTGGGTAATGTAGGCAAGGGAAGGCATTGCCTTCCCAAAACTGCCTGCACTGCCCAGCCACCCGAGAGGACACAGCGCGGCAGCCTGGCCCTCTGGCAGGCCTAAAGGGATCGGGCTTCAGGGCTGGGATTGGGTAGGGATTGGCTCCGTGGTGGGGAGGTTGAAGAAGAGGCGGGGCCTTGGTCAGAAGGGGTTGGGACTTACCTTGCCCAGCTGGGCCTTCACTTGCTGCCCATGATCAACATCTGTATCTACACAGACCCCGTGTGACAGACCTGCAAGCAATGCAAAGAGCTGAACTCTAGGGAAGTGGTAATGTACACAGGGCTAATTGCCTAGAGCAGAGCTTCATGCTACGGTCTGCTTGGTGCCTTGTGTATGCTACCATCGGCAGTGGTAGGACTTACCCCGCATTAGCAACAGTGAATCGACACGACAACACTGTCGAGTAGAAATACGGCCGCAGTTGGGGTGTTCTGTCCAGTTCTGAGCATCACATTTCAGGAGTGATGTGGAGAAATTGGAGAGGGTCCAAGGAAGAGCAACAAAAATCATTAAAGGTCTAAAAAACATGAGCTGTGAGGAAAGGCTGAAAGAATTGGGTTTGTTTAGTTTGGAAAAGAGAAGACTGAGAGGGGACATGGCAGCAGTTTTCAAGTATCTAAAAGGGTGTTACAAGGAGGAGGGAGAAAAATTGTTCTCCTTAACCACTAATGAGAGGACAAGAAGCAATGGGCTTAAACTGCAGCAAGGGAGGTTTATGCTGGACATGAGGAAAAACTTCCTACCTGTCAGGGCGTTTAAACACTGGAATAAATTGCCTGGGGAGGATGTGGAATCTCCATCCTTGGAGATATTTAAGAGCAGGTTGGACAGACGCCTGTCAGGGATGGTCTAGACAGTGCTTGGTCCTGTTGTGAGGGCAGGGACTGGACCTGATGACCTCTCGAGGGCCCTTCCAGTTCTAGGATTCTATGATTGTAACTAATATGCAAGGTGACCTGCATCTTAAATAACAAGGAAGCCTTTTTTGCAGTTACAGGGGTCTTAACATTTAGTTAAAAATAGAGGCAAAACCAAGTTTAGATTGTAATAAACAAATTAAATGGGCTTTAAGGTACATCTCTGTGGGAATTCGGGGTGTATTTTGTAACTGGCCTTCGGTCGGACAGAACTGGTTGTTCTGTAGTGATATAGCTGGCCCTATTAGAACACCTAGTGTAGAGACATAATACAAGTGAGAAAAGTAGTATGCGTTGATGCAATTTAGTATGAGTTCAAATTGGGGTGACCAGGCAATTCTCATTTTTATTAATTTTTCCAATTCATATTAACCCTCCCCTGAAAACACATTCTGAACATGATGTTTGGAATGAAACATGCAAATCTTTTCAGTTTTATAGTTTTTCAGTCTTACCCCCTTTCTGCCTCCCATTTTTAAGTGGCAAAATAGAAAAAAGAAGAGGAGGGAACCCCCCCCCCCCCAAATTAAAAAAACAAACTTTCCTTTTCCGTGTTTGTTTTTGGCCTGAAAAATTGGAAATACTGTGCATGTTTGAGGCAATGAACGTTTTTCATTTTTCACTCAGCCGTAGTAACCAAGTTTGTCTGTCTGTCTGTCCGTCTGCCTGTCCGACTTAATGAGGTAATTTTTTCTCTTGGTGACATTTGCTCTTAATATCAGGAAATACTCCTACCGAGGCCTATTTTGAAAATGTTAGTAAACAGAACAATTAAAAAGGGGGAGGAGGATTCATACCAAAAAACATTGTTTCTTGGTACGTGATGAACAACAGGCTAGAACCCAAATTTCTTAAAATAGACTTGATTCTACAGGGCTGGGCCCTCATTCCCCTCTTGCTTAGCAATAAATTAAGTAACAAGGAATTTGCCAGCCCTGAAGCCCACCAAAGCAAACAAACTCTTGAATTCTGTGCTGTCATCAGACCCAGGAAGGGTCTTGCAGGATCACAAAACAAATCAAGCAGTTGAGGGCTTCCGGGCAGCTAGCTAACAAAAATATACTATCGGAGGATGCAGTCCAGTGAGCTTTGCGTCCGTCACAGCAGTAGGCCGCAAACCTGGGCTTCCGTTTCAGAGCTTCACCCTCACATCTGGTGAAGTTGTGACAATCAGTGTAAGACCATTTTAGAAATCAGATACTCTGGGTACCAGGAAGTTGATTCGACTTCCACTTCCTTAACAAAACACACATTAATATTTAAGCTTCACTTTTATAAAAGCTGGGTTTTGTCTTTAGACACAAGTTAAAGTTTATGCTCTGGGAAAATTCCCTTGGATGTAGCAAAAGCTTTTCCAAGCTATTTCTAACCATTTTTTTAAAAAAAAGCAAGCTAATTGAATCCTGCTGGTTTGTTATTGTTATTTGACAGCTTTATATATGCACTCAATCTTAATATTAAAAATATATATGTAGAGAAAGCAGGAAAAAAATCTATAAAATATTTCCTTATTAAGTAGAAATGAAATCATGTTTATTGTGCTCTACTCTGTATTGTTTTTTGCATCTTTCTTCAATTACAAGTCCAGATGACACAGATCATCATGTTACTTTCATTACTGTTAGCACAGGCTTTTCTATCAAGGTTGGACCTCTTGCTTTTCCTTTTCTTTTAAAGATAGTTTCCCTTAAAAAAAACCCTCCATATTTTACTGTAACAGATTAATAGGGTGCCACAAAACTGATAACACAATCTTGAATGCAGTGTGGGATTCCAGTTCAAATCCAAAGGTCTCATTTTTCAGACATTAGAAAATGTTTCTGTTATGAAAGTTTCTTTCTCTTTATAAATGTTGGTAAGATAAAAAGGGAAGCAGGGAAGAAAAAACCCTTTTATTTAAGAGCTTTGCTGAATTGTGTGAACAATCTGTATTTTTAAAATAACCAGTTTGTATATGTTAAACTTTGTTATCTGAAGCTTCATAGTCAGCAGATGAGTGAATTACTATGCAAAAGTTTAAACTCACTGCCCACAGAATGTTTCTTGTATGGAAAGTTTACCTTCTATGTAGATCCAGAAATGTTTCTAGAAATGATAAATCTTGGTGGCTTGGTCAGTTAGAATGAGCCTATTGTTCAATCTTCAGTCGTATACATCAACATTTAAAATAATATACACCAATTAGTGACATCTGTCAATCCAAAGGGCTTCCGTCCCTGGGTAACCTCACTCGGGTCAAACTGGCAAATACACATAGCTGAGCCATGCAAAATGCCCTGAAATTCCACAAGCGGTGTTTTCTGATGGGTGAGGGGGTTAAATGCATTGCAGAAGCGAGGGCCCAGTTTCCATACAGTCCTGCTTCCAGGACCCGAGTGACAAAAGGGCCACAACTGACCCCAAAAGAGGGGCTGGCGAGTTGGGAGATAAAATGAACTCGGAGCCTGAACCCATGGCTTTGCCCATAGGTGGAAGAGCTTTCCAAAAGGATGTGGGAGGAGCCCAAGTGCCCCAACTGATGATCAGTGTGGGCAGTTCTCACCCTTCCGCAGCATCGGCATCACATCCTGCTGTGAACAGGAAGTTAGCGCGGCCTGATGGTGAAAAAGAGCAACATGCATTGGGAGGCACAGGGGGCCATCGTGCACAAACCGTGTCTTCTAGGCAGGCTCAGATAAATACGAAAAAGGGGGATTTTGTTGGTTGTCAAGCGATTTAATGAGTTGCCAGAAAGGTGGAAAAAATTGGAAATTGCCGTAGCTTTTCTGCAGTACAAACGGGATTAGTGCTGCATTGTCTCCTTCCTGATGCGAGGAGAATGGATCATGAAGGCTTCCATGCTACACGTAAGAGGCGCGCGTCGGCCATGGCCGTGTAGATGTGCAGCGTATGCTGCATGGAGTGATGCTCATTTATTCCTGGCTTTTGTGCATCGGGTGCTCATGACACCTAAGAAGAATTGGGCTAGTGGGTGGGCTGTCCTCCTTCATCTCCGTGGGCCTGAAGAGTGTCACAACCCAGATGGTCTCCCAGGACAGGGCGGTGTTGCTCACTGCGCTTGCGTCCCTAGAAGTTTTGGGTTGCGGCGATTGCACCGTAGTAGTGCTTTGTGAGCACACGGCTCTCACAGTCAACGTGGCGTGCAATCGCCAGGCACCTCACTTCCTGTGCCTTTGCTTTATGGGTGTGGCGCTTTAGCAATACTACAAGGAGGAAAAAAATCTGTGCCCATGGAAACCAGCAGAATCTGGCCACCCTGAGCAACAGCAAACCAAATGTCTTGCGGGCCACGCATAGAACTCTGCTAGGCCACAGATGGCTCACCAGTTGGCCAAATCCAGGGGCTCGTAAGTTTTAGGCATTTACAAGAATGTCAGTGCTTTTTCCTGCCTGGAAGAACATGATGTGCAAACTTACCCCCAAGCCCTAGATTGACTGATGGTGGGTTATTCTGTGGTGGAGCTAGGATTGGAATTGGCTGGGAGGGCTAGCTCGCTGCATGAAAGAGTTCTTTCAGTGCTAGGAGACTTGGGGGCGGGGTTGTTTTTAGGGGCGGGTGAGGAATGGGATTGGCTGCCATCTCCAGAGGAGCCTATGGCGGTTACTTTGAAAGGCTCAGCCATTCCCATTGTGCTACCAGAGCACAAGAGAGTCGCTGATAAGCTGAGCTGCTCCAGTGCATCCTACTGCACTATCCTGATCTTTTATGCCAGAGAGAGGTTGTCTGTTCTGCGGGTGAATATGAAAGAATCATTGAGGCCCTTCGGCTGATTGTCAAAATCAGCCTTGAGGTGAATCGTTACGATGTCATGGTCCCCGATCCTGGAAAACTTCCTTCCAGGCCAGTATTGCAGAGGAGCAGCCGGTCCCTTGTTGGGCGACCTTAGCGGGTCAGCAGAAGAATTTAACAGATGGACTACTACACAAGCCGTCATTTTCTGTTTTCCTACAGTAACACTTGGGGTTTTTTTGGTGGTGGTGAGTTTTTTTTAACCATCTTCAGTTTAAAAAAAAGAAAGAATAAAGCTAGGAACAGAAAGTGATTTTCTTTACAGGACAAGAACTAATTCTTTCAATGGGCATGAGATTGGGGTTTGTTTCTATGTAGTTTAAGACTTCATTTCCCCGTAACGCTTAAGAAAAAAACCAGTACGCTCAATGCATACAGTGCGAGGGAGGCTTTGCTGGAAAGAACATAAGAACGGCCACACTGGGTGAGATCAACGGTCCATCTAGCCTGGGGTCCTGTCTGCCGACTGTGGCCAATACCAGATATCCCAGAAGGAGGAAACACAACAGGGAATCCTCAAGCGATCCCTCCCCTGTCACCCACCTCCAGAAAAACAGAGGCTAGGGACACCATTCCCACCCATCCTCGCTAATAGCATTGATGGGCCTATCCTCCATGAATCTATCTAAAGGATGAAAATAAGGTCCTGTGGATCAGGTACTGGAATGGGGTCAGAGGATCGAAGCTCCCTTCCCAAGCGTAGCTTGTCTACATGATGCTGGGCAATTTACTTGGGTTCAGATTTTCCGAAGTGCTCAGAAGGTTGACGCCTCATTATAAATATGACAATGGGAGCTGCAAAGCTATTGAGCACCAGGGAGAGTTTGGCTCCTGCTGCAGATGGTGATGGCTTGAAAAATCTGGCATGAAGTTCTTTGAAACATGGGGATTGAAATCTTGGGGGTGGCAAAACTGCAGTTGACATCAATCATAGCATAGAATCATATCATAGAATACTAGGACTGGAAGGGACCTCGAGAGTCATCGAGTCCAGTCCCCTGTCCTCAGGGCAGGACCAAATACTGTCTAGACCATCCCGATAGATATTTATCTAACCTGCTCTTAAATATCTCCAGAGATGAAGATTCTACAACCTCCCTGGGCAATTTATTCCAGTGTTTGCCCACCCTGACAGTTAGGAACTTTTTCCTACTGTCCAACCTAAACCTTCCTTGCTGCAGTTTAAGCCCATTGCTTCTTGTTCTATCCTCAGAGGCCAAGGGGAACAAGTTTTCTCCTTCCTTCTTGTGACACCCTTTTAGATACCTGAAAACCGCTCTCATGTCCCCTCTCAGTCTTCTCTTTTCTAAACTAAACAAACCCAGTTCCTTCAGCCTTTCCTCATAGCTCGTGTTCTCTAGACCTTTCATCATCAATGGGACCAGGATTCCACCCCCAGATGTACACCTTTGCCTTGATTTGCCGTTTGGATCATGTGACCATCTAGACAGCAAGTGCTTCTGTAACCACTGGACAGGTTTGAACCTGGGACTTCTGGAGCTTAGTGTTGGAGCCTCAACAGCTTGAGCTATAAAGCTCAGGCTAGAGAGTGCTCTTGTTCTTATCTCTCTCTGTAAGTGGTCTAAGTGCCACTACACGGGCCAGCGAACCACACTAGGTGTGTGGGTTACACCTCTCCACTCCCACTAATGTTCTCCAGATGAATCAGCTGGGGTTAAAAACGCTAACACTTTTCTTCAATTAAAAAAACGAAACAAACCTGGGTAGCCCACATCCTGTCTGCATTACATCTGCGTGGGGATAGATACAATACAAGATAGATGCTCCCTCTTCCAACATACTCAATGTGTGTGCTAACCTATTGATGGAAAGTATTTATTTTCTTCGCTGAAGTGTGCTTTCTCCCCTCCCCCCCCACACCATTGAAGGTATGAAGGCTTCCCTTAGTCTCCATCTGCTTCTAGGCTTATGTATTCCCTCAGGTGCCAAAGCAGTGGCCATTTGGTCATTCATGAGGAAAAATACATTTAACAAATGCTCGCCTGACCCATATCTTGCTTATAGGTGTGTGGGGGAGGGGTGGTCTTCGTCCATTCTGCCTTCCTCTTCTTCGGGTACAGAGCACAACATTCTCATAGGCAGAGCGTGGTTTTTCCCATGGATCAGATGTGAAATGGTGGTTATTATCAGGTCTTAGAACTGCTTATCTGACCTTTAACTTTGCCGTGTTAGACCGTCTGAAATGCTGTTTGAAATCAAAAATCTTCCTTCCAAAATGCTGTTTGTGCAGTGGCCGTATCCTAGCCAATGAGGATAATCTGAGGCGTGATTGCCAGCTGATAACTTCGATCATGTTGCTGATGTCTGCTTCAACATTGTGTGTGTGTGTGTGTGTCTGAGAGAGAGAATATGTGAATGTTTTTGTTAGCAAAGATTTGTGAGAGATTGAGAGAACCATTTCCATACCTCCACACTCCCATTAAGTGTTTCCTCCGTGGGCGTGATACCACGTGCAATCCCCCTTTATTTAGTTAACACTCCCTTACTCATTCGCCGTATCACTTGGGCTCTGTACCTGCCAGGGGTCTATACTGAGAGTGGTCATTTCCGATTCTATCACATTGTTTAACCATCAAACCATAGCAAACAGGCAACTCAACCTATGTGATAGCAACTCTTTGGATGTTAGGTTTGTATGAACATAACGGCCAGACTGGGTCAGACCAAAGGTCCATCTAGCCCAGTGTCCTGCTGACTGTGGCCAATGCCAGGTGCCCCAGAGGTAGTGAACAGAACAGGGAATCATCAAGTGACCCCTCTCCTGTCATTCATTTCCAGCCTCTAACAAACAGAGGTTACGGACACCATTTCTTCCCATCCTGGCTAATAGCCGTTGTTGGACCTAACCTCCATGAATTTACCTAGTTCTTTTTTGAACCATGTTAAAGTCTTGGTTTTCACAACATCCTCTGGCAAGGAGTTCCACAGATTGTGCGCCGCATAAAGAAAAACTTCCTTTGTTTGTTTTAAACCTGCTACCTATTAATTTCATTTGGTGACCCCTAATTCTCATGGTATTGGGAACAAGTAAATAACTTTTCCTTATTCACTTTCTCCATACCTGTCATGCTGGTGGTGTTCCAAAAAATAAATATTTATATGTATATACTAGAAGTTTTACCTGGTGTTGCTTAGGTCCTTAACTCAATTTTTGTTTTTTGGAAAATAACAAATCATTGCTTTGGGGTGGGGTTGGAGTGAGGGTTTCAGGAGGCAGCCTGCCCCAGGGAGAGAGAGAACAACCCCAGACTTCGCTCACTACAGCAGCTTGTGGCCAGGTGAGAAGCATCTCTCTAGGACTGCTGCAGCTCCAGCGGGCACAGCCAGGGGAGGGGTGCATGTCCCCTAGCTGGGGCAGGTCCAGGTTCATCTGCCTCCCATGTCCCCCAGCCAGAGTGAGGAATGCAGCAAACTCTGCACTTTCCCCTCACTCCCAGATGAAGGAGAACAGCCAGTAATGTTCCCATAAGGAGCAGGGAGGGGAGCCTCCGCACCTCCCGCACTCGCTAAAGGGCACCTGCGGGATGGGAGGCTTAGGATTGGGGCAGTTCCAAATGGGGAGGGGGAGCTCCCGGCTAGCCCCTTTCACCTGCCTGGGATGGTCTCTCTTTTTCTGTATGGTTTTCTGAGCAGCAATCCCATTCCAGGCACAACCCACTGTCCTGGCACAACCTACCCCTTACGTTGCTTGAAGCTATGATAAGAGGAAGGTTTATGCTAAATTTGGTGGTCCTACCTCTTGCCATTTAGAGGTGTTCTTGAACAAATGGACAAACTCTCTCAAATATATAGTAGATAAAGATGAAAAGAAAGCTGCAGTTGCAATGCAGCCTTAGATGAGCTCCAGCTGGCTTTTAGCTCATGCACTAAGCTCCAGAGGTCCCACGTTCGATTCTGTCTGTCGGTGTTACACGAGCAATAGTCCTCCATCTTAGTCCAATGGACACACACAAAAATCCAATTTGGAGGCCTGGATTTTTGCCATTGGTGTTGAATGGGGCCAGGAACACAGCGGAGTTGCTGAGCTGCCTTGTGGTAGTACATGGCATAGGTAACAAGGCTCATAGGTACTTTCCTGACCGGTGCTGGCGCTGAACGTCGCCACGTGTGACTGTTGCACTAATGACACTTCGTATGAACATCAGTTAATTTGATTTTTTTATTCCAGGCCCATGACTGACTAAGCACCTCATGCTATGCCGTTGCTCGCAGGGACACGGAGAACGTTATATATTTTTATAAGACGCGCCATCCCTATTACAAGCCTCATTTGTGCACAGCATTAAAAGTGCTTCCAGTTCGGCTCTCTTGATCTGGATTATCTTGGTGCAGCCACTTTTGCTGCATTCTGCTTTGGTGATGATTGCTCTTGACGTCTTTTTCCCACGGAGAAAGGAAACTTCCCTGTAACTGCATTCTGCTCTTCCAGTCATATGCAGTGTAGAGCATCTCTGCTATCTACGGATACTCTTTCTGAGGTTAATCTCTTGTAAAATTAGATTGTAAAAACGGACAGTTACCACATTTGCATGCCGGTGCCCATGGACTCACGAAGCAATCCAGATACTGTACAATGCTCTGTGTGGAAATCACTGCAAAATTCATTTCTAAGTGACATGTAAACCATGCAAATTAGCGTGGATTCGTTCTCCGCTCAATTCATCCTTCAGAGGTTGTTACACTCCCAGTCTGACTGCTTTAAGAACACAGATTGGCTTCTCTTGATGGTGAAACTGCTTTTAATCCCTTTTTCCAAAGGTCAACTAATCTCCAGTCTTAAGTGCAATAGATGCAAATACAGTTCTCTTGAAACGTTCCTTCTAATTTAATTCTCTCCTAAGCTTTTATGTATAAACCTAGTAATGGATCAAGTTTGGAAGGGGTCAAAAGGTTTCTGTTCTAGTAAAATTTCAATTGACATCACACACTGATAATGGTTTACTCTACTATATACCTGAGCTTCTACTCAATGGCATATCATTTTGTACAAAACCAGGGATATTCGAAGAGGAGGCACATAATATTCTTTTGCTTTGTTGGCAAAGCAATCAAAATAGAGTAGAGACAAAAATACATTTGTTTTGTTCATGGCTGATGTGCAGCATCTTTGGCTTAATGGTTTTCGTTCCATCATCCCTAAATATACACATTTGTAGACTAAAAATGGGCATGCAAGCTGCATATGAATATCAAGTTAATAATTCCTTGAATTACACACGGAAGAGGCCTCAATAAGATCTAAACATTAGCTTCCACTCCAGCCTCATTGGAGAAAGTCCCTGTATGAGCCTACTTAATGGATCAGATTTTATTCTTTCCTTTCTGTGACTTAGAGTCCTTGACACCTTTAAAGAGGAGACAGGGAACACTCTACCGTTCCATTGATTATGGACTAGAGAATGGCAAACACATAGTAAAACATTGGCAGCTGCTTTAGTCCAGCTGAAACATGTATGTGATGGCTCGGGAGTTAGAGCCAGCTTCATTGTTAAATTCAAAAGCGGGCTGGTGTTATCAGCCAGGGACACTTACAGGATTTGATTGATAAATTTACTACTCTTGTGGATTACTTCTTCCTTTTGGGCAGGACTCTGGCGGTACGTCAGGGCTGGGTCCTGACAGACTCCAGAACACATCTCTGCTAATTTACTGTGAAGTACCGAGGAGCCAGAGTATTGTTAGACAGGCCTTAGTGACATAGAGAACGGGGTCTGGATTTTGTTGGATGGCACTTTTTCCTCTGTGGAGCAGTCTTTTTCTTACCACTCTCTATATATTTCATGACATTCTAAAAGGGTAGCCGTGACTATTGAAGGAATACATGGAGATGTATGATAGGAAAACACTATGTTACTGATTATTTCTTTTTCTTAAGGAAACAAATATGCAGTAGCTGTCCATAGCACAGCTTTCAAGCAGCACATTTCAAATAGCTTTGTTCTGGTCCCTGTCTCTCTCCCAGGGTTGTCCTCTCTACAGCCTAGCAGGAAATGAATGTGGGCAACACTGAAGCATCCTTACTATGGCTGAGTAGTAGCTTATATCCCAAGAAGTCCCAGGTTCTCAGGCACTGCGATAAGGATCGGAATCTACCATAGAGATGATTTTAAATCAAAACAGTTTTTGGAATGAACAGTGTGGCACTAAATAGATGGGTTACCCCTGCCTGGATACAAAATTGGTATCCGTGTCTGCAGCCGCAGCCGCAGCCGCAAAAATGAGCCGCAGATATCCGCATCCGTGACCTGTAGAGAGCTACAAATTTGCAGGGGTTTGGATACAAACTTTGTATTGGCATCTGCAAAAATGAGCCGCAGAGAGGAGCCTGCCGATACAGATTTGCAGGGCTCCATAGAAGGGCAGAGTCGTAGTTCTCGAAACACAAAAGGTATGAAGGCCAACTGAAACTTGGGCGGTAGTGAATTCCTTTAGTTTTGCGTGCAGTGGTATTGTAGCTGTGCTTGCTAGGGAGAGAAGGTGAGGGAATATCTTTTATTGGACCAGCTTCTTTTGGGAAGAGGAACTAACTTTCAAGCAACACAGAGCTCTTTGTGAGGCCTGGGGAAAGGGGGAACCTCACAGCTATAAACATGACTTGACTTCAGCCATACGTACTGAGCACATATTCTAAGGGCCCATTCCCGGAGAAGTGGCCCATTCACAAACCTGTAGTCCTGGGACAAAAAGGGGGGGATAGTGGGTTACAGTGGGTTGTAACAAGCCATAAATCCAGTATCTTTATTAGCACCATGGTTGTTAGTGTCTAAAAAAGTTTTGCAATGCAAGCCGTCCCTACAGGGGCGCAGGGCCATCCGTAGAGGGGTGCAGGGCCTGGGGCAACCTCCCCCCATGTCCCACACCCCTGCATGCCTCTTCCCACCCCTGTCCTGCCTCCTCCTGCCCCTACTGCACTCCTTTCCCAACACCCCTTCTCCCAAGAGAGATGCAATCCAGGAGATTATCTGGGTCTGGCACAGGGCGGCAGCAGGGTTGGATCCCTCAGCCCCACAGCAACAGCTGCTCCGCTCCCAGCTTCACCATGGTGGCGGGAAGCGGTGTGCGCCGTCTCCTGCCCACTGCATTCTGCTCGTGGAGTGAGCTGGGGTTGAGGCCAGGGTGCTCCACTTCTTGTTGCCATGGTGAGTTCGGCGGGGGTGGGGGGGGGCGCCTCACCTGCTGCCCAGCGCCAGGCCCCCTAGGAAATCCTCTAGGCCGCCCTGGCCCCCACGGCCAAGTATCGATGTGGGGGACTGCCCCGTCCATAGGACGGTTGGAGTGGCTGCCATGGGGCCCCCAGTTCAGGATGCTCTGAACTGCCCTATGGGTGGACAGCTCTGGATATGAGCTCCCAGCTTGTCTGCTGGAAACGATGAGCAGGTGTCCTCCGAGGACGAGGCCTGGGCGGTCAGCTACGGAGCGATCGTGTTGGGAGCAGTGTTTGCCCACAGGCGTGCGTGTGTGCGTGCGCCTGTGCGTGTGCAACAGGGCGGGATGCACCACAGAGCCTCCTGCTGGTTACTCAGGGAATCAGCTCTTCAGCCCTGGAGCGCCCCCTCCTGGCCGGTGTCACGCCTGCTGTTAGCTTTTTATTTGTACCTCCATCACTTGGTGTTAGGGCCTGTGTCCCTCCCAGACTGCGGTGCCCTCCCCTCTGGGTACTGCCCTGTTGCAGTGCCCCCCCCTGGACTTCTCCCTCCTCAGGGAACCCCGAAGCCCCTAAACACACCTTGCCTCAGTGACCCCAGACCTCGGGGCAAACTGCCCCTGACATGGCCACTCCGCGTTGGCAAGGGGGTGTGGACCTGCCACCGCCTTCTGCCATGGCTGCCTCCCTTGAAAGCAAGGCCTCAGCCTGGGAGCTTGCCTGGCCAGAGCTCCCCAGCTCTGCCTGCCTTTCCCTGGCCCTGCTCTGTGTCAGGAATCCTCCAGCTTCTCTGGCAGCCAGGCCCCTCCTGCCCCACAACTGGAGCAAGAGGGAGTGAGTCTTTCCTCCCCACCAGGAGCCCTTATTTATATAGCCCCAGCTGGGCCCTAATTGGCTGTATCTGCCTCAGCTGCTTGTTCCACAGCCTTAGCTCTTTGCCAGGGCTGGGCTTTACCCTTGTAGGGCCAGGGTGAGGCAGATGCCCTGTCATAGGGGCTACATCTAGATTGCATCCCTTTTTCGGAAAAGGGATGCAAATTAGACATATTGCAATTGCTAATGAAGCGGGGATTTAAATCTCCCCTGCTTAAAATAAGGGATAAGGGATCTTTTGGAAAAGGCTTTATTTTCCGAAAGATCCGTGTCTAGACTGGCGCTTTTTTCCGGCAAAGCTCCGTGCCGAAAAAAAGCCGTTTTTATGCTAATGAAGCGGGGGAGATTTAAATCTCCGCTTCATTAGCAATTGCGATACGTCTAATTTGCATCCCTTTTCCGAAAAAGGGATGCAATCTGGACGTAGCTAGGGTGTTTTTGGTTTTTGTTGTTTTCCTGAGTGAGTTCATTTGAGAGTGTTGTGGCACCCACATAATTGCTCTTGGGGATGTGGAGATCTCTGGATGAGGAACACCAGACTGGGATAGGCATATGGAGGACCCTGGGATCTCGAAAGGTGTGTGTGTGTGTGTGTGTGTGTGTGTGTGTGTGTGCGCCTGCAAAGAGGGAGGTTGGTCACTGTATCAGGGGAAGTGTGCACATGGAGAGGTCTGGTCTGTAGGGAACTTGCTTCTGATGGAGCGGCAGGAAAGTTGGTTGAAGGCCACAAGTGTGGGTTCCGGATGGGTTCCCAATCCAGTATGGGTTTAGTTGTCTGATGGTATCTCCTGCTCCCTGTTGCTTCCAGTGTGAAGTGATAGGTGACAAGCAGGGATGTGTGGGTGGAGGGCATTTTAGTTCTGTGTTTGAAGCAAGTTCTCTAGGGGTATTTGAGTGGCCCATTCTTTGTGGAAATGTCATTCTCTGGCAAAGGCAGCGTAGAGTTTAAGGCATGTATCTTGGACTCTCTCCTTGGGAGTATATTCTGGGCTACCTCAGACTATCAAGAACATTTTGTGTGTGTGTGTCTGGGGTGGTAACTGTGTCTGTGAAGGTAGGTGTGGCAATCTGTGAGTTTCTTCTGTAGAATTGTCTAAAGGGTTTTGCTGGAGTAAGAACTGCAGGGGAGCACTCCGTTTTATTGCTGCTTTTGACAATAAAATGGCTGTAACCTGTAGTCAGCGTGTCTTGCGCTGGATTTGCTGTGACTAAAAACCTTCTCCGACCAGGGCGAACGTGCCCTGCCAGCCGGCACTAGCTTGCCACAGCTTTGAAATCCATTTCCCACCACGTTAAGAATTAAAAAGCCCCAAAAGCCGACCTGTGCATTTGTGCTGCAGGAGGACTGCGGATACACAGCAGAGCTGTCATTTTAAGAGGAAATCATCCATCATCTGCCTGCTAGTCCTCAATAATCACCTTCTATTACAGTCAGATAGAATCTTCAATCCATGGCCCAGTGCCAGTTTTCCCCACAGTTCCCAGTTTCCTGTTCTGTACAGAGGTATTCAAAATAATTCACCATTCAACTCAACCCATGTCGCATTTGAGGAGGAAAATACGATTGTCCGTTAGCAAGTTCCCTCCAAAGAGAATCCAGGTATAATTTGCAGAATTAAGCATTGCTAACCAACTCCCCTGCCCGAACTGAATTTCATAATTACTGTCTGTGGTTGTTTTCCTACACACTGATGCAATGTAAAACTTGAACGATGTTGAGCAATGACCCTGTTATTAACAGTGTAAGCAATGACCTGATTAGAAGGGTTCCGTGAAGCAGAAAGGTAAAAGGTGCTCGTACAAGGGGAAGTCATGAAGATAAAATGTACAGTGAAAATGGCAAATGTTCAGGAATAGTTTGATTGTTTGTACATCGCATCTCTTCACGGAAGCTTGGGAAAAATGCAGCCAGGTTAAAATATTTTCCAAATAGCTGACTTTTAAAATATTTTTTCTCATCCAGCTATGAAATAAACACAGCAGTGTAGTGAATTGACTCTTGTACTATCATTTGTGGTGCTAATCGTAACCTCTACTTTATGCACATCATTCCATGAACTTTATAGTCTTTGCTGAAGAGCAGTTCTTGCCTTTTGCACAAAGCTGAAATGCGACACTAAAGGAAAAAGCCTCTTGTTCTTAAAACAAATAAGTAGCTACATGGTTCTGTATTCCAAGTGTAATGTCCTACTTTGGGATTAAAACTAGAGAGTGTATTTTGAGAACAGTGCATGAAACACTTTTGAATTCACCAAAGGAAAAGAGGAAATAATTCACTGTGGCTTGAAAAAGGGTGGGGAGTTCTTTGTTTCTTTTTATATTTATTCAGGAAAAGCTGACAATCGTCCCACATTTAATGAACAACACCATCAATCATGGCACTGACAATGAGCGGAAAAGCGAGGTAGATGTCAGACTGACGGCATATTGCTTTTTTCAGCGAGGATTCTGGCTGTTTTTAACACTTTTCACTGGCCCGGCTCTGGCGGCATTGGGACAAGAATAGCAAGAAGAGCCAACAATGGGCTGAAAAGCTACCTTTGCTTTTGTGTTGAGTAACCTGACAGACTCCTCGAACACACAGTAGCTCTGGCATAATTTTTGCAGTTTTACTTTGCCAGCTGACGCCATTTTCCTGTCTCGTAGCGAGATTGTCGAAATCTGATTTGGTCACTGAGGGTGCGTCAACACTACACGGTAAATCGAAATAAGATCCGCAGTTTGAGCTATGCAAATTGCATCAGCTTATTTCGATGCTATTTCAAAATAGCTTATTTCATCATGTGGTGCTGTCTACATGGCGCCAAATTTCAAAATAAAGCGCTATTCCAAAACGTCCCTTACTCCTCATAGAATGCGGTTTACAGGGACGTTGGAATAGCAAGCCCGAAATAACAGTCTTGCTGTGAAGACACAGGATAGCTATTTCAGGATACTCCAGTATCCCGAAATAGTGTTGCAGTATAGATGTACCCTGAGAGAGGCTACATTGAAGCCTTAACATCTGATCTGAGTTATGGGGTAGCCATTACAAAGAGCCACAGCCCCTCTCCAGCTGCCCTGTTTCTGGGGAGACAGTCAGTTCCTTCAACCCATTTTGGGGAGCAATTTTCTCTATGCGCCCAGTCAGTTGCTGGAGCATGAATTGAGGACTGTTTTTTGGTACCCTCCCTGCCCGTAGTAGAAAGTAGCCTTCACTTTGCCCTCCACACTCAGGCTAAGTGTGGTTGATCAGTGAGCTTGCGGGGTGGAGAAGGCCTTTTGTGACTGTCTAGTCCATCTGGAAGAGGACAAAGAAGGGTTTTAATGCTCCAGTCATTAAAGAAGAGATGTGGTCTTGGCTTGGCTCCTTGTGAAGACAAAGGCTTTGACCTAAGGAAAGGGAACATTCTGAGCCGAGCCTGATCATATTACTGGGAGGTCATCTTCACCTTTCTCATCTCAGTCTGGAAAATGTGGGGTTAGCTCCGTCAGCTCTGAAAATAGTGCTTTAAATGCCTAACTCAGGAGACATTTCCTTCTGGCCAGGGTTTGTATTTTAAAATACACTCATCCATCCAAAAAAAAAAAAAAAAGATGCCAACTTCAGCTTAAATGCCTGTCCTGTCACTCCACTGTGTCACCCGTTATCAAGCCGCTGTGACTCCATTATTTTGAGCAGAGGCATAAAACTGCAACAGCATTGTGGCAGACTGGGTAGGTTTCCCCCCCTGCCTTTTTAAGAAAGAACGGTATTGTTATCAATAGCTTAGGCCAGGACTTTACAAAACAGAAGATTGACGCTGCCGCGAGTGACCTTCCGGAGTTCAATTTAGCGGGTCTACTTAAGAGTCGCTAAATCAAACTCAGAGGGCACCCCCATTTGGTACACCTGCTTCTGTGAGGAGGAAGAGAAGCCGATGGGAGCGTTTCCTCCCATTGGCCTCCTGCTGTGGGGATGGTGGGAAATACAAAACAAAGTACATCGACTCCAGCTATATAATTAATGTAGCTGGAGTTGCGTATCTTGATTCGACCTTCCCTTTGAGTGTATACCTGGCCTTCGTTTATTAGCCTCCTGCGTGACCATGAGCAACACGCGCCCCTCTCCATGCCTTTCTTTTTGCTCCCACCTCGAATTTCTCTTGGGTATGTAGACAGTCAACTCTTCAGGGCAAGGACTGTCTCTCTCAGCTCCCAGCCCAATGGGGATGCCCAAAACATAGGAGGGAAATTGTCAATCATTTCAATTTTCATCAATTCCAAGACCAGAAAGGGCCACTTGTGGTCATGTGCTCTGAGCTCTTATAGAACACGGGAATCCTGCATAATTTCTGGAGCAGATCTTCTAGAAAATCACCCAGCCTTGATTTAAAAATGGTCAGTGATTGAGAATCCACCATTCTGGATAAATTGTTCTGATTTTGTTTCCGAAAGGAACAATTTCCTGCTTCAGATATTTTGGTGACAATTTTTATTGGCATTTTTCATTTTAAAAGCATTGTGAGTTTTCCCCCTTCTCTCTCTTTCTACCATTTTTTGTCTCTCCCTTTTCCCCATTTTGCCACAGGAAAACCAGAAATGGGTCTGTGGGAGGAAGACTAACATTCATGTTTTTTATTCAAGTGGCGGCATTTCATGTTTCCTTTTGCCCCTCTGTAACTGTGCCAATGGGGAAGAGGGGTTGAAACATCAGAGGGGTGAAAGGAAAACTGGAGAAATCCTCTCCCTACCCTGGATGACATTAATTCCAAGGTATTTGCTGTTGAAAAAGTGGAGAGGTTTTATTCCTTAAGAAAAGGAAAATTCTGAAAGCGTATATTAATTTTTTTTCAGAAAAAGAAGCTTCAAACAAAAAATTTGGACCAGGGCCTTTAACCACTTCTGTGCAAGCACTGATCAACAATACCTCTGAAGTGTGGAGAGTTTTATGTAGAGGTTTGGCACAGCAGTTCCCCCCCCTCCTTTGCTGCTGCTAAGCTTTGCAGCTCCTTTTGTAGGCCTCCCTGGCCTGTGATTGGCCAGTTTCTTCTGTTCCTACTCTAGCCCCCTGGAGGACTTCTCTATGGCCCTTTCTGGCTCAGGGCTTCATCTGCCCCATTACAGGCCTTCCTGTTAGGATTAAAACATGCCAGTAGGTTGGGAGAAGGTGACCCTATGGCTGCTCCTGCTCTCTCTGCTCTGGGGCTAGAGAGAAGACCTTGCTGCCTAGGGCTGCCATAAAGACTACACCAGCTGAACAAAAATAGTTTAAAACAAAGAGTTTAAAAAATCCCCCTCCGTAGCCCCCGTTGTGTCAGATGCAACCTAGCTGGGTCGAGGCCTTGCTCTGCAGTCGCCTTTCTGTCTGGCCCCTGAGTTTCCAGTCACACCACTTCCTAGCCTTGTGGGGGTGCTGTGAGGGGATATACATTACAAGGAGAGTCAGACATTCAGGTGCTATGTTAACGGCCGTCCTGAAGTGCCTTTAGGAATAAACAAGGCGGTGAGCTCCGCCTCAGGCACGGAGAGCTGCAGGTCTTGGGGACATCTCGTAATGCTCCTGCCGGAATTTTAGATCCAATAAACTCACAGGCAAGACTCCTCCTTTTAGAGAGCTGTCCCTGTTTGATACTTAGGCAATTGACGATGTTTTGCATCTGGGCAGCAACAGGAGTCTAATAAAACCAAGATATGGATGCAAGTTAGGAGTCTTCTCTGCTTTGTCTATCTGGCTCAGAACGGGGCCTGTGAGAAGGCACAACTGAGTGGATATTGTTTGTGAAGCATTTTGTGGTGTGTCGGATGCCTCTCAATGGAATGGAAAACATCACACACACCCACCGGGGCTTTTTGTCTGTAGCATGCCTTTTGCTTCCCTGAAATGCATTCGACAGATCACAGAATGCTGCCACCCTTTCCACTAACTTGTCAAACGTAACCTTCGGCTGACAGTATGCATGATTTGATGATGGATCCGGCACACCAGTTACATGGTATTTGGCTTTCCCGAGACATGTGACTTCTTTGATACAAGTTTTCCAGGGCAACCTGTCTTGGAATAATGTCTCAGATCACCCTCTGGACCTTTGGTCTTTCTGCTGAAACGTAGTTGTGTGTCTAGTTCCAGTGATTGAGTTGGGTGAGTTTGGTATAAGGAAATCTAAGAAGAGTGATACTGAATTGTTGTATAATTATAAGAATACAGCATACTGCACATGGAAAACACCTAGTGGGATGGACTATATTGAGCTCAGGGAAACGGCCGCCTGACATCTCCTCCGTCATTTGAAACAAATGAAAACCGTGTCGATAAATTTCATGATGCTATTCCCAGATGTTTTGTTTAAAGGAAAATTTCCTTACATGCAAACTAACTGAAAATGAGAAGTGTAATTGCTATGAAACTTAAAACTATCTAGAGAAAATTACAGTTACTCGATGAAATATATATTTTCTCAGCATAAAAGAAAGAACTTTTTCATCCAGAAATGGTATGTAAATAAATAAACTCTAATTGGTTTGACAATGCCCCCTTTCCTGGCAGTGCCAAGAATCCTAGCATTGTAATTACACAGTTCTGGGCAGACATGTGGTTTCCATTAAGAAAGACTTGTGATTGACTGAGTTCATGAGGCATGTCAGAAAAAACACATCAATGTCTTTATAAAAAGAAAAAAATAGATCCAAATTTACTTCTAACTTCATGAGAACTGTGCATTTGTAAATAGTTTTAAAACAGCATGATAAATAGGGTAAGTGAAGCAGGCCACTATCAAGGAAGCATGCCAAGTTGATATTTGTACATAATTTTAGACAAACTAAATGCAACTACTTGCATTTCTACAAGGAAGAGAAACAAATTCTTGCATTTGTTTGATGGATACTTTTTTTTTTAAATGTTCTGTTCCAATCCATTTTTCCAATTGTTTCTTTTCACCAACATTATGTTTGTAAATGTTTCCAATTAAAATGAAAAATATGTTCAAAGTCTTAGCATATTGTGTTTGGCTTGCATCGTACAAGAACACTAAAATAAAGCAAATACACTTACGAGTTTTGAGAGCAGAAAACTGCACATATTTTTCTACATGGAAGAAAATCTAGCTGGTTTAGGAATGGGAGCAATTTTAAACTAAAAATCTAATGACTTGCCTTAATCACCGCAAGTGACTAAAATGTTGGATAGTTTATTTTCTGCCTTAGCATAAATACTTTAAAAATGAAAAACATTTAAGGATGCTGCCAAATACTGTCATTTCTTGGCAACCTTCACATTTTATGCGAGATGTATTTTCTTGACAACAAAACAATTCTGTCTCTCCCTCCGCCCTCTTTAAAATACTGTTTTGTCAAAAAATAGTGGCAAAATACATTCTGATTTCTTCTAAATGGATAATCTCGGCGGTGGCTTCTTTCATATATAGATTTTTTTTAATTGACTATTTAAAAATATTAAGAGGTCCCCGACCATGCTTTCTGCAAATGTGCTGAACAAGATTTTTTTGTTGAAAGTTGATTTTTTTTTTGCAGTAGTAGCCATATCAATAAATAGATATTGGCTATTTTGTAGGGAGAAAGAATGGTCCAATTCAGTGATTTTCAATGGGTTTTTTTCAGTGCAGCCCCCTTAAAATGTTGCTAATGGTGGTGCAGACCCATTTGGAAATCTAAGCATGTCTGTGGTCTGCCAGACGTCCATGGACCACAGTTGGAAACCACCGGTCTAAGGGTTAAATCATCAGGCTGAGAATCCAGGAGACCTGCATGTTATTCCTGGCTCTCCGCAATCAAGGGTGCCGGGAAACTTTGGAGGAGGGATGGGTGTGGCTCTCTGGCCCCTCAGTTCTCATGCTACTGCTCCACACCCCCAGCAATGCCCCTGGTGCCTCATCCAGACCCCCACGTCCCCTTCCCTTTGCCGGGGCCGCTTCCTAGCAATGATCCCAGAGCGGCCCCTTTGCCAATCGAAGCACGAAGCCAACCACCAGCTGCCGCTCAGAGGAAAGAAGCGAAATCAAACAGGGCGACTTGCCGCCACCCAGCCCCAGAGCGCTGCAGAGTTCTGCCTCTTCCTGCCCCACGGCCGCTTGCCGTGCGGCGAGGCTAGCTCTGCGCAGGCCTCCCTGGGAACCATTGGTCTTGTTGCCCACGTGGATGGTCGGCAGCAGCCTGGAGGTGTTGGCTGCCTTTGGGCGCTACCAGCGGCAGCGGGGAAGCGATGAGCTCAGCAAAGCCACGGGATAGGTCGTCCCCTCCCACCCTGCCCTGGGGCTGGAAGCTGCTCCCAGCCCTTCCCACTCTCACAACACGGGACGGCTGCCGCCGGCCCTGCGCCCTGGAAGAAATGGGGGAGGGGAGGGGGTGCTCCTTTTGTTAAAAAGTGAGAGGGGCAGGGCCCCCTGGCTCCCCTCAGCTCTGCTGCTCCTGGCGTGAGCATGGGCAAGTCATTTCATCTACCCTGTGCCTCGGTGACCCCCCCCCCTCCCCTTCTGGTACGAGGACGAGGCGGAGGATGGAATCCGTGAGGTGCTTTCAGGTCCGCTGACTAGTTGGGGCGGAGGGAAGGGGGCAGTGGCTCCAGGGCCTGGTGATTCAAAGGGAAGCCCAAGGCCCTTTAAATGGCTGCTGGAGCACAGTGGGGTGTGCTCTGGGTGGCTCTTAGGGCAAGAGGGAATGCAGTCTGCTCCAGGCAGCACTGGGGCTGGGTGTGCTGTAGTCGCCCCTAGGCCACGCCCCTTCTACCTGAGGCCACGCCTCTTTTGCCTGAGGCCACACCCCCCTAGGAGCAAAGAAACAGCCCTTCCCCTCCTTGCCTAGGGCCTGGAGCGGATGTGAAGGATTTTAGCGTACCACCCCTATTCACAGAACGTAGGCATGTAGCTCTGTGTCGAAGATGGATCATTCCCCCGAGTCGGGGTGCTTCAGAATAGGTGCTTTGACCCAAACTTCAAAGATTAAAATACAGTCTGAATGGGAGCGACCTCTCGCACGTTTCTAAAATGCTGCTGAAGGTTTCCATGATCAGACAGCAGGACCTTTATCAAATCAGCTCACAGGAAGATGTTTAGCTAGTCCATTTCCGAATCTGATTGGGCACAAGAGACCTGTACCACAAGCAAACAATGCTGGACTGAGAGCATTATGCTCTGGGGATTTTGTAGCTTATGGCTTGCTTGCTAGAGTCTCTTTGGAAATGCGTCTTTGTTCAGTCGTCTGAAGCTGTCACTCCAAACTGCCCATAACACAGGCAAACTGGCCTCTCTCCCGTCTCCTAACTATGCAGCCTGTGGTGTCAAATTAGACAGAGAACTGAGTTCTATCCAGAAATGTTGACTTTGAACACTGACTATAAATAAAAAATGGGTTTTAATAAAATGATAACATGTAATCAACGGAATTTTGAGAGAGAGAGTTCCTGGCAAGCTTCTTTAATGTAGGAACCAAGTCTAGAAATGGGGGTTGGTCCCCACATCTGGAAACAAGCACGTCTGTGGTTTGTGTGTGAAAACACCGGTTTGCAGTGGATGTGTGTGCATTTTTGTGGCCCATGTTTGAAAATGCTGAATGAGTTTGCAAGCGCAGAGAATCTGTGCAGATTACCGAATGGATTTCTGATCCAAAACATCACTGAAGTTAAGAGGGGACTTGGTACTTTTGGATCTGGCTTTACATGCTTTGTAAGATGTGGTCAGCAAGAAAATCTCAGTCCTGGTTTTCTTCTCGAGTTGGCCCTTCTATTCGTGAATAACACTGTAAGGGACTTTCAGAGTTGGTGAGAATTTGGCATGCCCAGTAATTGCAGGATCAATCTTTTAGTCTTAGAAATGATGAGCAGTTTTTGGGAGCCAACACATATTTTATTAAAAAGGCTTCCAATAGAAATAATTTTTCCCTGTAATTTTTCATAGTACAGCTTCATTAAACTGTGCTTTTCTACGCTGGATAGTAGAATTAGTCCTGTTATCGATGTGCCCTGCCTGTACGATTACAAAAACAGTTCTCTGGTTAAAACCTTGGTACATCATTTAAAAATAGGAAACCCCGGTCTAGTCATACGGTCAGCAATGTGCCGATGGGTACAGAAAAATCTAAACCCCGGGGGGGAAAAAGAAGAAAGTGTTTTTGCCTGTTCAGCTTTGCTGAGTGGTTGTGTGTTTGGCTGCAGTGGGGTTGAGAGCAAGATGACTAGTGAAATATCTGACTGTGTTGGGACCAAGGTCTTGCTGGATACGTTGAGGACCACAGAATCAACCTTCTCAAATTGAAATTCTTCATAGACTAGGACTCAGGAGATCTAGGCTCAGTTCACTCCGTGTCCTGGGCAGTGTGATGAGCTTGTATTTCTCACTTTAGGGCAGTGATGGGCATCGAGAATTGTGTGTGGGCTGTGTGAATGGGCCTCCTTCATCTCCTTGGGCCTGTTCTCTGGGATCTTCAGGTTCTGCGTAGTTAAGAGGCTCTTCCCCGTCTACACTGTTTGCCGTGATTTCAAAGCTGCCGGGTAGAATATTAAAAAGGTCCGTGCCCACAGTGATTTTACCCATTGTGTAATCAATTGTTTCTTGCTGATATTCCTGGGGAAAAGGTTACGGTTAGGCGGGAGGTTGATTTAGAGGAGGACTTTGCCCTCTTCGTGGTGTGGTGGTCTCTGAGCCTCCTTTTCAGATAAAACCAAACTGCCGCTGTCAACCCAGTTTAAAAGACCACGTTGAAAATATTTGTGAAGTTATGCTAAGGTCTGAGCAAGTGAGCAGGAATGAAAACCCAAACCATGCCAGTCTTCAGCTGGGACAACCCTCTGACTTGTGAGTTCCACCACCGGAAACATCACATCCCAGATGGAGATCGAAGTCCTACCGCATTGGAATGATTTTTTTTTGGGTGGGAAAAGGCATCGTTTGTCTTTAGCTGCAGGGAATTCCTCCTTCAGAGTGTCGTGTATAGAGGAGTCCACCCATGTTTGATGGATAAACCCCCATGCGAAGGCACCAGGACTTCTCCAAATGGAAACGTCTCTGTTTACCATTTCTTGGAAGATCTTAGCCCTGCTTGGGAATTGCAGCTCGCCAGTCAATACACTCTGCTACATTTACCTAAATGGCATGTCCCTCTCCATGTTCTTGCAGCCACAGAATAATTAAATGTGCCTTCAAACAGTATTGAAGGCAGGTAGTCTTTGAGCTTATTGGTTAATTAGTTTAGCTTTGTCCTGTAGCTTCCCATCACAGTGTAATCAATATCACTCTAGAGAACGTTCTTCCAATATTGGAAACGGATACCTCCTGCCTCAAGGAATGGTCTTACAGCTCCTTAGGTTGTGTTGTAAAATAGTTTTAGTAAAGGCTAGTCAGTTACGCTTTCAGGAAGGCTGAGATATGAATGTACCTTTTCAAAAAGCACATTTATAGACACAAAAATGACCCCTCAGATTTCCTCTGGTTCCTCTTTTTTTTTCTTTAAATCTTTGGATTTCCAAGACATGTAACCAAGTAAGAGACAAAGCTTGTCAGTGCAGCTGCTAAATGGAGCGTTTGTTTTTATTTAAATACTCTCCTTGGAAAGCAATAATCTTACATGAAAAAAATCACCATGGGGGTAGAACTGTAATAGGAAATGTGGAGTCAGTGTGCAGTTACTGCTTCTGAGGGGAGGCGCTGTTAGAGAATGCCTTATAATGAAGCAAATGTGTTTTCATGAACTTTGGGAATTTTTAACCCTCTCGCTGTTTCTGCCAACTGCTTTAAAAATGTTGTCTGCCGTGTTGGCGTAGCTGTGTAGGTCCCAAGACATGGGTGAAGGTGGATGAGGAAATATCTTTCATTGGACCCACTTCTGTTGCCTTGTTTATCTCGCTCACCAGCAGAAGTGGGTCCGATAAAAGATTAAAATGTGACTGTTTTATGCTTTTTGAACGTAAGCCACACCGTGCTGCTTAAACGGCCCTATTTATTCTAATGGGAACAGAGTTTTAAATTTATAAGATGTACGTTCTTCTTGAAAAAAATATTCAGGAGGAACATACCTGGATGGAAGGAGTGAGTCTGTCTGTCTGTCTGTCTGTCTGTCTGTCTGTCTGTCTGTCTATCTATCTATCTATCTATCTATCTATCTATCTATCTATCCCCATGTACCCCCTCTGTCTGTCTGTCTGTCTGATAGATAGATAGATAATCTAAATACAGTCTAGTGCAGATAAAAAATTTGTATCCATATCTGCAAAAATGATCTGAGGATAATTCACATCCACGTCTGTGGTTGAGGATAGCCATGGATATAATGCAGAGATTTGTAAGGCTCTCTACATAAATACATATGCCTTTTATGCTTTCAGAAGTGATATGATATCATCTTTCAGACCTACCAAACATTAATTCATATATATGTTTGGGCTGGTGTGTATAAAACTAGCACTTTGAGGTCTACTGATGCAAAGCACTATCTCAGAGTGTGTGGGTGTAAAAAAGGATCTCTTCTGATCCTGCAAAACTGCAGCAGCAGTATAATGAGAATGTGTTTAAAACAGAAATGGTAATAACTTTTCTGGTACCACTGAATCAGTGTTCTGAGAAGTCTTGAGGCATTGCACTACTTGTACCTCATGTATGCTGTAATAATACAAAGTGCTCCAATGATATCTCCTGTAGCCTAACAAACCACACATATTAGAAGAGCAAGCTAGGAATTTTTGTTTGTTAGGTAAAGTGATTTTCAAATTAGTTTTTAATGAGTTCTAATATTTTAATCTTACATGAGATTTTGAATAAGAGGTGCTTCTATTAGACAATGGTATACAATATTACTTCATGGAATAACATTTAATTAAAATATACTAATTTATGTATTTGTTTATTAGTTTTATCCCTAAAGCAGCAAGAACAAACTTGTATGAAAGAATGTAAATGAGGACTTTGGCATCACTAATAAAGAGAAATTAGCATAAGTGAAAAATGGTTCTTTCACTTTAGTCATGTTCCAGAAATAACTTGAAAATAACGATTTGATTGGAAGCGTGGTCCGTTTCCACTGAGAAGATGAAGAAACCAGTTTTGCTCTCTTTGATAGCCTGGCTCATAGCGTCACTCAGTGCATTGGGACGCCATGTAAAGGACGACTTAGTGTGTCAGATTCTTATCTGGTGTAAATTATCCAAGCTCCATTGATTTCAATGGAGCAACAGTAATTTACACTAGCAGAGGAGTCGGTAAGTGCATTTGGCTCTGATGTTTAAGGGAGTTTTTACAGTTGGCTTCAATAGGGGTACGATTAGGTTGCAGTGGGAATAACCTATTTTCCTCATTTCCTTTTTGGCTTTATTAGGTTTTACCTGATTAGCTTTTGCCTAAAAATAGGTTTCCTCTTAGTACTTTAAAGCTAGGAGTAGTTGCAATGCAAAAGCCTCATCTTGAGCCTGACAAACCTTCCGCGGCTGTTTATGGGAATTCTGCCTGAGTAGGGATTGCTAAACTCGGGGCTCGAATGTTTGTCTTGTGGTGCTGCATTGTAACAAGGGCAACAAGGTTGTTAGCAGCCTGCTAGAGAGTCTTCTGTAGTTTGAGGTCCTTTTCTATTGTCATACTATATAGGACAAGCAACGGGCTTAGGACGAGAAGCAGTGGGCTTAAATTGCAGCAAGGGAGGTTTAGGCTGGACACTAGGAAAGGCTTCCTGCCTGTCAGGCTGGTCAAGCACTGGAAGAAATTGCCTAGGGGGGTTGTGGAATCTCCATCCCAGGAGATATTGAAGAGCAGGTTGGACAGACACCTGTCAGGGATGATCTAGACAGTGCTTGGTCCTGTCGTGAGGGCAGGAGACAGGACTTGGTGACCTCTCGAGAGCCCTCCCTGTTCTAGTGTTCTATGATTTTACAACCTGAGACCCAGATCCTGCAATTTGGGGGGGGGGGGGGGGGAGGCTGATCTTGCAAAATGCAGTCCTCTTTGGCTCTTATCCAGCAAAGCACTTAAGCACCTGGGTTGTCCCATGGACGTTAATGGGACCATGCCCGTGCTTAAAATGAACAGGTACTGAAGTGCACTGCTGAATGTTCAGCAACTTTGGCTTGACCTTGCAGGTTTATTAAAGTCAATAGTGCTCTGTCTGGACACAGCTAATTGCAGGGTCTTAGTGTAAAAGGGTGGGTCGGTTTGTGTAGGATTATCTGTTGCCAACCGTTTGCGAGCAAGGGGAGAGAAATCAGGAAGCTCCCCCCCCCCAAGTGGTTCTATTTCTTAATCTGCCGGTGCAAGTTGTAAAAGTAAGATATAACAAAGAAGATGAATCATTTTGAAGGAAGTCAGTGCATTGTCTGAAAACAAAGTCTCCGGTATTAGTTGCGATGGAGTAAAATACATGAGAAGACATGTATTCACTGAGACTCCCCCCCCCCTCGTTCTCCCTTTGTTACTTATTTACATTCACACTTCTTCACTTCAGTACAGTCTGTAGCAAACAGCTTGTGGGGGTTTGCTGTTTGTTAATGAGCTGTCAGTAGACACATGGGCTTAAACAAAAGAGTTGCCAATTTTAAAGAAAAGTGTTTATGCCCTTAAGACAGAGAGAAAAGCAGATTTGGCTGAGGCTTGTTGCTGCTTTGGTCTGCAACATCACCACTTCAGATTGGATGTTGGGACTTATTCATTGAGCAATAGGGGAAGTGGTAGGTAGTTTACAGAAGAAGTGCCAATCGTCATTAAGAAGCAGTTGTGAAGTGTTTTAAAACATGGCCCTTCGCATTCTTGACATGACATAAGAGCTGGAGTGGCACAAGAGTACACTGTTTGTGTGCAAACTTTTCCCTTGTTGACTCACAAGTGAATGAGCGACAACTGATGTTCGCTTTTAGACAAAGCAACCTGGTTGGATGTAATTAGGTTTTTTTTATGTGCCTCTCTTTGCTTTAAATTATCTACATTGTTGCTGTGTTTGAACAAGGAAATTGTGCCTGTTTACAAAAAGAAAGGTCAGCGAATGAAAAGCAGAGCGGTTTTTAAAAATCACGCCCAATTTCACCATGCAGGCAACTCCCAAGACTTGTTAGGCGAAAGGAAAAAGAAACTCTTGAAAGCATTTCAGCAATAAAAGCACAGAAGGAAAGAGCTCTCTCATACTCTTTTGTTGGCTTGAAGTAGCAACATGTAAAATGGAACCACTTTTTAAAAAAACAGTATCTGATGGCAAAAGTAACACACTGCATACATTTTGTGTGTATTATTCATAAACATATGTACAAATTGGGCTTGATTTTTTGAAAACCCTTAAGCACATGAGATACTCTACCCATTTAGTAATCGACTGATTAACTTTACCATTTTACAATTGAGTATGCACAGGGCCCAAATATACCTATATATGTGTGAATATCCTAAATCTACTAGTTTAAAAACAAATTAGCAGAATGTAACTGACACCAATTTGCTCCTATTTGGGATCCTTTCAGATTGATATTTAAGTTCTTAATTTTTTCTACTTTTTTCCTTAAAAATGTTATATATATTTTTTAAAGTCTCGTCTGAGTAACAAATGCATCCTTTTTCTCATGTATATTTGATACCAGGCTCCAGTCTAATCTGATAAAGTGCACTTTGCCTGTGGTGTCTTACAATAAGCTGGCTGCATTAGTGCCGGGAAAAATCAATACCGATTTATAATTTACCATCGCAAAAACCTATCACTTTTTATGACCCTCTATCCTGGCTCATTAATATTACATTAAAACACCCCTTCCCCCCACTGCAACAGGGTGAACTTGTAAGATGGTCAGGTTTGCAGTCATAAAGAAAGCTTTAATTGGTCTTAGTTTGGGAATTAGCCTCAGATGTGATTTAAAAAAAATAATTTACGTGTGGTGGATTTTTCAACTGTATCGCGGTAACACACCTTTCCCTTTCTTAGGCCAGATTGGTTCTTTTCACTTGTTAAATACCAGTGTTGGCATACGTTGCTTTCAGAAAATGATTGCTGACTTGGTCAATCGCTCAGTGCCTTTGCTTGTTTCTTGGTATTTCTTTTGCGGCAGTGACAAAGGATAACACGTTCACTAACAATATTTCCTTCTCTTTCTAGTCAGAGTGGAGTTATTTTTGTTGTAGTTTGTTTCAGGAGCCCTCCAAAGTGATTTTGGTGGGAAAACTGTGGAAACCAAAGAGCGATGCGTTGTGTTGCCTCTCAAGGAAAAAAATTGCTTTTTCTTTTCTGAATTGGCAAGAGAAAAGTGACCAGAGTTGGTTGCTACTGTTCTGAACTTGTGGGCCGCTGTTAGGTTTCTGTACCACGCAGTGTGCCCTCCACTCTAGTTGACTTCCTCGGGGCAAGCAAAACTTAGCACCTCACATTTTGCTCTCTCCCATGTACGGAAGAGACCACGACAGGAACCGAGAAATGTAAAACCAAAATTGCACTCAATGATTCGTATATTTTTAGAAATGGAGAAAGCCCCCCTCCCAACAAAAAAGTACATTGCCCCCTGCAACGGGGATTAAAACAGCCGCATGCTCATATGTTTTTAGATTCCAAAACTCCTTCTATCTAAATTCTTTCCAGATAATGTCGAAAATAATGATGTCAGTGTTTATGTTGGCAACAGAAAGGTGCTCTTTGTTTCAGACTATGCACAGCGTTTCCGGGGAATCTTTCCTCCCCCCCCCCCCCCCCAATCGCATGAATATCCCATCCTAACAACATGTTTTGCTGTCTCCCTTGCTGCATTAAAGTTAAGGCATAAATAGGTAAACGGGGAAGCAAATAAATAAATTGGAAATTCAGTGTGTTCTCAAGTGTGCAGTAGATCTGCACCATGCAGCCAGTACATGTCGTGATTGGGTTTTTAAAAGACGTTCGCCTCCCTCCTGACTGACAGGGCCTATTGATTTTTTAGGTTTCTGCCGTCATCAGTTTTCAGCCTCACAGCGGCCATATGTCGAGGTCAGGGCGCGCGGGGGCTCAGGCAGGCAGGCAGTCTTCGCCACATCCAAAAGTGAAGGGCCGCTGAAAGAAAATCAATCATGTCATAAGTGGGAAGCATCAAAAATTTTCCCCCTGTATGGCCAAAGCCCATCAGGTTGTCTCCACTCAGTAGCTAAGGTTAGGCATCTGTCAAGTCAGGCTGGGTGAAAAGTATTAGAAATGCCAGTTAACCCATGGTAAAGCTGAGCGGAGCATGGCTTTCTTCCCCTTTGTTTGCCTGTTGGATATGACAAGGTTAGCATTTTCACTTAATTTTCGAGACACGGTAACATTCCTCGTCCCTCTGTCCCCTTGCAGTTAATCTACAGAGTATACGGCACTGGGTCGATCCCCGCCCCCCCCCGCAACGGATTATAAAGCCGACAAAAACCTAGTAAAATATCTATAAAACCAGATGTTTTTCTTTTGTGATGCATGGGGAGGTCAGTGACGCTGTATATTTATAAAGGCCCCACAATGTATAGCCAAAATGAAGGATAGTCTAGAGCACAGGTCTTTTCGGCAGCTCTCTGCACATGGAAGTTTTAGTGATTAAAATTAATTGCCCGTTTCACATATTAGTCTGAATTTTCCTTGACTCTTGTTCCAGAATTTCTTCACTGAATTGACAGTAAATATTTTCATTGTTCCCTAATTGGAGAAAATATATTTAATGCACTTTGTGAAAGTATACTGCTGTGCTATATGATTTTAATCTTTCCCCTTCTTGTTCCATTTAAAATCTATACAATTAGATTGTGCAATTATGTTAAATAATCGATCTTCAGTATCTTGTTTGCCATTTATATGATACTTCTTGCAGGGAGGAAAAACCTGAACATCCCACTAAAATTGAAATACTGATGTGGTAATACAATGGGATAGTTAGGATTATGTTGACAATCTTTCAAGGTTTTGGATTGCAGATCATGCATCCTCAGGAAGATCGCAATAGGCCAAGGATAACCAGCTGTATGTGGACATGTTAACCAATAGACACAAAGAAAAACTGTTTAACTATTATTATAAAAATGGGGAAAATCTTCTACATGTGGCAAATGTATGTTAAAAAAAGCTCTAGTTGCCCTAAAGATAGGTTGATTTGTATATGTTTAAGCCTGGCCTTTATCTTATCTCCCTGGCTGACTCTTGTCTTCCCTGGGTAAGGGAACGGGGGAATCTCTTCCATGATGGATGCAGCCAACTGAAACTCCGGTTCTGCCATGCCATGGGAGGAGATCTTTTTGTGAGAATTTGATTTCGGCTTGGAGAGGGTGGTGTGGTTGGCTTGCGAGATGGTCCCACGTGGAGTGAGCACACCAACAACAGTGAGGCGAAGAAGAAAACGACTGAACTAACCTGTGGCTTAACTTCCCACTTGTGAATTGACATTCACTGCCCAAAACGGGACGGCCACTTACCCGTCTATCTTTGGGCTCTCCATGCGTCAGTGATCATACGAGATAAAAGGGCCAAATGTTTCTTTAATCCGCCCCCTCTGGGGAGGCTGGTAAGGTAATAGTGTCTGAAACTATTGGAACCTCTGAGATCTCGACTGGCTTGCTTTTGGTGCTTCGGTGACCATTTCATTTTTCGGTTCTATTATGTGGGGTTATAAGAATTAATTTAACATGGAAGATTCCATGGTCCATTGACTTAACAGTGGGGAGAGTTTTATACAGGGTGAGGAAATCTGCGTTTTGAGAGCTTTGGGGGCAGCTTAGGTGTGTCCTAAAAGGGATTGATGCTTTCTAGTTCCTGTAAAGACCGAGGCCCTGCTGAGGAGCAAAGTCCATCCCTCTGACACCCATGATGAATCAGCCTGGTTTACGGGGGCAAAAATGTAGCTTTGAGAGCTTTCCTAAAGTGTGTTGGGTGATACATGATAGGCAAAGACCAGTTAGAGAAGAAAACTTGTAGAGAAGAAAACTTGTAGGTAGTCAACTCCTGGAGAAATCCCTCTCCCTGTGATATGCAAATGTTATTCCCCATAATGCACCTGAGGGTTAAGAACTTTCACTCAGGAGTCAATAAACCCCAGAGTATCTAAGTGTTTGGCCTCATCCTGCGAACGCCAATGGCGAGTTGCCAAAATGTTCCTGCACTGGCTGTCCCTAAGCCCCTGACTGCCAGACTGGGACTGGACCCCTTGATAATTGCCCCGTTTCATTCATTCTCTGAGGCATTTGGCATTGGCCACTGTCAGGCCTGCTAATGGAGGGGGCTGGAGGTGACAATTGTCCAAAGGCCCAGGTAATTTAAAAGGGCCTGGGGCCCCCGGCCACTGCCATGGCTGTAGTAGCAGCAGCTGGAAGCCCCAGACCCTTTTTAATTGCCCAGGCAGGATTCTGGGCTCCTAGGTGGGTGCAGGGCAGCAGTGAAGGCAGCTAGGTGGGCATGTGGAGGCCCACGCCATGCCGGGCGAGTGCACTCACCCATGCAGCCAGCAGTTCACTGGGCACCAGCCAGTGCAGGCCCAGCACTGCCTAAATGTCAGGTGGGCCCACATCCACGTGGGTGCGGCCCATTGATTGTTCCCCCTGGCATCTGGAAAAGCTGTCGCAGGGCCTGGCTACTATCAGATAACAGGATGCTGGGCTAGATGGTCCATCGATCTGACCCCACTGGACATGGCCAAAGAAGATGTGATTCTCCTCTTACTTCCAGCCGTGTAATCCAGGAGTGACTTCAGAGTAGTCAGTGGAGTTAGCTATCATGTGAAAGGAGAAATCAGGCCCAACCATTGGTACTATCTTCTCAATGTCTAGGTCAGAAGAGATTATACATTGTGCAAAAAGGGCAAGAATGACCGTGTCTTGACAAAAAGGCCTTTTCTAAATCAATGAAAGCAAGAGTTAAACCAGTTTAAATGCGTCCACATGAGGAGTTTGCATCAGTTTGGTTAGATCCCCTTTAATGAAACTAGTGCATTGTTCTAGTGCTAAGGTTAGAGTCCACTTTGGAACGTACCTATGGGCTATTGCTTTGTGTGGGGGTCCTAGCTTTTGGCTGACAGACAGCGAACAGTTAATCCTATCTATTAAAGAGAAATGTAAATATTGCACTGAATATTTTAGAATTAAACCAGATTTTGTGGAGGGCTTATCCTAATCACGTTGTCCTTTCTGTGCACTGCATTGTCAAAATCAAATCCTGCTAGTCCTCCACAAAGCATGCATTAGCCAGATGTAACCTGTCTACAGCAGGTAAAGCACATGAGGAACTGTAGGACATACTTCATAAGACCCTGGTTGAAAATTATTTTAAACGGAGCAGATTTGAGTGCATGGAAGAAGTCAAAGGCTTTTTCTGTATTTTAACTGGGAGCCTAATTCAGGGGTTCAGAAATAATTGGCTAATTTTTTCCCCTAAGCCCAAAAGTTTCAGTCCAGAAATGTCATCTTATTTCATTTTAGGGGTGAAAAGTTAGCAGCAGCAGTGCAGAAAGGACAGAGACCTATTGTTATGGCAGCAATTGATGATAGCAATTGAAATGTGGTAAGCATAGTAAAGACGCGAGGTAAAGAAGACTGTTCCTATCCCAGAGAACTCACAATTGATATGACACAGAATACAGGTTGAACCTCTCTAAACTGGGACGCCTGTCCAGCAACATCCATGGTCCTCCTGTCCCATGGATTTTCTAGGACTAGAGAGTCCCAGTGGAGGTGCGGCTAGGAGACTGCAGCCTTGCAGGCTGGTAGCATGGGGGCTAGGAATGACCTCGGCTGGTACAGAAAAATCCTTCACCCAGGATTGGTCAGGTCCTAAGGGCGCCGGTCCAGGGAGGTCCAACTTGTACAATCGATTTCCCACTTGGTCACTTCAGCGACAGAAGGACCAGTGGCCGCAGGGTGCCTATTGAGTTGTTTTTGAGGGACCACATCAAGAGGAAAGCTGGTGCCGAGGGACTGCTGTGGGCTCCCGTTGAAGGCCGATCCGTTAATGTTTGCTCTATTGTGTTGTGAGAACGTGACGTCCAAGGGTCTCCTTTCAGGCCCTCTGTGGCCAGCCGGAGAGAGAGTACAGCTGAACAGTATGGACCAATCTCTCCCACGGATGTAAATGAGCCATCTGCACAGCCTGCCAAGGGCCTGCCAGGATGGATATCTCGAGAGGGCTCTGACAGGTAAACCTTGCTTCTCTCCGCTGGAAATCCAGGGCTATAACTCCACGGAAAACGGCCCTGCTATGTAGCTCTGGGTTTAGGAATCTTTTCCCTCTCTCCCACCATGTGAGCGCCCATGGACTATGAGCTGTCTGTCCGCCGACCCTTTCTTAACCCTTTATGTGGCGCAGGCTTACTGTAAAGCAGCCCCATCTTTCACAACAGGTTCTTCTCAGCCAGCTCAACAGCTCTTTCCCCTCCAGTCTCGCTCCTCTTCCTCCATAGCCAACGTATTCGACCCCTATGCTGGCCACAAGTGTGAAATACTTGTCCAGAGCCCAGCCCTAGCTCAAGGAATCTGCTAGAGCCCTGGCTGACTGCTCTTTCTCTCCTTCCTGCCTTCTGCAATCGCACCCCCACTAAATAGCATCTGAAAACTTATCGTAGAAATCCTATATCATAGAATACTAGGACTGGAAGGGACCTCGAGAGGTCATCGAGTCCAGTCCCCTGATGGGCTAGTGCTGTGGAGACCTTTTCCGGAGACAGGGGAGAAACTGCAAGGCTTTGTTTTATTCGCAGAAAAAAATGGCCCGCCGTGGCACATGAGCGCTGTTGCTCTAAACAGCGCCTCAGACGGCGCGCCAGCCCTGGTAAACTGGTAAATGCAGATGAGTCCAGAGAAGCCGTTTACGATCTCTTGGGCCAGAAACCCATTTTAACAACAGCGACAGGTCCCTGACTATAGATGTACCCAACGCACTTCAGAACTGTTATGGTCTTTTGGGTACACAATGTTCATTTAAAAAAGGCTCTTACAATACACATTTAAAACTGGTCGAAATCTATTGTTATGACTAGCCACGATGGGTTCAAAGCATTAGAGCTTGGCAGGGAAATGCACCATGGTTTTAAATCCATGTTGTGGGACTGTGGCAACGCTGAGGAATTTCAGGGAAAGGCGTGGTTTTTTCGCCTCCTCCTTTTTCCACTCGCTAGCGCAAAAGAAATGAACATTTCCACACACCTGTGCCTGCTTTATAGCTCAGTGCTCATGGTCTTCCTTACATGGACGCAAGCGAGGAAGCTCCACATTTAGGCTGAAACACCCTCCTGTACCTCAGCTCAAGGCATGGGGCAGCTGATGTGATCTCATCGTGAGGCCGCTTTGGACGCGTGGGTGACACGACATACCATCGAAGCTACAGAAAGCAATTCCCGTGTGTAGTCGGGAATGTAACTGACCGCACTGCAGCCTGGCTTGTGGATTATCTGTGGCTTTTGGCAGTTTCAGGCAGACTCTGTGACTTCAGGGGGAGTCAGACCAAGGAAGAATTTCATCCTGTGGGTCAGATCCAGCCAAAATCTGCCTCTGTGGTTGCTGGCCCATGGGATCACTAGAGTAAGGGCTGGTTTCTCTGGGGAAGGGATTCTGCAGCAAGGTAGGTGGTGAATTTAAAGGAGAAGAGCTGGACTGGCATTACGTCTGGAGGGGGGCGGGTATTCTGAAATAGAAGTGCTTTTTTTGTGGATTAGCTTGAACTGCATCCAGTGTGGATGGCGCTAAATCAGGAAAAGGCACTTTTCATTCCGGGAGGAAGGGTCCCTGGAATGTCCCCATGTAGACAAGAGCTGAGATTCTTGCTCTCTGCAGCAGGGCTGTTGCCAGAAGGGTCCCTGTGGATGGGCCCCAACTTCGGGTGGATGGGCAGGAATGGGGGGAGAGCAGGTCAGAGAGATGGGAGGGCAGCCCCAGGGTGGGATAAACCTTGTCCCTCTCCTCAGCCAGAGCACTGGAGTGGAGGGAAGCAAGCCCCGGCACCTCAGCCCTGCTCGCCGGCTGGCTGGGAGGACAGGCAGTAGGGGGGTGGGCCTAGGTGCAAAGTGGGTGGGCCATGGCCCCCTCAAGCCCCCCCCCCCCCGGCTATGCCCCTGGGAGGGGATAGAGAAGCGGTGCACTCTGGCAAATGGAGGACTCCTTTCCCAAAGCAGAGATGGGCTCTTCATGGTTTGAGAGATCATCCGCCAACCTGCGTGTGTGGCCTGACTGGAGGGACACGTCTTCGTGAATGTTTCTTCTCAGATTGGCCAGAAAGAGGGGAAGGAAAGGGGCTTCTCGGCAGAAAGAGACACCTCCCGGGAAACCCCATGCTGTGATCAGAGGTAGCTACCCAAGTATAAGGATAACATACAGGTATCAGAGATGGCAGACCCGATATTTGTTTGCAATCAATGTGAAGTTGGCCATGACCCAACACAAAGGCCTACAGCTCAAGGATCTACAAAATGCGGGCAATTATTTTTCAGATGGCTTGAGGCCGCCCTGCCCCAATGACAGAGATACCCAGACTCACGTCTGTTGAGGAGCCGTTAGCTGGTGGACAAGGCGGTGATGGTGATGATGCAGGAGCAGAGCTTCTGGTGGGTTCTCTGGAGGAGTTTTCAAACAGGGCTCTACAGGCAGGTTTATGGCACCAGGAATAACTGAGCAAAAAGTGGAATTCATGATGAAGGCGGACGTGTCCTGTGACATAATGACAGTATACAAAACATAGAGAGGCAGTATGGAAATAAAGCTTATTTCAAATGTCGGGCCCCAAATGAGTCCCCTACTATAACATTTTAATCTGCTAACTGACACAAGTACACTTGGTTTCAGTGGGAAAGATTACCTTTGGTGAACGGGTTAATTTTTTTTAACCCACCCCCAGTGGTTGTACAAGACATTGAGTACCAATGAAATAACTCAAGAGAAATCCATTTGCTCGCCCTGGGATTCTAAGTGACTTAAATAACAGAGAATGGCCCACAATTCACACCTGGCTCTTTTTGGCAATTCCCTTTGATAGGTCAGCTCACTGCAAAAGAACCTATGATTATAAAAGTGCCTAAGGCCGTAATCTGGCCCTGGTAAAGTCCACTTCATCAGATGAGTTGGAGTGGAAATTACAGAACCCAGTGTATATATGTAATGGCAAAAAGGGTTACCTGTCAATTGTGGGACCGGCTTAAATGAAGCTAATTAGTGTGTGTGTGTGTGTGTGTGTGTGTGTGTGTGTGTGTGTGTGTGTGTATCCGTGACCATCAAAACACATCTGTATAAGAAGAGCTTGTGAAACTGCTGTTAATTTCTTTAATCTCCAAACACCTTTGTTTATGCCATGAGCATGTCACAGCTACTGACCAGTGCGGCTGAAATTTAATACAAGCAAACTTACAAGGAATTTTTATAAATCAAATCTTTTCAGCACAAAACTACCCCAATAAAACATAACAAGGATAATTAATAATGGTACCAGTGACCTTGAAAATTAATATTGTTTCCGATTCCTGTAAACAAACAGAGTTTCCTTTTTATTGCTATTTTTTCCCACTGTAATTTGGCATAAACACTCCTTTTCACATAATTTCCCCAGTTGACTTTTGTCGCCTTGGCAATTTCTGGCTTTAATAAAGAAAACCTAATTAAGAAGGAGCTGTTGATTGGTTTGCTAGTGTAATTAACACAGGTGATGCTAATGAGTTTCAATGAAAACAGTGGTTTATAGGGAAAAATAAACAGTAATGCCACATATGGCTAGAGTGATATCCGCTCTTTGGGAAAAAATCACGGTGGTTTTCAAGCCTCGTGTGAGTGGTTTGTGAGCATGGGAGGGGGAGATAAAATATTTTATAAGATGCATTAGTGGAGCTAGACCAAGTTCAGTAAACATCATGATTTGTCTGTATTAAAAATCAGATTTCCCCAACCTCATTAATAGCACTCACAAGAGTGATCTGGCTGAGAAAAGGAGGAAATAATTAAGTTTTGCCGTTTTCCGTGTGCGTCGGAGCCGTAGCCCTGCCCCAGCAATCTTGGGTCTTTGTTTTGTGAGGGTCCTAGGATTGTTGTTCCCAGGGAGGGGACTGGAGCAGGGCGGGAAGCCCTCTTCCTCCTTGTTCTCCTTACTCCATCCCCTTGCTATGAGTTGAGTGGGGAAGAGAGGCCATGAAAGGAACCTTCGGGTTTTGGATGCTTGTTTCAGCATCTTCCTTGGTCCCGCTCCCCCATGGAAGAAGCAATCTGGCCCCGAGAGCAAAACTGTGATCCGCCACGTCTAAATCAACTCAACCCATGAGTCTTTGAGGAGTGGCGGGGGGCATGTTGAATTTCTGCTAGAAACGAAGACTGTGACCTTATCCAATTACCCTTTTTGTACTGTAGTTTCTTTATAAGGAGCCTTTACTTTTCCAGGAACATTGGCAGCCTTTTTTGTAGATGGTCTACATTTCGAGAAGGCGTTTGTTGATGCCTCATTTACATAACTTTCGTTTTGCAAGGTGAAAGAGAGTGCTGGACTGGTTCTATTTTCAAGGGTATACTCTCTTTTGTTCATCCGGATTCCTTGTTTAAATCTTCCTTTTATTTGCTTTATTCATCCCTTTTTTCTTTTTTCATTTTCATCACATTTTTCATCATCATGCCATTAATTCTTTTTTTTTCTTCAGCTCATGTGCCACTTTGTCTTGTCTATTGCCGTGTGACAGAAAAGCCAGAGAGATGCCTTGTCTGGCAGAACACCTCCGGGACATCTTTTGAACTCTCATAATTTGTATTTATTGCCACCCACTTTGTAAGTTCACAGTTTAATTTGCCAGCAGTGGCAGTGTTAGGCCGACACAGTAAAACAAGATAACGTTAAAATGTCAGGACGAGAGGGGGCATGAATGATGCATTACCCACCACTAGGACTAGCACTTGTCATGCCTTTCCAACAAAGTGATGTTAACTACCTTTTGAGAGCCTTATCTGACTGGTATTACTGAGAAATAGGATCATTAGTTCACTGCTCTGATTAGGAGGTTGCTATGGTTGATTAACTCTTCTGGAACTGGGATTACGGTGGAACCGTTAAATGAATCTCACCGAGTTAGATGTCTAGAACTAATTTTATAATTATTTTTTGTAGTTGCTTGCTGCTGTTTACATGTGTATCTCTGCTGACGGAGCTGATTGGGTTGGATCAAAGATATAGGGAATATCTTTTAAATTGTAATTTGGAGGGATATCTGAAATTGTCTAGGTTAAGCTCCCCCCTGAAATGTCAAGTACCCTCTGTGTCTTTTGTGGGGGTGTTTTAAGTGAGAGGTGACCCAGTGCAAAACTTGGAAATACTGCCAGTGGATTTTGTGGTCTGGGGACAAATTGAAATTTGCACAGGTAATGTCAGGGGAGGCCTTATGCTTCATGTGTGCCACGACTAAAGTCGGGCGTTATGCACTTTTCTGGGGTGTGTAGAAATGTGCATTGTGCCACCGCATGTTCGGGCTTCTAGAAAGACCCCTGAAATACACTGGTCAGGACCCTTGGGAGGCTGGCAACTAGACTGGATGCAAAATTATTGCTCAGAGTGCCGTTTAGTGGATTATTTGCCAAATCTGCGCAAATGGGAATATGCCCCCTTAGTTCAGCAGGTAATTCAAATATTAGATTTGCTGCAATAACACATCCTGAATCAATGTGGGAACCAGGAGTCACCACATGAAATGAGCCAATAGTGGCTTTAAAACAAACCAAAGGAAGTATTTCCTCACATAACACACAGGCAACCTGTGGAACTCCTTGCTAGAGGATGTTTTGAAGACCAGGGTTCAACAAAAGAACTAGATACATTCATGGAAGTCAGGTCCATCAATACTTATTAGCCAAGATGGGTAGGAATAGTGTCTCTAGCTTCTGTTTGTCAGAAACTGGGAATGGGTGACAAGGGGGGGAATCACTTGATGATTCCCAGTTCTGTTCCCTCCCTCTGGGGGCACCTGGCATTGGCCACTGTGGGCAGACAGGACACCGGGCTGGATGGACCTTTGGTTTGACCCAGTAGGACCGTTTTTATGTTCTGATGTAATGCATTTTCCTCATTGTATGAGATTAGGACCCCCGGCCCGGCCATACACGGTTAACGTGTCCTGAAAAAATTGGGATCCCCTCAAAGAAGAGAGAAGCAAAGCAACATTTAAAAGTAGCACAGCGTACTAACCCATCGTGTCCATTTATTGTATACTCCAGTGTTAACATCCCCATTGCTTATTATTTCCATGCTTTTTCATTCTGACCGGTGCTTACTCCATGTGCCCATCAGACAGATTCCTACTGATTCAAGGCAGTGCCCCAGAAACAACCAGATGATAGACGCGATCGTCTGTCGCTGTTACGTAATAGGGGTCCAATCCAGCTCGCACTGCTTTCAGAGAGAGTTGGATCAGACGCTAATCCAGGGCCAACCTGTGGACTCCTTACTCCCATGGGTAGTGCTATTGATGTCCACCGAGTGACAGCAGTGAGTAAAAGCAGCAGGATTCGCACCAGGAGTTGTAGGGTTTTTTAAAGAGAAGGTCGGAAGTACCATTTCAAGCTGTTAAATAAGAACATAACATTAGAACAGAAGAACGGCCAGACTGGATCAGACCAAAGGTCCATCTAGCCCAGGGTCCTGTCTGCCAACAGTGGCCAATACCAGATGCCCCAGAAGGAGGAAACACAACAGGGAATCCTCATGTGACCCCTCCCCTGTCCCCCACCTCCAGAAAAACAGAGGCTAGGGACACCATTCCCACCCATCCTGGTTATAGACTTAACCTCCATGAATCTATCTAGCTCTTTTATGCACCCTGTTAAAGTCCTGATCTTCACAACATCCTCTGGCAAGAAGTTCCACAAGTTGACTGTGTGCTACATGAAGAAAAACTTCCTTTTGTTTGTTTTAAACCTGCTCCCTATTAATTTCATTAAGTGACCCCTAGTTCTTATATTGTGGGACTAAGTAAATAACTTTTCTTTATTCACTTTTTCTATACCACTCATGATTTTATAGACCACTACCATATCCCCCCTTAGTCTCCTCTTTTCGTTTGCTGAGAAGTCCAAGTCTTTTTAATCTTTCTTCATATGGGACCTATTTCAAACCCATACTCATTTTTGTTGCCTTTTTCTGAACCTTTTCCAGTGCCAATATATCTTTTTTGAGATGAGGCAACCACATCTGTACACAGTATTCAAAATGTGGGTGTACAATGGTTTTATATAGGCAATAAGATATTTTCTGTCTTATTCTCTACCCCTTTTTAAATGATTCCTAACATTCTGTTTGCTTTTTTGACTGCCGCTGCACACTGCGTGGATGTTTTCAGATCACTAGCCATAATGACTCCAAGATTTCTTCTGAATAGTTGTAGCCAAATTAGTCTCCATCATATTGTATGGGGACTATACAATTGGGATTATTTTTTCCAATGTGCATTTCTTTACATTTATCAACATTAAATTTAATTTGCCATTTTGTTGCCCAATCACTGAATTTGGTGAGATCTTTTTGAAGCTCTTCACAGTCTGCTTTGATCTTAACTATCTTGAGCAGTTTGGGATCATCTGCAAATTTTGCCACCTCCCTGTTTACCCCTTTCTCTAGATCATTTACAAATAAGTCGAATAAGATCGGTCCCAGGACAGACCATTGGGGGATCCCACTAGTTAACTCTCTCCACTCTGAAAACTCACCATTTATTCCTACCCTTTGTTTCCTGTCTTTTAACCAGTTATCAACAAAAGGACCTTCCTTCTTATCCCATGACAGCTTACTTTACATAAGAGTTTTTAGCGAAGGGACCTTGTTAAAGGCTTTCTGGAAATCTAAGTGCTCTACATCCACTGGCTCCCCTTGGAGGAGGGATAGCTCCGTGGTTTGAGCATTGGAGTGTTAAATCTCTAGGGCTGTGAGTTCAATCCTTGAGGAGGCTGTTTGGGGCAAATATTTGTCAGGGATGGTACTTGGTCCTGCTGTGAAGGCAGGGGACTGGACTCGATGACCTTTCAAGGTCCCTTCCAGTTCTAGGAGATAGGCAATCTCCATTAATTTAAGTTTGTCCACATGTTTGTTGACTTGAGTGAGTGGATTGTGACAATTGGAAACCCAGTTTTGCTTTGATAAAGTTTGTACAAAGATTCCCCGGTTACTAGAAACACTTTGTAATGAAGCGGCACCGAGCCATTGAAGGCAGAATTTACAGTTGCCACCTGTCATCGTATCAGTTGATTGTGTATTATTCAGAGTGTTAAGGCCAAATCCTGTCTCTCCATAGACCAACGTGCAGAGATTACCTAGATTTGGGCCATGACTTCATTAGGACTATTCACTGGAGCAAGGGCTGCAAGATCCCGTCACTGGTTTGCAAGGGGTTTTGATACCCTGCGACTAGCATCCTCCTAACTCTGCTCTATTTAAAATTTAACCTTTGGTTGCTTTTACAGTAGCTGGTCCGAATCCAGCTACATCCAAACCATGCAGGACAGACGTGTGCGCTTCCTTCCCCCATCCTGGTTTGCAGAGCCCGACGTCCTGTGCCTATTTGGAGATGCAGAAGAGGCTGTTCTAACTTGCACCTGATGTGGAAAAGGCCCCAAGATCGGTGTAGAATAGGCATGTCCAAGCCACACACTCCACTTCACTACTACACAAGCAGCGAGCACGTGTGGTCGCAGAGATCCCCATGCGAGCGCTTCGCTGCTGGGTGTCCTGCCTTACACTGGGGTGGTCTCTCTCGGCCACTTAACTTGCTTGTCAGGCTAGGTTATTCCAAGAGCTACCTATCCACTGGCTGCATTGTAGGACCCCCGTCCTCTGCTGGTGTAAATCAGCATTGTTCTGTTGAGTTCAGTGGAGCTACAGCACTTTACACCCACAGAGGATATGGCTGTGCAGGAAGATCTCCCCTTCACGTGCATTTCTTGCCTACAGAGTCTGGAACTGGTGTCTGCTTTTGAAGACGGGCTCCTCATTTGGCTTGGCTTGCTCTTTTAAAACGGCATTCCATTTGGCAACAGATCAGCCACACGATCTGAAAGACCCTTTCCTTTGATTAAACGTAAATAAATTGTGGTGACATGTCCCACTTTTTATGATGTGTTTTAAACGTGTTTCTTGGGGAGGAGGGGAGAAGGCTTAAGTGCAGGATCGATCTGTTTGACAAGCAAGATGTGAAATTTTGTCTCCCCGTGGCAGAATGTTCTTCAGGGGCTGCCAGATTCGTCTGTCCATATGGAACACGGGTTGCACCTGACTCAGGGCACTGTTTGACACTGCTTCCCCGGTGTGCCGCCGCATCCGTGCCGTGTCTTCTTGCCCAAATTGCCACACGTCTCATGTCATGTACGAAAAAAACGAGAACACAAAAGCAAGTCGCGCCAATTTCACCTACCTTTTTTTGCTCTGAGCCAAGGCTTTTGCGGCACCATTAGGATGTAGATTATCATATTTAAAACCTGTGATGACACCATTGTACCCATCTGAATGATTAATCTGCTCATTAAAAGAGTGCCGATGGGCTAGTCTAATTGGAACATGGATCTTCTTAAAGGACGTTGCAGGGTCGGGAATAGGAAATATTACTCATAACATAAAGTAGGGATTAATTATGCTACTAAAGACTACGGTGTGAAATTTACGTATGGGTCTGGTCATTGGCAAGGGGTTAGCAAAAGGGTAGCATTCCATTTTGATAACCCGAAAGACACAAGCAGGAAAAGTAGGGCTCTGTAGCCGGTGTTAGTTAAATGCCAGAGGCAGTAGCCTCAGATGCCACAGGAAAGGAAGTATCACAGTTTTGTGTCAATGAATCATGACTGTTGAAACCAGAGATTTTCAATGTGCAAACATCCAGAGTCTCGGAACTAGACTTCCCTTTCAAAAATTCTAGCAGCGAATAGCTGCAACATCCCGGCATGATGAGGTGCTCTGTGGCAGAATGCAAGGGGAGGAAAATGAACCAGATAGAACTCTTTGACGCTCATCTCTGTGGGTCGCCCATCAGATGTCGGCCTGAAGAGCAGCTTGGAAGTCCAGTAGTGGCTTTCTATGTTCAGCCCCCATCCCTAGAGCACAGGGATAAAACATCCCACTTTAGGGAGCAAAGCCCCAATGCTCCCAGTAGTGATGGAGCATTCTTCCCCTTGTGGAATGTGGTCTTCGATCTCGTGGACCATCGCCACGGATGTTCAGCTGGCGGGTGTCTCCCAGTATTGGCTTTGGGCTCTTCTTGGCTGCATTAAGACCAGGAAGGAATTTTCCCTTAGAATCCTAGAACTGGAAGGGATCTCTCAAGAGGTCATCAAGACCAGTCCCCTGCTTTCACACCAGCACCAAGCACCATCTAGACCATCCCTGATAGATGCCTATCCACCCTGCTCTTAAATATCTCCAGTGATGGAGATTCTACAACCTCCCTGGGCAATTTATTTCAGTGTTCAACCACCCTGACAGGCAGGAAGTTTTTCCTAATGTCCAACCTAAACCTCCCCTGCTGCAGTTTAAGCCCATTGCTTCTTGTCTGATCCTCAGAGAACATTTTTTCTTCCTCCTTCTTGTAACACCCTTTTAGATACTTGAAAGCTGCTATCATGTCCCCTCAGTCGTCTCTTTTCCAATTAAACAAGCCCAATTCCTTCAGCCTTGCCTCACAGCTCATGTTCTCTATAACTTTAATCCTTTTTTCTGCTCTTCTCTGGACCCTCTTCAGTTTCTCAAGCAAAATGCAGGACAATGTAACACTTTAAAGACTAACAAGATGGTTTATTAGATGATGAGCTTTCGTGGGCCAGACCCACTTCCTCAGATCAAATAGTGGAAGAAAGTAGTCACAACCATATATACCAAAGGATACAATTAAAAAAAATGAACAAATATGAAAAGTGCTACATTGTCCTGCATTTTGCTTCAACTACCCCAGACTAACACGGCTACATTTCTATCACTATTCAGTTTCTCCACATTTTTCCTGAAACGTGGTGCCCAGAACGGGACACAATCCTCCATCTGAGGCCTAATCGGCGCAGAGTAGAGCAGAAGAACGACTTCTCGTGTCTTGCTCACAACACTCCTGCTCATGCAGGGCCGGAATCATGGTTGCTTTTGGGGGGAGGGGGGGCCAACAATGTCACACTTGGTTGTGGACTGGCAAATGCAGCTGGAGTTTTGCCTTCCCATGAGCATGTGTGACCCAGGAGTCCCTGTTTGGGATCGTGAGTTACCTTTCCAGGTGTGGTTGATGTTTTCATCCCATCTCTAAAACAGCGGGGCCCTTTTCCACACAGATGTGTTCTTAGGGCCATCCTGTATCCCGCCATGGAGGATGGGGCTGGGAAGGTGTGAAGCGTGGTTGTGTCTTAAGTGCTGGGGTGGGGCTGAGGGAGTGTGATATCCTCACACACAGACTGTCTCACCTGTTGTCTGAACCTAACCTCCTTTGGGCAGGGGCTTTTGGGGTTGGTGTCTGACCAGCACTTAGCACGGGGAGGCCCTGCTCTGCGATGGAGCCCAGAGGTGCTACTGCCTGACAAATCAAAAGTGAGGAAATTGCCATAGAGTAAATACGCAATGATCTATGTTGGGAGCTCAAGCATGGGTTGGATTTCAGCCAGGGTCAAGTTCTCCTGGTCCTGTTTATTGTGGGCTGTTCTGGTTAGAGAGCAACCAGTGGTCTGTGGACCCGATATCAAACATTTCCAAAGGGGTCTGCACCTCTATTAGAATTTTTTAGCGGGTTGCAAATGAAAACAGGTTGGAGTCTGCGGCTCTAGATTCTGTCATAAGTACCTAAGATCGATAACTGCCAGCCCCAGTGTCTGAGCACCTCGCAGTCACTGGTAGAGTTTATCCAGCGAGTGAGGGGGAAAGGATCCTCTTTTCATTGAGGGGGTATGGAAGAGACTTGCCCAAAGACAGAAAGGAAATCCGTACCGAGCTGGGATATGACCCTGAGCTCCCGAATTCCAGTCTAGTCCCCTGTCCTCTAGATCTTCCTTCCTGGTGAAAGTCAAGTCCTATTGTACTCAAAGTCGTGGTCACGCACAGAAAAGAGAAAATGCAGATGTCCTGAGTCCTTATTTGTCAGATCCCACAGGAGCATTGTCCAGGTGGGGATATGAGTACGGAAGTAGAGTTTCCTTAATGTGGCTGGAAAAGGTGGCGGTGTAGCTGGGTCATATCATTTATAGAAAAGCCACCTGGAATCTAACTAAAAGGCAACCTTTTCCTAGAGCTCTTTCCATCCTGGCTTATGGAATTCTGCAGATTTATTCCATTCTATAGAACGGTCCGTCAGGGAAAAGCATGACAGAAATCTCGCTGTTTGCTGTGAAATTCTGTAGCTCGTGGAGATGTTTTGACTCATCATTAAAGGCCAGCTCCATAAACCCTTACTCACCCAAAATGCCAGTGGGATTACGCCTCTGAACAAGTGTTCTTCATGTGAGTCCAGATCTTAATGTAATTAAATGTACCAGCAAAAGTTCTGTTTGCAGAATTGCTGTAGCTGTGTTGGTCCTGGGGTAACAGAGACAAAGTGGGTGAGGAGATATCGTTTCAGGCCAACGTCAATCGGTAAAAGAGCTCCATGGAGCTCTTCTGTGGAGGCCAAGCTAGGGAGACAGCTGAACTGAAGTCCATTTGCAAATTCAATGCTATCAATTTAGGACTGAATAAGGATCTTAATTAGTTAAGGCCCTACAAAGGCCATTCCCCCTCTCTTGGTATCCACCAACTGCTGTGAATGAGCCACTTCTGCCCTGGCTTGATTAGCCTCATTTACACAAGAACCCTCTTCTGTTGTCCTTAAATATATACACACGCCTGCCTCTGTAAACTCCACTCCACTCCACCCGATGAAGTAGGTTTTACTCACGCCCTAATACATCGGCTAGTCGCTAAGGTGCCAATGGACTCCTAATTGTTTCAACAGAAGTTGGTTCAATAAAGGTTCTGACCTCACCCGCCTTGTCTCTCTTGGGCTATCCTGACACCTCTACAAGATGGGTCCACATTATTCTTCTAGTGTTGAAGATGGGGCATGGATAGATTCATTGATTTGTGCAAGATTACAAGGGGAGTCTGTGGCAGAGCCACGAAGTGAACTTGGCTCTCCTAAGCTCCTCTCTAGAACCTCAACTACAAGGCCACCCCCTTGACTTGAACGTCCCAGTCTAGCAACGTCCCAGTCTAGCAACGTCCCAGTCTAGTATGTGCATAGTCCTACTGGCTTCAGGGGGAATACTCATGTTCGTAGAGTTCTGCCCAAGGCTAAGCGCTTTATCGGATTGAGGAGCCTTTTGATGCTTTCAGGAATTGTTTTGACGTCCCTTGTTCTTTTTCAGCCTCTTCCCCCGAGTCAGTTACTGGTTGGTTCTGCCCTGGAAAGTCCTGTCGCATGATATAGGCTTTGAGCTCTCATAGATCACAAGAGGTTTGCCGTCCTGCCCCTGATAAAATGCTCTCCATGATCACACGTGCTACGTTCTTAATGTCAAACCAGCCAGAGGAGAACCTGTCTCCATAACGGAGTCATCCGCGCTCCGGGACTCTGGTGATTAGGGCTGTATAATTATACAGACTAGCTAGCTAGCTAGCTAGTGATCCAGCCAGATGGACAGATTCCCTGAGCATGCTCAGTGGTGCAGACATCAAGTTATTGGCAGGTGGCTAGTTGTTCTAGAGAGCCGTTTGCGTTGAGGGTTGTGGTGAGGGGATGTAGACATGATCCAAACGTCCACTTCATAATTGCCCTTCATCTCCCCTGCAGCAGGATCCCTTGGGAGGCTGGTTGTTAATTCCTTCTAGTAGGGCTGGGGAACTTTTTTGGGGTAGGGGAGCTGCTGACCCACAGGAAAATCAGTTGGGGGCCCTACCACGTGAGAAGCAAACAAACCAACTGACCCTCATTGACATAGGCATGGCCTGGGAAGCAGAAAGACACTCCCCACATTCCCCTCACACCCCAGAGTTTAGGGGGCTCCAGCTCCATAGGCAGTGGGGCAAAACTGCAGCGCCAGTGTGGGGTCCCCAAAGCAGGGGGGAAGCCCTACGCCTCGGGGGCTGAATCCAGGCAAGCCACAGGCCGCATCCGGCCCTCGGGCCTTCGGTTCCCCACCCCTGCCTTAAAGCGATAGAGAAGCGCTGTTTGAAAAGTAAACCGAGTACAGGAGTTGTAGTTTAAAAATAGTCTCTTTGTTTGGCCAGCAAAACCTTCCAATCTCCCAGTCTCCCTAAGCCAGTATTTTTCCTGCGAGTAATGAGCTCACTGAGACCTTCCTGGGAAAACTCGGTGAGCTGCGTTTACTGTGGGGGGAAACGAAAATGCAGCGCCTGTGGGAGCTAGCCAAGCATTTCCCTGCAGATTTGGCCGTTACCGGTATAATCCCGTGCTCCCGTGGGTCCGAGGAGTGGCAAGGAACATAGTCATGGCAAAAGCGAGCGTGTTTCTCACACCTTTGCCGGGGCTGCGCTGGCGCCGTGCGGCGTTGTCTCCTGGCTACGGACAAGGACGTTTTTAATAACGACTCTGAGAGAAAGAGGCTGCGTTTATTGATGGGCCGGCTTGTTGACAGGGGTGTTTACATGTCTGCAATGACGCCGCCCCTCAAGCTGCCGCAAGTGGATCAAATCACTTGCACTCGCTGCCATCCGCAATCGGCCACGTCGGTCACGGTGTGGGGGTTTGACAGCGTGGCTAACGGGGCGGAGTGTTAGCGGAGATGCAAGGCCCAGGCAAATGAGATGACTGGACGAGATACAGGCTGGTCATTGGCAGGATCATATAAGGTACAGAGGTTGCTACTTAGACTCTGAATATTTTATCACAGGTTGGACCTCCCTGATCTGGCACCTTTGGGACCTGACTGGTCCCAGATGAGGGATTTTTCCAGACCAGGGGAGATCACTTCTGGCCCCCCAGATGCCACCCCCCCCCAGGCTTCCCAGCTCTCCCAGCAGCCCAGCTGGGTTGTGCGCTGGGCTTCCTGCCCTCCGCTCCAACCCCAGGCACTGCTGGACTGTGTGCTGGGATCCAGCCTCCCCCGCAGCATAGGGCTGGACTCTTGCCTCCCCCACCCCTGCATCACACCAGGCTCCTGGTCTTCCCCACCCTATGCATCATGCCAGGGCTCTCTGATCCTGGCACAGCCATGATCCTGACAGACCATGGATGTTGCTGGACCAGAGAGTCCTGGTTTATAGAGGTGCAGCCTGTAGTAATGATACTGCCTTGCGCTTTGCTTGGTTTTTGCACAGCTTTTGTTTTCAAGATTCCTTTTGGGTGCATTTTTTTTCTTTCTTTTTAAGATTTTTTTTTAAAAGAGATTGCTCATCTGTAAAAGAAATAAATGGTATTTCTCCTCTCGTAAAGGATAATTTTATTTTATTTTTTTATTTTATTTTGTGCTCTGAGGTTAAGAATCTCGCAGGGGAAAAAAATGGTACAATGGAGAACAAATTTTACCCCAGTGATGTGTGTGAGGGTTAAAAAAGAAAGAGCGAGGCCTTGATCAGAGCCCAATTTAAAGCAAAAATGTTCAGCGAAGCCCTGACAAAATAGCTTCTCTGGGGCTTTGTGTGACGTGGACGAGTATCTTCTGTGAAACTGCCCCCCGGGCTCACAAAGTCTGCTGCGTTGCGTGAATGGGGAAAGTTTTGAAACAGGCCTTCGAGTTTGACACAATATCTCTCAGCTGGAATCGGCGCTTGTTACCGCGAATAACAGCGTGGCTGTTTTTATTTCATGTCCATAAAAGTGATTGGGTGACTGTTCATGAATCCATGCGGCTAGTGGTCTGTGTGTTTGACCTGGGAGTTGAGGATCTTTTGGAGCAGGGGAAGGGGTTTAGAACCATCATTTCGTTAATCAGTCGTGCGGAGGCCAAAGGTGGAGTAGATGGGCCAACTTGTAACAGAGCAGTGGGGAAGTCAGCTGTCAACCATATTAAAAAAAAAATTGCAACGTGGAGGTGTCCTGAAGGGATAGGCCTGTCGTTCTCTGGCCGCTCTCTGAATTTAAAGGCGTGGCGTCCTCATCAGCACCACAAATTAGCATTGTCTGATTTGCATGGCTTAACAAGGGGAGGTCATCGCCCGGAGCCAGGTCAGCCGTACCACCAAGGGGCTTGAAGAAAAACTTTGATTCTTCTTCCTTCCCCCCCGCCCTCCTTTCCGTGAAGTAATCATGCTGTTCTATTGTAAAAGGAGCTCCATCACCTAGAAAGCGAGGCCTGTCATTTAAATTCATCTAAGTTAGGACACCACTGAGCGCTGTCAGATGTCAATCACAATACAGCGAGGAAATGTTTTTCAACAGATTTCTGCCTCTCTTTCTCCATAGCACACAGTAGCGGTATAAAGGCGGGGGGAGGGGGAGGGCCGAATGTACTTCTTAGGGTTAGATTTGGCGTTTCATCTGGAAAGCAGTGGTTTTGAAGCGAGGGAGTACAGAATCATTGTCATTTCGGTCATGGCCGGAGAGGAGAATACAGGAATATTGCTTACAGAAAATCTCAAGATTTTGGTATCTTGTGGAGGATTTTTTTTTTTTTTTTGCAGATGGTGAGGCTTCGGTTTGCTTGGTTTTTTCCAAGCATTTTGTTTTGCTGGAAATGTCACTTGCTAAGAAGACTCAGAGAGGTAGCTGTGTTGTCCCCTGTAGACGCCCAGATTTCTTTGGGCATCAGCTTTTGTGGGCAAAACCCCACTTCCTCAGATACATTGAAGTTTTTACCCGCACAAGCGGATGCCCAGATAAATCTTAAGGTGCCACAGGACTCCTCGTTGCTTTTCCTAATAAGAGTCTCCTCTGCTGAAGCGGCTTTGAAACATTTTGATTAGGCAGTGGGTAATTTGGGCTAGTCCCCTTCCACCAAACTTCTTCCCCTCTGAGTCACTGTCATACAGGTCCAGTAGGGACTCAATGGCATTGTGACCTGCTGTCGGTTCAGCCCAATTTCACTGCAGCCCCCCAATGCGATGCCCCCATCACCAGTTTCAGCAGACAACCTAAGGATTCCATAAACCATAGAATCGTAGAGCTGGCAGACACCTCAGGAGTCATCCCGTCCAGCCCCTGCCCAAAGCTGGACCAACCCAACTCAATCCTCCCAGCCAGGACTGTGTCAAGCTGTGATTTAAACACCTCTAGGGATGGAGAGTCCACCCCCACCCTAGGTCAGTGGTTCCCAACCACCAGGTCGTGGCCCATTGCCAGGCTGTGGACCTCTGGCTGCCGGGCCGTGGCGGCTCTAGGGCCTGGGAAGCACCACTCCTGCCGCGGCTGTTGGGAGAGGCGTGTCCTGCTCTGCCTCTCAGCCAACCAGTGCCGGGCAGGGGCGGGGTCTCCTCCCGCACATGGAAGAGCGGTTTGCTGTGTGGCGGGACGGTTGTGCGGAACCCGGCATGGCAGCCTTAGGGCAGCTGCAACCTGGGCAGCGATGCTCAGCTGTCGGCTAGGAGGCAGCGCAGGGCTAGGTGGGGGGGGGGGGCTATAAGAGGTGGGGGGCTGGCACTGGGAGGCTGGGGGTGAAGTTAATACTGGGGGGCTCTGGGGGAAAGGCTAGTACTGGAGAGCTCTAAGGGGTCAGGGGCTCTAAGAGGGAGGGGGCTGACACTGGGGCATCTGGGGTGGAGAGCTGGTACTGGCGGGCTCTGGGGGTGGGGCTAGTAGTGAAGGGGCTATGGGGACAGGGCTGGCTCTGGAGGCCTGTGGAGATGGGGCTAATATTGGGGACTGGCACTGGTGAAAGGGGTCTGGGGGTTTGGGTGCAGTGGGGCTCTGGAAACAGGAGGTTGGTGCTGGGGATCTGGTGGGGGGCTCTAAGGGGTGGGAGGCTGGCACTGGGGGGTAGTGGAGGGGTGGGAGGGCTCTAGGGGTTAGGGCTGGCAACATTGTATTTGCATATTTGTAATTTGCCTAATGAATATGCAAATATGCAAATAAAATGTTACCAGGCTACCAAAAGTTTGTGAATGGGTTTGCTGGTCCCCGATTTAAGAGAGTTGGGCACTAGGAACCCATCCCAGTGCTTCCCCACCTTCCTAGGGAAATCGTTTCCCCTCACGTCCAGCCTAGACCCGCCCCATAGGTTCGAGGTGCTAGGCAGAAGGACTCCCTGGGTTGTCAGGTGGAGCTAGGAGAAGTCCTCTGTTCTGGGTGAGGTGACGTGGAGGGCGTGGAGGGCTGCCCTCGATGGTGCACGGTGCATGACCGAGGGCCGTGCTGGGTCCAGTGACGTGAGACGGAGGCGTTTCTGCTGGCACTAGGCTCGGGTGGGAAAGGCGTGTGGGGGAGAGGCAGACACAGCCACAGCAGCTCTCGCTATAAAGAGGAATTTGTGCACCTCTGGGATCCCGTAGCCTCTGGCTGGATGGTGTCAGACTCAAGAGCCTCTTACTCTTACGAGTCGGTTAGGACCCCCGGCCATGCACTGCCAATTGGGTAGCTCAGAGCCTTTTCTCCTGGGTGTGACCCAAGACCATAGCGGTGTTTGTCCCTAGGAGCGAGGGGGAAGGGTGGCCATAAGGCTCAGAGGCCTGGCCTGCGCTAAAGCTGCCTTAAGATACGCCACACCAGCTATGTGAATTATGTAGCTGGAGTTGTCATAACTTACATCGTATTTCCATTCTGTCCGCACAGAGGGAGGCCGATGGGAGCACACGTCCCCATCGACTTCCCTTGCTCCTTGTGAGGAGCCGCACTCCCGGTGCCGACGAAGAGCCCTCTCTGTTCGACTTAGCGGGTCTTCTCCATAGTGTAGACAAGACCTTAGCGATGGCAAGAAAAGGGCAGGTGCTGGACTCACCAGTAGTTTGGTGCCTGAAAATCAACTGAACGGCAGCTCCTGGAAGCTGATTGGGTGGCCGGTGCCAATAGATGTCACGACAGCCAACCAGTGGCAGGTTCTGGAAAGCATTGTGTGATCGACATCATTCATTGGCAGGTGCCTTTTGCCCGGTGGCCAAAATGTATTAAATTAAACACTTCCCCCCAGTAAACTGTAAATCTGCAGAGACGCGTTAACACAACTGACGGTTCTGAATATTACTGCAAGGCAGACGCACACACTTTTTGTGATTAGTGTTTTTTAACCAACTTGGTCTTTCCAGACCAAGCAAAGTGCAGTTGTCCAGTACTGTCCTTTTGCACTAAACTATGCCCAAATGTTTGTTTAGAGTGGGACAGATGTTCAGCATGTATGCCCCCCAGAGCTGCCGTGAATTGTTCTAAACGTTTTCTGAGAACGAGGCGGTTGGGCATGGAATGCCCTGAGAAAATGAAGTTTAATCATGTGGAAAACTTAGCCATTTGCATCAGCACAATACTACCTAGATAAGTGTACTTTCAGTTCCTCAAACAAAATAAATGGCGTAACTAAATGCTCTATGAAGTTGAACATCGTATTGTACACAACTCTACTGTAAAGCCATTAGAAGAAAAATACAATGAAAATCCCCTATTATGCAAAAAGGTACATGCAATAGTTCCTGAGCAAAATGAGATACAGTAAGAGGTGTAACTTTGTGGCTCATTTTCTCTCCATTAGCTTCTTGTTTACAGAAATCAGATGCAGCATCCATCCAAGCATAACTTTCCTTTTGAAATAAGAGCTCTAGGCCCTGAATCAGCAATGTTCTCAAACATATGTCTAACTTCAAGCAGGTGAGCAGTCTCCTTGACTCACATCTTAAGTTAAGCATATGCTGAGCCTGGTAAATTCGGGCCCTAAACTCTGGTTTTGGGCCCCAACCCTAGATTGGGGCACATTAATAGATCCCTTTTTTGGGTGGGCGTCATCGGACAAACAGTCTTTCACTGCAGAGCATTCGAACATAAGAATGGCCATACTGGATCAGACCAATATCCTGTGCCTTGTTTGCCGACAGCGGCCAATGCCAGGTGTTCCAGAGGGAATAAACAGAACAGGGAATCATCAAGTGATCCCTCTCCTGTCACTCATTTCCAGACAAACAGAGGCTAGGGACACCATTCCTACTCACTGTGGCTAATAAATATTGATGGCTTTATTCTCCGTGCATTTATCCAGTTCTTTTGTGAGCCCTGTTAGATAGGTCTTCAAAACATCCTCTGGCAAGGAGTTCCACAGGTTGACTGTGCACTATATGAAGAAAAACTTCCTTTTGCTTTAAAGCAGCTTACCTATTCATTTCATTTGGTGACCCCTAGTTCTTATGTTATGGGAATAAGTAAATAACTTTTCCATATTCACTTTTTCCATACCTGTCATAGTACTGAAAAACCAATACCATCTTCTCCGGACCAAATTCTGATTTCGACCTCTGTGGACCCATTGACCCTATCAATGAGGAGTACCATCTCCATTTAACATAACAGCATTGAACCAGCAATGGGAAAACCAATACTGAGTCATAAAGCCCAATTACCACTATCCAAAAACATTCTCAAAAAGCACTTACGTAGAGGTTTATTCCACAAACATCCAATTAAAGGAAGAGTATGTGATGGATGCAGGAATACACTGCTCACAGACTTACTGTTTACTGGTGCAGCTAACAGATGGATAGGCCAACTGATCAGCAGATGTGTGGCTTATAAATATAAACTAGCGCCTTAGTAGTGATGTATATCTGCCAGTGGCGACACATTACTTTCTGTTTAACTCTTGGCTGTATGCTAGGGTTGGCTTTGTAAGAATGCAATCATTACTTAAGTGTAAGTTGTTGACTCGTGATGAGGGGGGGAAAAAAGGCCGTTTCTTCTGAATATTAGAATGTATTACTTAAAAGTGTTAGTGACAGACCTTGAAATGTTTGATTTGTACTTTAAAGAACAGCTTGTGTTCCAAACTGTATTTTTTCAGTGGTTTGAATCAATTCAGTTCTTACCAAAGCCGCCCCTTCCCCCCAATTTAGAATAACTAATTAGAAGTGGGGAGAGAGAGGAAGAAAGTTTTAGCCTGAAAATGGGACCGGTGCTGGTGGCACACAGTTCTTTCAGCTACTAAAATATAATTTCGCTGTTCATTTCAAACAGTGCACTGAGGAAATGCAGAGCAAGGGATCGGCATGCTATTGTTCTATTTGCCGTTTAAATAATTTAGTTGTGAAAAATCTGAAGGCTGCTTTAGCTGCAATTAATTATTCATTAATGACATGCTAATTGCGTGGCACCTTTGAATATTTAACAAAATGCAAAAACCTCAGGCCCCGTAGTTAAGTTTTTAATGTAAGGAAAAGATTCTCTCCTATGCCACCTCGTTTGGGAGGCGGGGGGACGGCTTTTCAGACGGGATGGAGTGAGTCCCAGTTGTGGCCTACTTTCCTTTCACCAGCTTCAGTCGCTCTTTGTACAGTGGAATATAATGTCCTTATCTGGACTTAACAATTGACAGGGTGGCAGTCCCTTGACTTTTGTCCCAATGATTTCTCCACAAAAATGGGTTAATTATCGCTTTCCAGAGCGTTTTGACTAACAAAAGGCCACGGTTCCCTTTTCTTCCTTTCTTTCCTATTTACTGGATGTGGAACCCTTTGAAATGCGATAGTTTAATCGGCGACACCTTCTAACTGGGGGATTTCTGAGTGCCGGAGCCCTCTGCCATGAGCTCATGGTGCGGTGTGCGAACATTACCCTGATGAGGAGATATAACCTTTATTATGACAAAAGCCTCTGTGGACTTTAAGGGTGGGGGAGGGGAGCGCCCTTCCAAACCTCTCCATGCAGGAGAGCAGATTTGGTTATTTTCAGTGACTAAAAGCCAAGTGGCGAGCTAACAGTGCCCCTTTCATAACCTGTGTCTGAACAAGAGCAGTAATTATGCTAGCCCCTTAAAAATGTGAATTCTTATTCCCTGCCTAGTGACCACATCTTTTTTATTTTAGAGTGAGTGAGTGGTGGGTGTGTGAGGGAGAGAATCTGTCAATAACTCGTCAGCGTTCCTTTGAAATATTTTTGTTCGATGGTTGCAAAAAATAGGGCCATGAACACCAACCTTTAGTGCCACTGCTCTCGGTTTTGGTTGAGAGTATGATTGCAACCACAGTAAGATAAATTGCATGGGCCCTCTTCTGTTTGCGTCCGTGGCTGGAGATTTACACAGTAGACTAAAGGGGGATGGGATAGAGGTCTATACAATCATGACTGGTGTGGAGAAAGTGAACAAGGAAAAGTTATTTCATTGTTCCCATAACACAAGAACTAGGGCTCACCAAATGAAATGAATAGGTAGCTGGTTTAAAGCAAGCAAAAGAAAGTACTTCCTCACACCATGCACTGTCAACCTGTGAAACTCCTTGCCAGAGGATGTTGTAAAGCCCAGGACTTTAACAGCATTAAAAAAAGAACTAGATTAAATGCATGGAGGACAGGTTCATCAATGGCTATTAGCCAGGATGGGTAGGTATGGTGTCCCTAGCTCTGTTAGAAGCTGGGATGGGTGATAGGGGAGGGATCACTTGATGATTCCCTGTGCTGTTCATTCCCTCTAGGGACACCTGGCACTGGCCATTGTCATAAGACAGACAGGGCTAGACGGACCTTTGGTCTGACCGAGTCTGGCTGTTCTTATGTTCTGCTTAATTAGTCAGTAACTCCCATTAATGTTATAACAACGTTCAAGGCCGGCCCACAACACTTTGGCACCTGAGGCGGGGAGCTCAAATGACGGCTCCCATGTCCCCTTTTCTCCTGCCTGCCTGTGATGTCTCTTGTCCCCACCACCGCACTCCCCCATCTCTGTGCAGCTAGAGCGGAGAGAATCCATCTGCACCAGCAGCAGACACAATTTTCTACACTCTGGGGCCTAGTGGTGCCCCCTGCAGTCTGGCGCCTGATGCGGACGCCTCAGTTGGCCTCATGGTAAGGCCGGCCCTGGTAACATTTACTAATGTGCATCTGTGAGTCTGAGCGTTATTAGGGTGATATGAAATTAGATACTTCAAGCTCCTGATGAATTTTATAATTGGATACATTATTCCACGGTAAGATGGAGGGGAGAAGAAATCAGGAGTGCTCGAGTTATCTAGAAAGGCCTAACTCACCAGCAAGTGATGGCACACACAAGTTTATGTCGGTAATTTTAAGCTCAGAGTAGAAAAAACAAAGATGCATTAGCTCAGATACAGTTCTCCGAGCCTGTCCTGTTTTGGTTGACCGTTTTGATGATGTCTAAGAGAGGGTTCTGACAATCCTGGTAAAATGGCAGTATAACCTCCCCAGCGGAGTTTACCAACCAGTTTCAGCCATGACCAAACAAGGAGAGGTATCGAACATTGGAAAGGGGTGGAAGGATGGGAGACACCATGGATAAGATGGTGTGTTTGCATAGTGATCAGATGGTGTGGTTATTTGTGTAGAGGTTGGGGTAAAAGGGTTAATAAAGATCTTTGTTGGTTAGATGCAGGTGAGAAGGGGGGCTATTAAGGCTAAGACGGTGATGACCTGAGGACGGGGGTTCCCTGTGCATGGGATGACAGGGAAGGACATGCAAAGGCCAAGGGACAAAGGGATGTACAGACGAGCACCATGGATGTAAGAGGGGGCATAGAGGAGATGGACAGACACACTCTCCTGAGTTGTATTAATTTTGACACTGGCAGTGGTGTAACTTACTTGTCAGTGTAAATTGGTGAAAAAACAGGTCTGGCACCGGCTTGGCACTCAGGAGATGTGTAAAATGAATGCAAGGGATAGTAGCATGAGAAGCAAGTGACTGGAGGGTGAAAATTAAGCAGATCCAAACACGTGCCTAGTGTCATATTCTCATGCCAGCACCATCCCCGATGCTCTTGGGGCCAAACCCAGCCCGGGTGCAAGTGAGCACAGTTTCCTGTCTGATGCTATCCCGGTGTAGTGCTAAGGGAGTTTCTTTTGGAGGAAATAGAATCCGTGTTGGGCTGGACTGATTTATGCCAGGGCTGAATTTAATCAACACCAAATACCACGTCTAAGTAAATGGCCTTTGCCTTATGCTCCCAGACTTGTGCAAACTCATTTGCTTTCCCGTTTGGACCTGTTTGCTCCTGTATGTGAATGCACCGCACCCAATGTGTAACTCACACCACTGCCTGCCTCACCAATATATTGGGCTCTGCGGCATGTTTCCACTTTCGAAGGCAAGGAGACCAACTGTCTAGCAGTTACACTAGCATATCAGAGAGCACAATTCCCCCAGCCTTAGCCCGTAAGGTCGCGTCTGTTGCAAATGTGACTTTTAACATGGTGTGGCAATTAAATGCCAGGCTCCTGCTGCCTGTAATTAAGAGTTCAAATTGTGAATTAATATTTGAGCATTTTTATGGCATTACAAGTAATAAACTAAATAGGAGGAAGGGGCTGAAAACGAGGAAGAAAGGTCCTCTTGAAACATATTCAGACATGACATTTCCCTACGTCGATAGCCATCGATAGCTGTGCTTCGCCAGCCATGACGACAAGAATGTCACATGTCAATCAAAGGGAGAGTTGCCCACAATGGATCAAGAATGAATGCAAGAAAGCTACTGTCTGCCTGTCTTTGGGAAAGCACTGGCTGTGGGTGTTGGTGGTGTAGCATGAATAAGGCTCATGTTCAGACACAAGGTAGAGAGGTGGTGGGGATTAAAAAGAAACAAAGCTCTACAGCTCTTTAAAGCTCCATTCCCCAGTGGCGAGGAGTTCCACAAATAACCCCCCCACAGCAAGAGCCAGGTTTTTAAGTCATTGCATAGAATCATAGACTAGGAAGGGACCTCGAGAGGTCATCAAGTCCAGTCCCCTGCCCTCACGGCAGGACCAAGCACCATCTAAACCATCCCTGACAGGTGTCTGTCCAACCTGCTCTTAAATATCTCCAGTGATGGAGATTCCACAACCTGCCTAGGCAATTTATTCCAGTGTTTGACCACCCTGACAGGTAGGAAGGTTTTCCTCTTGACCAGCGTAAACCTCCCTTGCTGCCATCTCAGCCCATTGCTCCTTGTCCGATCCTCAGAGGCCAAGGAGAACAATTTTTCTCCCTCCTCCTTGTGATAGCTTTCAAGTATCTAAAAGGGCATCATCATGTCCCCTCTCAGTCTTTTCTTTTCCAACTAAACTAGCCCAATTCCTTCAGCCTTCCCTCATAGCTCATGTTCTCTAGACCTTTCATCATTTTCATTGCTCTTCTCTGGACCTTCTCCAATTTCTCCCCATCTTTCCTGAAATGCAGTGCCCAGAACTGGACCCAACACTCCAACTGAGGGCTAATCCGTACAGAGCAGAGCGGAAGAACGACTTCTTGTGTCTTGCTCACAACACTCCTGTTAATGCATGTTTTCTCTTTTTGAAACAGTGTCACGCTCTTCTGTTCATACCTTCTGCTTTGATGATGTACAGTCGCTCCCTCTCACCTCGGAATCAGGTTTTCTTTGACAGAATATGCATATTTCTGCTCCATGACAAAGGAGTGCCTTGCTCACAGTCTTCCCAAATCTGCAATTTTATTGCTCTCTCAGTGTTTGGGGCATTTCTCAAGTCCCCAGCTCCTACAGTCCGGAGTGTACATGAGACAGTCAACCTCTGAGAAGAATCGGGACATAGCCCTCATGGTTTCACAGGAATACCTGAAAATGTGACTTCTCCTAACAGCTCAGAAATCAAATGGTGTCTAAGTGGAGCTCGAAAGCGAATTTGAAAATACCCTGATTTTTAACCTTTTTGGGAGGGGGTTTGGCTTATGACCTATTCTGCTGCTTTTAAAGTTGGACGAGAAGCTTTCAAACACAATCAGCGTTGCGCACAGACAGTGTTTTATCTGGTTCTTTGTTTTCCTCCAGATGGGACTTGCCTTTGTCTGCCAGTGTCTCTTTTTGGTACTGGGCGGGCCAGACCAGAAAGCCGTCCATCAGGGCCAGGCCTACCAGTCCTGCATGAAGAAGGGTTTTACTTCCTTGCTTCGTCGCATGCTGCCTTTGTGTGTCCAGCCCCAAATGACTGGCCATCTCTGCGGCCATATCACCCCTCTCCAGCACACGAGCAGCAGGAAAGTCTCTGGTTTTCTACACATCCCCACTGTGGCGAGGTGGTGACGTTGGCCACGGATGTCAGATAATGCCCTGATCCCTCACATGCAGGCTGTCCAGTTATTTCGGTGCCGGGTCCCTCCAGAACAGGGTGTCTCCTGGCATTTTTTAGCCCAACTTCGTGGCACCTTTTGGAGCAGTTGCCAGCGTCGATCGGGCATCTCCCACAATGGGTTTGGGGCTGCATCGGCACAGGGCGAGTGCGTAGCACGGGACATTCATAGGAAGCCTTTTCCAGAGAATGGCACCCGCAGGGGTGCGGCTCATAACTGAAGCCAGCGGAGGGTGTATGGAAAGGAGATGGACAGAGTTGCTCATAGACTGAGGAGAGGATCAGTGCTGACCAGAATTCCCTGTAAGCTGAGGGCTTGTGTGGGCACCCAGGAGAGATCCCAGTGCAGCCCAGCTGATTAGCAGAGCACCCACTGTGCTCAGAGCTGCATGTGTTTCTATGGGTGGTGCTCATCTGCACATGCCTGGGTGCATGTGACAAAATTTATCCCGCACATGGATGGAAAAGCTTAAGAGGGAACATGGGTGCTGACTGCTTGGTTTTGTTTGGCCAGGTTGGGATGGATCTAGTACCATGAACAGAGTCAGATTTGAAATCAGCTACAAATAATTGTACTTCTGCCTTTTCATACCTGGAGTCAGGACGTCCCTATGACTCTGCCTTTGATGGGGTTTTCCTGAGCGGAGTGCGCAACCCATGTGTCATTTTTCTTGCAGAATCTGAATGTACCTGCAATCATCTGAGAAACCAAAAAGGATGGGGACTTTCCTTGATTGGCCTCCCAGGTCTGGCAGAGATCCAGCCATCTCCATGGCCCACGGTGTGTGGGTGGAGAGCAAGCGGTGGAGAACCTGCATCCTTTCTGGGCTGCAGGCAGGTGTCCCCTGGGGGCGCAGGGCTGAGACAGCCTCCCACGTGTGGGGCAGCCCCCTGCCGCAGGCCCCACCCCGCCTTTAAGACAGAAACGATCTTATTGCCTCTGTATAAATCCCTGGGACGCCCACATCTTGAATACGGCGTGCAGACGTGGGCACCTCATCTCCAAAAAGAACTATTGGAATTGGAAAAAGTTCAGAAAAGGGCAACAAAAATGATGAAGGGTTTGGAATGGGTCTCATATGAGAGGAGATTAAAAAGACCAGGACTTGTCAGCTTAGAAAAGAAGAGACTAAAGGGGGATAGGATAGAGGTGTATAAAGATTTTGTTTATAGAAGTGTGTGTGTGTGGGGGGGGGGGGGGAGAGCTGGGCTGATTTGACAGTGCTTTTTAATTTTCTTTCCATGCAATGGGAGCAAATGTGATTGAAACTGGAAAACAAATTCCACCCCTCCTCCTTCCTGAGTGTAGGGGGAAAGGAACCACGCAAAACACCCCCTTCAAACCTAGACCCTCCACATTTTTATGTCAATTCAGAGCTGCACAAAATGAAACTTTACATTTTGTTTTTATGGCGAATCTAAAATGTTCACAATTTTTTTTTTAAATGGCCATGGAAAACCCTTGCAAGGGAGGTTTATGTTGGACATTAGGCAAAATGTCCTGTCGGGGTGGTTAAATACTGGAATCAATTGCCTACGGAGGTTGTGGAATCTCCATCACTGGAGATTTTAAAGAGCAGGTGAGATAAATACCTGTCAGGGATGATCTAGAAGATACTTGGTTGGTCCTGGCGTGAGTGCAAGGGATTGAACTTCACAACTTCTCAAAATCCCTTCCAGTTCTGTGAGTCTGTGATTTTTTGATCACTCCTAATATTTACATTCTTTATTGTTCTTTATTTTCCAGCCTATAGGAGCAGAAGTTGATATTTTGACCTTTTCCTAAGCATCCTACGCTATATTTGGAATGCAGCTAAATATCAATTCATTTGTCCTGTTGCAAAGTCTAAAAATAAATAAAGCAAATCTTAATCTTTCTCATGCCCCCCAAACTTGTTCATCTTAGAAGCAAGTGGTCTGCATTTGATTGTGAATGCCGTGATTGAAATAAACGTACCGTGCAAGTGTTGGGTTTTGGCATTTAGAAATCTGAGATTCAAGATATGAAATTTAAGCCCCCAAATTGAATGGAGCAAACTCTTTGTGTGTGTGTGTGTGTAGCTTCCCCAGGGGTCTGCTGGTTGAAAACCTGTGTGTTTTGGGCTGCAACCACCTGGGTCTGAGCATAGATCCATTCAATGGGACATGCTCACACGTGTGAAAGTTACTCTGAAATAAAGTTACCCTTTATTCGGCAAACTACTAAAAGATGGTAAGCCAAAGGTGGAGGGGGTAAAGTTAGCCTGCCGTAGCTAACCTGCCATAGCTGGGGTGTTATATTAATTGTTAGTGAGCATGCCCTCACCCACTGAGCACTTGTGCAAATATTCATACATTGTGAAAACTGCCCTCATTTTAGTATGAACTAAACTTCGCGATTCACTTAAGTTGCTCACCGTTGGTGCTGTTTCTTTTCCTTGGACAGCAGACGTTTGAGAGGACAGAATAATGCACAATCCTATGATTCTAGCACAGCTTGCAAATATCAGAAAGGCTGAAAATTATTTGTCCAAACTGGTTACAGATAACGGATACATTCAGAGGAAATCGGGATGTTTCCAAATGATTTGCTAACCAGAAAATAAGGGTGACAATCCTCACGAATAAATAGACTAGCCGACGCTGGCACAACCAAAAACAAAGGACACTGAAAAATAAAGCTAAAGTTGCCCTTTGTTTTTCAGGTGTAGATTTAGAGGCATATTCATTTGTGGAGACAGACTAAAAGAAATGTGCAACAGACACACCTGACTCGCTTGCATTTTGTAGTTCCAACACTCAAAAATACAATGCTTATGGTAATGAATTTTATCTATTACAAGGGAAAACAATCACCTTTGATGACATTATAGAATAAACACATTTAACAGCATGCTGAATTGCTGAAGTATCATTTTCAACGACCTCATTAGTGTCACTTAATTAAAACTTCCTGCTCTTGACTTTGATGCTGGTGCAGGCAAAAACACAGAGGGAATTGAACAAACAACTAAAAAGGGAGGGGGCATCTTCTAGTGATAAATAGCAGGAGTTGCTAATGAAACCAAATTACGTCCCGTTTTCCTGCAACTCCGATAAAATAATATGAAACGCACAGCAACTTTGCATCAAACAAATTAATCAGCCGTCAGCAGATTTGCCTGATGATAATCTCCTGCCCTTATTGATCATTTTAAAAAGTTTTTTTTTCCTGTACACAAGCATTAGGTTGGTGATAATTAAAGCTTCAGCTTCAGAAATGCCATAATAACCGTTAATTAGCAGGATGCTATTTTCAACATAATTTGCTAATTAGGCAGGGAGCTTATATAGTGAATGTACCTAATTATGAAAGGGTCTTGCGCTGTAGACTCATGTGACTGGGGTGTAAATGACACCATTGGGGGGCTCTGGCAGGTTTTAATTATTTATTTTGAAGTCTATTGTATTCAGAAACATTTAGCCAATTTAAATGTGAGGAGTAACTGCTTTTTTTTCCCCTTTCCAACTGGCTCACTTTTGCCTGATAGTTTGTGTATCCCCACGATGAATAAATACCAGGGGGTCACATAGTTTGTGGGGTAAACTCTGTTGATTTCAATGGAGTCAGGCCCGCTCTGCAAGTATTTTGGTCCAGGACAAGCTACCAGAGGACACCGGGTCTAGAGATTATATGGACTGTTGTGTTCTGAGCAGTGTTCCCTGTAAGCTGAGCACTTGTGCGAGTGCCCAGAAGAAATTCACATGCTGCCCAGCTGATTAACGGAGAGCCCAAAGCAGCATGTGTTTCTGCTGGTGGTGCACATCTGCACATGCCTTGGTGCACATGACAAAATTTATTCCACACATGGATGGAAAAGCTTAGAGGGGACATTGGTTCTGAGTATGCAATTTTGGACTGGAAGTTATAGTGCTTGTATGGAATTAATGTCTGTCGGAAGTAGTTCATGCGCATTACAGGGTTCCGAAAACTGGCTCTTGTTGCAAGAAAACAGTCCTTGGATTTCTCTGCTCTGTGCTGTGGATAACATCTCTGTCTCACTTGACCATGTTTAGATATCAGGAATTACTCTCTCATTGTTTGTTTTTAAGGGACATTTGTTTAATTTATTTGCAGGAAGAAAACTTGACTGAGGCCGAGCTCAATCTTATGTATAAAATTAAGAAAAAGAAATTTAAATGTGGAGAAAGTAACATGCAAACAATGAATTGTGGCCATAAGCTTGCAACGACCTTGATGCTTAAAGTTACATATGTGCTGAGTAGACCCTTCGATTTCAGGGGAGTTACTCAGATGCTTAAAATGCAGCATGTGCTTAAAAATTTTCAGGATCAAGGTGTCTACTCTATTCCTACTCTACTCTACTAGTTGAACCTCTCTAGTCCAGCAACATCTGTGGTCCAACATGATTTTAGTGAGCTGGATGTCCACTTAGCATGGGGGTGGCCAAGTTTCCTGCAGTCCCAGAAAGTTTGCTTACAGCCCCCAGTCCTGGCTCTCGGTGTTCTGTGCTGTAATTAAGCTCTAATTTACCCTTCAGTGTCCTCTAGGAGCCCAGGAAGCAGTGGCTGTGTTTGTCATGCTGCTATACAATATTGACCTCCTGTGGTTCGGCAAATTCTCTGGTTCAGCGCCAGTGAGGTCCCGAAGGTGGCAGACTAGAGAGGTTCGACTTGTACTATAATGTGTGTGTAATTATAAATACATGTGCCTTTATGTACACACGAGTTTAAATTTAGCTCTTCACCCTTGCAAAAGTAGCATGGTGCTGTCATCTGCCTAGGCACACGCTGACTTTCTGGCTCGCAATACTTGGTTTCTTGTAACTGTTTTACTGTGTTTCAAAGAAAGCGGTTATTTCTCTCTTCCCTTTTTAAAAGAAATGAAAACTTAATTCAATAATACATGAGCTCCAGCTCAGCCTAAGAGTCACTTAACTTAAATCTTTTTGTAGAGGTTCCCACTTAAACAGCTTGAGCGACAGTAAATCATGTTGGGGAATGGACATTCCACTTTCATTGCCACGGTGCGGAGCTCTGAATTAATGGCCAGCTCTTTACAATGTATGGCTGTGCCTTCCAGCTGCTGGGCCTGACAGTGTTATTGCTCAATTAATGGGATTTTGATGTAATTGCAGATCGGAAACGCAGCGCCTAAAAAATTATATTTTTGCCATAAGAATTGCATTTTATCATCCAGCTGTGGGGAAGAATATGCTAAGTAATGGGGCTTCTCTTGGTTTTTATTTTCCGATAACTTGTATTAGTTGGTTGCCGCCAACGGAACTGCATATGGGCTTGGAAGGGATGCACGAGAATGTATAAGAGTCGTCCAGCCTGCTTATGGCTCAGAGGATAAGTAATTGCTCTGTCCCAAGAGAGAGGATTCAGGAGAGACTGGAGGAATCTCCCTCCTGAACTTGGTGGAAGCAGAAGAACTGTGACAGTTCCATCCTGTGTCCTAGGGGAAGAGACTAGCTATACCTAATGCATTCACTTGCTGATGGCTGTAAGAATTGGTTTCTCTTTGAGCCCTAAAAGGGTAGAATTCGATTATCATTATTTTAAAGCTGCCACAATATCTTTTCTTATCACTTGCCGTCTCAGAAGGGTATCTTTGTAAGAATCCCCATTTCTGTTGGCTCGGAAGAAGGTTGCCAGAAAGCATCAAGGCCAGATTGGTTCTGGGATACCCCGCTTGTCCTGGCTGCAGAAATAAGGTGAAATCTGAGAGTGAAATAAATAGGTCAATTTTCTTAACACATGGGGTAAAGCATACGTGCACCTAGAACAGCCATATGTAGGTGAAGAAACACAAGCCCTACTCCAACCTATCAGAATAAACACGGTGAAGAACGTCACAGGTTTCCAAAAGAAATGGGTTACCTCTCTTCTTCGGCATCTCCAGGTGACCTCCAATTTGATCATAAGTTTCACTGTTAATGCAGCTGCTGTGTGATTATGAAGAGTGTTTCAGATTACTGGTGTCCAATGCTAAGAATGTCTACACTGGTCAGACCAATGGTCCAGCTAGCCAAAGATCCTGTATTCAGAGAGTGGACAGTTCCAGATGCTTCAGAGGGAATCAACAGAACAGTTCAAATATTGAGTGATCCATCCCCCGACATCCAACCTTAGCTTCTGGCAGTTTTGGGGTATGGATAGAGGTCTACAAAATCATGACAGGCGTGGCGAAAGTGATTAAGGAAAAGTTATTTACTCCTTCGCATTATACAAGAACTGGGGGTCACCAAATGAAATTAATAGGCCACAGGTTTAAAACAAAAGGCAGTATTTCTTCACACAATGTACAGTCAACCTGTGGAACTCCCTGCCAGAGGAAGTTGTGAAGAACCAGGCTTTAACAGGGTTCCAAAAAGAGCTATTTAACTTCATGGAGGTTAGGTCCATCAATGGTTGGAGGGATGCTTTCCCTAGCCTCTGTCAGATGCTGGGAATGAGCAACAGGGGATGGATCACTTGATGAAATCATTCCCTGAGAGGCACCTCGCACTGAGCACCTGTGGAGGACCAGATACAGAACTAGATAGAAATTTGGTCTGACCTAGTATGGCTGCTGTTCTGCAAGGGACATCCAAAGCATAGGATCATAGACTCATAGAACACTAGAACTGGAAGGGACCTCAAGAGGTCGTCCAGTCCTGTTCCATGGTTTCATGAGAGTTTCATCTCTCACCATCTTAGGTCCATCAAGGGTCTGTTAGCGATCTCCACAGGTTGAGTGGGCACTGTGTGAAGAAATGCTTCCTCTACCTTGTTTTAAATCTGCTGCCTATTTATTTTAGTGGGTAACCACTGGTGCTTTTGTTATGCGAAGGGGTATATAACACTCAAGTCTCCATTTTCAATGTATTCAATAATAAGTAATAATTTATTGTCCCAGCCATCTGATGAACAATAATGGAAGCCAAAACATACAGTTTTGAACTTTTTATCCATTTCTCTGTCCCCTGACTGGTTAAGGATAGCTAATGGGCATAATCACAAAAATATTGTTTCTTTATAATTGCGCTGTTTGTGAATCTCAGAACTCTGTACAACTATTTGCAAATCAGAGTGTGGTGATTTGCAATAATAACTGTCCAATTATTTTTCAATAACTGGCAGTGTGATTAAGCAGATCTCTTTACTCTGATTGGCTACTCTAATGCCTCTGATCGTATTGGCTCTGCTACTTGGAATTTTCAAACTATTGTCTGTTGCAAATTTGTTAGTGGCAATAGTTTCTCTCTCTCTCTCTCTCTCTCTCTCTCTCTCTCTCTCTCTCTCTCTCTCTCTTTCTGTTCAGCAGATGTAGCAAACCCCTAAAATAGTTACTTGAAGCCAGATTTTTAAGGGTATTTAGTTGTCCACAGGTGGAGGTAGGTGCTTTGTGGGATTTTCAACAGACCCTGTGAGTTTAGTTAGTTTCCCTGTTTACACTGCATGGGCCTGGGTCAATGTGAGCGTTTGCTACTGATCTCAGTGGCAGGAGAATCAGGCTCTTACAGTGTTTCCCCTTCACAAGATTTTTGTGGATTTTTCACACACCAAAATGTGCGTGTGCGCGCACATGTGTAGGGTGATCATTTAAAAAACTCCAAGAAGATATGGTTATAAAACGTAAAAAATTGGCAGGGGATTGGGTTTGTGCAGTTGTACGCCTATTTTATATCTAGACAGGAAGATTTACGCAGTGTTGCTGGGGTCCTTAACTCAAGCAAGTTTTGTTTTTCTTCATTTAAATCATTGTTCTGGAGTGGGGTTGGGTATGAGGTGTGCAGTATGCAGGCTGCCAGGTGAGAAGCACCTGTCCATGGCTGCAGTGGGCACAGTCAGGGAGAGGCGCATGTCTCCTGGTTGAGGGAAAGACAGACACGTGAAAAAACAGACAAGCTCTCTGAAATATATAGTAGACAATTGTCCCTTTCTCCATCCCTGCCCCCTGCTGGCCCAGTGAAGTTATAGCTGTCCCAGTCCCCATCTCTCGCTCCTTGCTGCCCTCTGTGGTCATTCTGGAGTATAATGGTCCCACTTACCAGACCCCCTCCCTTTTCCATTTGATGAGAAACTGTCAAATTCCACGCACATCCCATTGTCCTGGCATAACCAAACCCTGGCCTTGCTTTAAGTTATGGTAAGAGGAAACTGCCTACCAAATTTGGTGGTCCTAGCTCTTACCATCCAGGAGGAGTTGCACATTTCTAAAATATACACTAAGATAAGTATAATATATATATATATGCAGATACAGTCCATATATATTTACATTTCCTTTTACTACCTCAATAATACACAGTAAATTAATTCAGCACCAGCTTTTAGGAGGACCTATGTAGATTCCTACGGAAGCCAAATGGACTCAGGATTTGCACAGGGGTCTGTGGATGTGAACCCTAATGCCAGATTTGGAGTCGGAGTTCCTTACAGTCTACTTTTTGTCTATGAATACTGCAGCATTATATACAAATTACTAACTTTGGTCACTGAGGTAGTTGCTGAAATGTTGACAGATGATATAATCTTTTTAAATAATAGTTCTCTTTTGTAATTTTGTTACAAACATGACCCTGACATGTAAATGACTTACTGTAGTTTACAATAGGGAAAAACCCCAAATAATAAAGATACAAAATGCTATAGAGACAATAAATGTAAAGTGTAATGCCTATGTGTAGCCGCTAGATGGCAGCGTTATGTGGTGTTGAGGTTTGTGGATGATGTAATTAGTGACTTCCTGTTGGGATTCTAGGTTACAGGCCATGCTTTGAGATATGTGATCTCTTGTGTAATCCAACTTGGATCTATTGCACCAATACGGATCAGCACCATTTGCTAAGAAAATCCGCATGCAGAAATATTTCTCGCCCCTTTCTCATTATTAGAGCAATTCCTTCTCTCTCACATGGATGTCCATCCAGAATAGCTCCATCAACTTCCCCAATGTAGACCAAGGCAACTAAAAGAAGGATTTGCCCACCTGTTTTAAGGGCCTCACATCCATTTGCAAGATGACGCTGCCTCGTGCAGTCATATACCAGAATCTCTGAGCCACGCACCGTGGCTTTGCTTGAGAAGTTCTCATTCAGTGGTAATGCCCGTGGACCGATGGACTGTGTGTAAGGTGAACAGTGCCACTTCCTGTCGTGGCTGAAAGGAAGTGAATGTATATGAGGTGCCTGTTCCGTGCTCATGGTTGTGCAGGGACAAAGGAAGATGGCTCACCCAAGCCAAAGAAGATGATTTGGCCTCATTTCACTGGTGCTTCAGTTGGTGAATGTGCGTGCATTGTACAGACCTGTAGAAATATTAATTCACCCGACGCGGCAAGATGAATAGAACCAAAAGGGATGAAGGAATGAAATGCAAAGAGCTACCCTGTTGTGCTATTGAGAGTCGGTGGCTGGTTTGATTTCTGATATAAATGAGAACAGTTATGGGCCTGCTCTAACTCTGACTCAGGTTCTAAGGGGTCCATCCGGCAGCTGAGAAGAACGAGTGTCGATACTTCCTAGCCATGCCTCTTGTGCCGGCTGGGAATTGCCAGCTGCTCAGATCCTCAGCTCCATTATATTGGCAATGTATCAATCTGGGACCCAAGGATTGAGCACCCCATAAGCTCTTCTACGGTTACGTTGTCATTCTTCTTTTCTTACAGCAAATGAGAGGTTGTTTAGCCTGTGGAAAGTCTTTTTCTGCCCTTTGAATATGGAGGGGACGTTCCAGGAAGGTCTAGCGTTGTCAGGAACATCACTGCAAGCCAAAACCTCCTGAGTTAGAGGAGCCAATCCTAGGATTCTATTAGGTGAACAATTCACATCCCTCCATGGCTGAAGGTGTTTTCATCCATAAAATGGGGTGAGCAAACCAAATGTAAAAGCGAGCGGTGAAGGTTAACCAATGTGTAAGTGCCTCAAGGAGGAAACATGGCATGAGGGTTTCATTGCTAACTGCAGCGTTTGAAATGTTAAATGTATGGCATTTGTGATCTCAGCGTACAAAAAAAAAAGGGAAATATTTTTAACTGATTAAAAGCCTCATTTTTTTTTTCATTGTGAGAGAGTTCGTAATTGCCAGCTGGATTTTCTTCAAACTTTCTATTCTAAAGTGAGCCTAAGCGTGCCAAATCTGAACTCCAAAGGCATTTTTGGGAAAGTTCTTTCACTGAAAATAGGGGCACAGAATGAGTGCTGTGGCAGGCCTAGAGGACACAGCCCAATAGCTTGTGATCTATCAGAGCTTTTCATTCTGTGGCTATTAGCCATTTGCATAGAATGACAGGGAAAAAAGCGATGCCTCAGGATATCCAGAGCTAAATAATGGCCTAGCAACCTAGAAGCAGATCATCCCTTGAATACCTTGACACAATCCGTGCTTTTCTCGGCTGTAGGTTTTCATCACATGCCCCGAACACATCCCACGTTTACCTCGCGTATCTCTACCTTCCGTTGTAATTGGCTTCTGTACATAGTGGGATCTGTGTATTAATTTCCTGAGATTTGTAGTAATTCTGGTAGTAGTTTGAGTCTCTGCAATGTGTGAAGATCAGTTTTTGTCTTTGTTGCCTTGAAGGAATCTCCTGTTTTGTCCATGTTAGCTAACATTGGTCATGACTAACTCACTTTCCTCGGTGTGGGCTTGGAATCAAACTGAACTACGTGTCAGTTTCCAGAAAATGGCAAGATGATCAGTGTTCTGGAAGTCCATTTGTTTAATTTTTTTTTAAAACAAAAAGTGACAAGGAGCTGGATGGAAACTTTTTTTTTTTTGCGGGGGTGGGGGATTACAACTAATTGTTGATTGTGACCTCCGGTGCTCTGCGGTGTCAAGGACAGATGGGAAGAGGGTATGTCAGCTGCACAGGTGGCCCAGTCATGCAGTGTCCATGTCTTGATCTCCTATTCTCTAAAACAGAAATGAATAATGGCTTCGTTAGAGGTGATGGCTGCCAACCTGCTGAAAGATCCTAGGTTGGAATTCTCCAAAAAGTATTTGAAACCAGCTTCCTAGTTGTTTTAACATAAGGTGGAGGAGTCCATTTTCGGCATGCGTCACAATGTCTACTTGCTGCTGCTAGCCCCCAGGTTCCAGCTCAGAGAGCCTACACACAGCAGCCAAGGCCTGCACTGTCATGCCGTGCAGCTTGAACTAAGAACAAGGGGCCACCCAATGAAATGAATAGGTAGCAGGTTTAAAACAAACAAAAGGAAGTTTTTCTTCACACAGCAGCCAGTTAACCTGTGGAACTCCTTGCCAGAGGACGTTGTGAAGACCGGGACTTTTAACAGGGTACAAGAAAGAACTAGATACTTTCATGGAGGTTTGGTCCATCAATGGTGATTAGCCAGGATGGGTAAGAATGGTGTCTCTAGCCTCTGTCGGAGGCTGGGAATAGGTGACGGGGAGCGATCGCTTGAAGATTCCCTCTGGAACACACCTGGCATTGGCCACTGTGGGCAGACAGGACACTGGGCTAGATGGACCTTTGGTCTGACTCAGTTTGGCTGGTCTGATGTTCTTATGTTCTTCCCTGAGCCTTTTCTACCTTCCTGGCTTCCCTCCTTCCCTGGGTTCCTCTCCCAGGTTTCCTAGCCTCCTAACTCCCTCCTTACAAGGACTCAGTATGGACAGGCTACTAGCCTCTACTGCGCCTCCCTCCCCCTGGGAGTGACTGCTGCCTCTTTTCCTGCAGCCGGGTCTGTTGCCAGCTTCCAGGTTTCTATCGGGTCCCATTGAGCCTGTCCTACTCGAATTCCTGCCCCCAGTCTCTTTCTCCAACTGCCCCACGTAGCCATCTCCACCCTTCGAGGCCTCGCGTGGGCTGGCCACCCCATCACTGCATGGGAGGCCCTAACCACTGTGTAAACCTGGAGTCCTACCGTGGTGGAAGGGGACCGGTCCCTGGAAGGGCCGTGCGCAGACGGATCAGACCACAGAGCGCAGGGAAGCGAAAGCCTGGAGGCCCATGGAGCGGAGGAGCCGCCATGGGGTGGATGCTTAGGCCTGACCCCCTGGCCTAGTGGACACAGTAGTGACTCAGTGTCTACAGACCACGCACAGCGGAAGGGGTCGTGTTGCTGGCCTGCACCAACTGGCATGGAGGCTACATTCTCCCGCAGTTCTCTTGCATCCTCTTTGCACCGTCGTGGCCGCAAGCAAGTCCTGGAATGAAGTCAGGACCTTTGTCCCCAAGAATTAGCGAACAGCTGCTGGAAGAGGGAAGCGTCGACGCTCAGCATTTTATCCCCAGTCTGGAGATAGTCGGTGTCTCTCCCTACACCCTGGCTCCTGGAGTATGGATCTCCATAGGAATCCCTGCTTCTGTGCTTTCCGAACGGTTCTAACTTGTCAGGTTTGACAACATGAACCCCGAAGGTGCAAAAACCACGTGGTGAACACAAAGAACTCCAGATTTATTATTCTTAATCTCCTGATCTGGGTGGGGCAGGCTTATGAGAGGGGACACGACAGCAATTTTCAGGTACCTAAAAGGGCGCTACAAGGAGGAAGGAGAAAAATTGTTCTTCTTGGCCTCTGAGGACAGGACAAGAAGCAATGGGCTTAAACTGCAGCAGGGAAGGTTTAGGTTGGACATTAGGAAAAACTTTCCATCAGGGTGGTGAAATACTGGAATAAATTGCCTAGGGGGGTTGTGGAATCTCCATTCCTGGAGATATTGAAGAGCAGGTTGGACAGACGCCTGTCAGGGATGATCCAGATCGGGGTGGGAAACGTTTTTTGGGTTGGGGGCTGCTGACCACAGAAAAATTAGTTGGGGGCTGCACACAATGGAGAAGCAAAAAAAAAAAGAAAGAAAAAAAAACCCAGCCCAAAACAAAATCAAAAGCCGGAATAAGAAAGAGGAAAGAGACTGCCCCCACATTCCCCTCCCACACCCGATCCTAGGGGCTCATCCTAATAGATTTTGTGTGTTCCAGCCCCGTAGTGAGGCAGCGGGGGGAGTGGGGGTTGGAGTGCCAGCACAGGCTCTCCAATGCTGGGCTTTGGGGGCCAGATCCAGGCAAGCCAGGGGCCGCATCCGGCCCCCAGACCTGGGGTTCCCCACCCCTGATCTAGACGGTGCTTGGTCCTGCCACGAGGGCAGGGGACTGGACTCGACTCTCGAGGATCCTTCCAGTTCTAGTGCTCTAGGATTCTATGAATTTTGAACCCTCTGAGTTAGGCGTGTTGTGACCTTCTTTCTGCTGCGTGTACCGGCCCCCTAGTGTCTGGGAATGGACGATCAAAAGTGAATGGGTGGGGTTCTCCTTTGTGGTGGTGCGTATGGAAGTCTGGAAATGCGGCTTGTAAGGGTCGCGCTCGTCCCCCGGGAGAGGGCTGGCCCATCCTTGCCACTTTTCTGAACAGCAAACAATTCTTCGTATGAAAGGCTCCCCTTAGAAGGAGACGATGTAATATAATCAGCTACCGCAACCCACCCAAACAAGTCTTGGCACGCCTGCACAAGCGCCAGCCAGTAATGATGAATTCAGTATTCATCCCATGGACTAATTAATGCGCTCTAACATATCCCAGTGCAATTTGCAAGTCACAGATTGCATTAGGTGATACAAATGACTCATTTGTGAACCTGAAGGATGACCTTTGGCAGGCCTAACTTCTGACCTCAGAAATATTAAAGAAAGGTCACTTCACCTTGCCATTGTCTCCAAATGCCAAAATAGCCCAATTAAAAACCCTGACATGGAACTGTAGGAGCAGATGTGAGTCCTAAAGGGCATTAATTATTTTCCGTCTCAGCCGGTTGTATAACTGAGGCCAAATGAGAGTTTGGAAAGCTATTAAGCCCCTGTCTTACATGCATTGGGTCTAAGGTTTGAATTCACAATGAGGTGGATGGTTTCGTTTCATTTGGGTTGGCTATGCTGAGTTTAAGAGCTGGTTGTCCTAGCATGAGACGTGAGCTCCCTTTTTATATTGTGCCTGTAAGAAGATCCTTCAGATGGATCTCCCTCAATAACAGGGATCTATTTTAGTGGGTGAATTTATGAAATAATCATTAGTTGCCATGCGGCGAGGTCAGAATCCCATGCATATGTTCAGCATTGTTTCCCTGTGTGCTGTTTCGACCCTCCCTCCATGACTGAGTGCCAGTGATATTCTTGTGCATGTGTTTTCTTCCGCTCCCCCCCCCTGCCATGTGGTGACAGATGACGATATTGTACCAAAACTTCGTTCCCATATGGCTAATTTCTACATTTGTTTTAACAACACACAGATTTAAAACAAATGAAAACACAAAGACTTGAGTAATCTTGGCATTTTTTCCACTGTGCTGTAATTTCTTCCTCCAGGTGGGGTTTTATTGACACATACTGAAAATGCCTTGATGTGTCTTAAAAAAGAAACTAGTCAGACCATAATTCACTCAAAGACTTTCATTTGATTGGGGCAAAGTCTTATGTAATGCTCACCTGATTTCACTTTTCCTCTCTCTGTAACCACTCTGGTTTTACAATCACACATTTTCTCAGAGGAGATGAGCAAAAGACATGAGAAAAATTATTCAAGCAGTACAAATAAGAAGTGTCATGTTCAGGTCTAATTGGGGGGCGGTTATATGCCTAAAATATGTCTTGGAGTTTTTAAAAAAAAATTTCCCCTTTTCAACTCTTCTCCCTTTTTTGTAGTCAGAAAGAAGGGTGAATGGTAATGGTTCTTGGACACTATGGTCATGGAATAAAAATAGAGAGTTGGATAAAATGGCTTCTGGTACTATCCAAGCGAAAGATTTCCAAACTTCAGTTAGTTCCCAAAGATAATTTTTCTCACTTGCCAAGGATTATTCATCTCCAACGTGACTCCAAATCTCTGTAAGTTAGATGCAGTATTGTGTTTATCATGCTGGTTCAGTTTCTGAAGTATTGCATAAAGACACCTTCGCTCCATCACAACCCTTCCGTAACTTCTCTGTTGTTGGTTGTTAATTGTCCCATGAGATTTCTCTGGCAGCCTCAGCATCTGACCCCATCTCTCCCTTCCTCCATTAGGGAGGTTTAGGTTGGACATTAGGAAAAACTTCCTGTCAGGGTGGTTAAACCCTGGAATAACTTGCCTAAGGAGGTTGTGGAGATATTGAAGAGCAGGCTGGATAGACACTGGTCAGGGTTGATCTAGATGGTGCATGGTCCTGCCATGAGCGCAGGGGACTGGACTTGACCTCTCAAGGTCCCTTCCAGTTCTGTGATTCTATGAAACACGGGCTTTGTTGCTCTGATGCTCCCACGGTGTGTGAACCTTGGGAGGAGATGGTGCTGGAGTATGTTTTTGCTAAAGTATCGCCTTGTCATGGATATGGGTCTGCATTTTGTTCCTGGAGTCCTGGGACATAGTGAACTTTCAATGTAACTTATCAGCAATATCCAATAAAGGCTTCTTTTCCCAAGCAAGTCACTGCTTTTACATTGCTCTGAATTAGCTTGGTTAGAATCTTCTCAAGGCCAAGTAGCTGCAGATAGCGGCTTTATTGCTGTTAGCCTTGTGGCCATACCAGGAAAGGGGCAGGTGGCTCTTGCGAGTTAGTTACAGAATTTGGAAAGGTGTGATCTGGGGTGTACTGCTGTCCCTGCTGCAGGCGTGTGGCGGCCTTGGGTGCCTGTCTGTTCATTAAATTGGGGGTAATAACACTTGGAGATAATGAAAGTAGTTAAAATGCGGGTACATGCTTTAAGATTCAAGGGTGGAAGATAGAAAGTAGAAGTGTCATGGGATCTGGCAACCAAATGGCTGAAAACACTGGTCCTCACATTGTCAGATACTGAGTCTCCCACCAATGCACGCAGAGGAGAATTTTTGCAAACATTGAGAAATTGACAGGAAAGCCAAATTACCCAATTGCAAATGGTTTCCATGTGCTTCTGAAGAGTTTGGTTACAGGAACGTCATTGGTTTCTCCTCGTATCTACGTGCCTTCTGCTTCTCGGTCATTTCCACGCACTAGTAAATAGGGGTCTCGAAAGCTATTCCTGTGACTTGGCCCCACGGAACCAGCAAAGTAGACGCAAGAAAAGAAGGAAAGTGCAGGGAGGAGAAGAGAAGAGGAGGAAAATCCTCTGTCAGTCTATTGAATCAAGCCTCTCCTGGTCGGGTCAGGGGAAGGAGGGAAGAAATTGGTGCAGTGGCATGGTTTTCCCTGTAGGGTAGTGGAGGTTGTGTCGAGGTGCGGTCACAGACAGGGGCGGCCCGTGACTATAGGCAGACTCGGCCGCTGCCTAGGGTGCTGCCGCTCGTGGCGCCCGATGATGACGTCAGTCCATTGACGGCCCTGCAGGCGGGGGCGTCGATCGCGCGTTCCGCCTGGGGCGCCAGCTGCCGCAGCCAGCCTCGGGCCGCTCCTGGTCACAGACGATCCCTTGATGGGGGCCTTCCAGGGTGTTGACATGGCCACTGCCACTCGCCTTCCTGCTCTTTGGAGCGTCCCACTGCCCGGTTCTGCTGGGCCAACTCCCTGGTCTCCCCCAGCCCAAGCCCCGGGCTGAGGTCTCTGCCCCCACTGAGAAGCAGCACAGACACTGAACCACTTTAGCTCCAAGGAGAGTGCAGTTTAGGGCCCAGCTTCCTGGGATACCCCTCCCCACATGGGATCAGAACCCCAAAGGAATTATTTAGGACAACCCCCTTTAGCAATGAAAAGGGGGACGTGCACACTGGTTGCTCCCCCAGGTAACAATTCCTTACATGGGGTTTGATAGAAAATAAAAGTGAATTTATGAAGTCCAGGCACTAGGATTCAAGTGGTGATGAGTGAGAACAGGCCGAGCAAAGTAGCTTGCAAATCAAAAGAAACACAAAACGCTTGGCTAATTCGACACTGAGACCTCGGCACAAACTCTTCAAACTCCCCGTAAAACCTCTTTTCTGGCTGTCCCTCCAAACCAGGCCTGTCTCTCTGTGCTGGGGTCTTCAGCTCCTTCCTTCAGGTGCAGCCCAGCCAAAAGACCAAGGCCCCTGCTTCCCTATTCTATTTTAAGGAGTGAGGCCGCTCCCTACCACTTACTGCTGAGACTAAGGACAAAAGAGATTGTTTAACAGTTGCTCATTAAGACATCAGAATAACACCCGCCATGTGTCTCATTCACACATTTAAAACACATAAAGGATTCCCTGCTCCGTATGTTGAACTTCACACACAAAAATGATACAAACATCCAAGTAAGAGGAATGGATCCATGGAATCGTGACATGAAGATTGATGGGTTCGATGAAATAATTCGCTCACAGCACTTTTGAGTTATGTATATTTGTGCCCATAAGTCCATTTCATAAGGCATGACCATCACAGAGGTCACAGACACTGTGTAATAGTCGGGGCACGTAACTAGCCAGGTGAATCTGATTCCACCTTACAGCGTGATCGTGTAGAAACCATTTCTAACTTGGTGAAGAGTCTTTAAAGAAGAAATGTTGGCAGTAGGAAGACAGGCCGGCGAAAGGAACCCCATCCAGCTGCGTGAATTTCAGGGAAGGCACGCTTGTCACAACAGCTCTGGTGCTGGTTGCCTGAGCATTTCTGTTCCAGATGCTTGTCACTTTGGCAAACGTTTACCCGTTGGGGGTTGAAATGTTTCATGTTTCTACCCCGCCACGCTCTGAATGTTATCAGAAAGTCTGAGAAGAATCAGTGATGCTGTTTTTGAATATGGCCAAGATAAATGTTATGAGCCTCTCTGGTGCATCAATAGTTTGTGCGTTTCAACTCAACATTCAGCTGGAATATACTCCAGTGGTTGCAGAAGGTTCTCCTGGAGACTTGTTGAAAATCTGCCTTGAGGTGGCTGAGCAGCCGTGGTTTAAGAACCGGACCTTGCTCACGCATGCAGGTTTCATTAATACAGCATCAGGCGTTTTAGAAATGATCTCCCAGAATTCCAGTGGCACTTTGCCCGCATATGTGTGCGTAAAGAGAGTGGCGATTCTCTCTTAGTACATGATCTCACAGCTTGCGGCTATTTCTGTGGTGAGGAGAGTGGACTGGAATTCGTGGGTCGGCCTGTCACAATATGGTTTGTCAGGACGTGCTTGGAATGAAACGGGACTCGGATGCGCCATGTGGAATTGTTCTGTGATATGTGTAAAGGTGGCGTAGAATGAAGTTTCTTATGGAACCATTCTACAAGGCAGGTGAAGATGCACATAGACTGAGGGAAATCTCCAAAGGAGCTTCGGATGCTGGTCCTACATCACTGGTTTCCCATAGGGGTCCACAAATGATGTCTAAGGAATCTGTGAAAGGTTGCTCCTCCCACAGAGCATGGCTTTCCATCCGGGGAGACTACACACTGTCTAAGATTTCCAAAGAAGTCCACACCCAGGGGGTCCACTAATGAAAACAAATTGAAAACTATCCCTCTACATTCTATATGAATGGGTTCAGCGGATTTTAGGCTATGGGATGGAACCGTTGTGGTAACTTCTTGCACAGTTTAAGCCAAGATTTTGCCCTGAGTCTGCACATTTGGAAGAGCAGGTGCCTCAGTTTCTCCCCCGCATGCAGCACGAGTAGGATGGCATACCTGGCCGAATGCCCCGCTCAGAAGGGAGAGCCCCGCTAGGAAACTGAACGTTGTGGCTTGTTGGGGAAGATTTGACCATCTCCCCATTGCTCCCCCATATCTCTTACCTAAGACGTCATCCAGTGGATGACCAGAAGTGCTGGCTTCCTCTGTAAAAGAGAATTAGGAGCAAATTCCGCACAGGATCAGGCCCCACTGAAGTGAATGGGATTGCATGGGGGTGGTACAGCAGCGGAGTTTGGATTCCAGTCCCAAACTCATTTCTCTCCTCTATGGTCGAGTCCCGCCAGTGTCCGGGAGAACGTGGAACGAGGGATGCAAATGTAGCAGAAGTTTTCTTTCGTGGCCTCTTGCAGTGAACGGAAACCAATGCATTCAAATCGGCATGCACTCAAGCAGTGGAAACATGGTTTGCTTTTTTTTTTAAATAGTGCTCCTGCATCCCTATAGGGAATGCACATTTGAATCAGTGGACATATAGTCTAAAATATCCGTGATACATTATAATAAACTCTGCTCCACCTGGTTTACATTGCCCCGACTTGCATTTATTGGCTGAACATTTCCCCCTAGCCCTTGGAAGCTGGGGCGTGTAAATTTCAAGTTAAACTAGGTGTTTGTGGATTTTTTTTCCCGAGAGTAGGCAATCATGTGACTCTCACTCTTTTTTTTTTTTTTTTTTTAAAGAGACCAGTTGGGTGCAACTCATAAGAACGGCCAGACTGGGTCAAATCAAAGGTGCATCTAGCTCAGCAACCTGTCTGCCCACAGTGGCCAATGCCAGGTGTCCCAGAGGGAGTGAATCATCAAGTCTCCCCTGTCGCCCATTCCCAGCCCCTGACAAACAGAGGCAAGGGACGCTATCCCTACCCATCCTGGCTAATCGCCATTGATGGATCTACCCTCCATGAATCTGTCTAGCTCTTCTTTGAACCCAGTTAAAGTCCCGGTGTTCACCACATCCTCTGGCAACTCACCCTGCTGTACTGTCCCTTTAAATGCAGCAGGCAGAGTTCACTTGCTCAAGTTCATTAGCTTGTGTTATCAATAATTTAGGATAATATGCCAGTGGTGCCTGAGTGCCTGGACCACCTTATTTCCACTGTCAGCTTTCTCCTACCCTAGCAGTCCAGTGAACTTGATAAGTGTCCCATCATCCTGTTAATCAAATTACTTATGAACCAAAATTGACAGTTTTCATTAATTATAAAGGATTATTCTAATTGCAATTCAAATTTATTCATTTAGAACAGACGGCATTCAGTAATATTTCAGGAAATTTGCATATTAAATGGAGAGGGTCGTCCATTAAGTATGGAAATGTATGCATATTTCCTTATTTTTAACTTCTGGGCCATATGTACTGCTGCTACTTCAGCAGGTGAAAAACCGGAACGTGCTTAATTTGTTCAACAAACACTGGGGCCATCGCACATTTTTTGGCACGGACCGCCGTTGTCCTTCTCCGGTTTTATCCCGTCTGCTCTGAGCCCCAACATGACTGTTATCCTTCGAAGAAACTTTTGATAAACCTGTTTAAAAAAAAAAAAAAAAAAAAAGGTAGGCGCAGCTGGTAAGGGCTGATTGAAATGTTTTGCCACCGAAGCTGTGTTCATTAATTTCTTCAAGATGCTGAAGCAGGCATTAACGGTGCCTGCTGGAGGCCTTCCCGGTGTCATGTGGAACAGCAAGGGGGCTAATCGTCATCCTTGTAACATCAACGGGTTACCCCCCTCGTGCGATATGAACCTTTCCCCTCCAGTGACAAATGAACCTGTCGGAGACAAAAGCACAAACTATGCATGCGATGAGACAGCGTCATTATTCAAACTTGGATGGGGCTGTGCTCCCAGATCATTAAGAATCATATCTTCATGACAATAATAAGCAGTTACCTAAGCCCAGATCTAAAGACACATCCAGGTATATTTATATCAGTCCTTTTATCAATATTTTTCTAGACCAGGAACACAAAATGCCGCAGATGAGGTGTAACCTGATTCATTGGAGCATTTGCTTGACTCTTAAACGGTTAAACGGTTTCATCACCCCGGGGAGAAACGGTGGTGTTATGAATCATGTGACCCATCTCGGAAGTAATTTAGCTAACATTTCGAGAAATTACTGATATCTTGTCTTAATGATTTTAGTAAAACATCTGTCAACTCATTCATCTTTTTTTTTTTCAATAAATTTTCTTTGAGAGTTCATTGCTCATTTAATTTTGTCTTTCAGCTGGTTTCTTTCATTTTCTGGACAAAACAAAAATCTCTCTTTCTACTTGCAGACATTTTATTTTGGTCAGACACATTTCATTTAGGCTACTTATATCACAAGAAATTCTTCTTTACATTGGGTCATGGAATGAAGGTTAGTTCTGAAGAGCCCTATGAAAAAAAATGTGTCTGGCAGCCGATGAAAAGAGAAGTGTGGATAAACAGAAAATATCCTGCAATTGTTAATTATACCAGGTTGGGCTGTTATATTGGTAGGTTCCGATTCTGTATCGCACGTGATGCCAATGTAACGTAAGCACACGCTTAAGTATTTTTCTCAATACTGATGGATTTATGCTTATCTAAAGTGTTTTGCTGATTCGGGGCTGTAGGCAGTAAGGCTGTGTCTACACTGGCATCCCTTCCGGAAAAGGGATGCTAATGTAGCACTTTGGAATAGGCAAATCCGCGGGGGATTTAAATATCCCCCGCGGTATTTGCATTAACATGGCTGCCGCTTTTTTCCGGCTTGGAGATAAGCCGGAGAAAAGTGCCAGTCTAGACGTGATTCTCCAGAAAATAAAGCCTTTTCTGGAGGATCTCTTATTCCTACTTTTTCCTACTAAGAGATCCTCCGGAAAAGGCTTTATTTTCCGGAGAATCACGTCTAGACTGGCCCCTTTTAGGGGCATGGTTAGACCCTTGGCCACTGGTTGGTTTAGACTTTTAATAGTTGGAGCAGATGTTTTTTGAAACAAATAGTAGGTCATTGTTGCTGTATATTTTTTATAACAGTCATGCTATTTGATCTAAATTTGCAAGTGAGATGCTATTTTCTACTGCACACTCTGTACAGGACAGTACTTAGAATAGCTGTTTTGCTGCAGCAAATTTCAGGATGATATATGTCTATGTGTGCATTGACTGAGCAGTACAGTAGGGAGAAAGAGGTCACAATGGCCCCTGATGACTTGCAGATCAATGCTCCGGAGATCAAACTGGTGTTTGATTTAGCGGGTCTAGAAAGGACCTGCTAAATCAAATGCTGAGCTGCCCCCACTCCTATTGACACCGGTACTCCTACTCCTCCTGAGGAGTAAGGGAAGTCACTGGGAGAATTTATCCCATCGACCTTCTGTTGTGGGGATAGTGCCAAAACTCGAATCAAGGTATGTTGAACATAGCTGGAGTCACGTATCTTGATGTGGATAGTGGTGCAAGTAGGATAACGTAATAACGATGTGTCGGTTGCAGATACTGGCTACTTCTGGGATGCCACAAAGTTAGAAGAGACCAACAGGATTCCAAAAAGAGGGAGATTGGGCAGGCCTTGGAGGAAACGCAGACATTTCAAAGAACTTCTCCATTTTTTTCAGGGCTCAATAAAATACACAGAGTTCTTAGTTTGCTGCCCCCTTTTTTTAAATGAGCTACAGTGTACTACTGGCATTTTTTCCCATTGTTAGGCCTCACTTTACAGGCAAGAATTTTAACTAGGAACCAGAAATACCAGGTTGTTTGTGCGGGCACATATGTGTGTGCGTGTGCAGGTCATCCAGTATATTATCCAAAATGGCACGCCAGCCACCTTTCTGGATTTCACTTGGAGTCTCTCTGATTAAATGCCACCGTAAGCTCTTGTCACTTCCAGCTTTTGTCATGTTTTTTGAGCGTGGCAGATAGATGGCACAAAACTAACAGGCCTCGAGAAAGCAAAGCGAGAGCCATAAATCAGAAGCAGGAACTCAGGCACCGAGTGCATATGCTAAGAAGCCAAGTACATTTGTTCTAACAAATATTTAAAGACGGGAGAAAATTACCAGGTATTGCTGAGATTAGTCAGAGAGCACATATTAATAAATTTTTTAGTGAGAAAAGGAAATCATATCTAAATAAAATATATGGTTTAAAAAAACCCATCTCTGCCTCAGAGATTAAACATGCTATTTCTTTATTCTGGCCTCTAATTTCTCCAAGGTAGCTGAGTCTCGCAGGTGTGTTTGAGATCTTTTCTGAAGAGCAGGTGTAGAGAGGGTTTCATGGGTTTTTGTTATCTATCTAATCTCTTCCTTTCTGTCTTTTTCTGGCCTAGTTTCATAAACTGGTAATGACAAATGAGAGAGTGTTTTTATTAATATTTTCACATGCAAAATATACATCAGGGCAAGATGCTTATATGGACAGTATATTTAAATCTTAATTAAGTGCATTCGGAAACAGAATTTATTAATCTATAATTCAGACTTGGAATCTGTGGACCCTAGTGTCTTGCATCCAGTTGTAGCCAATATCTGATACCAACAGGGGGAAAGAGAGCAACTGGGCCTGGGCCTCCCTAGCCCTGCCCCTTCCACCTGAGGCCCCGCCCCTTCCACCTGAGGCCCCGCCCCTTCCAGGAGTGCAGCGCCACCGCCCCCGCCTTGTCCAGGGGCCCGGAGAGTTTGTTGACTCCCCTGAACAGATGTTAAATTATCCAGACCTTTTAAAGGTCTCGTTACGGTTCTTTAATATTCTTTTACAAGCAGAACCCTGAACAGGGGCAAATCAAACAGTTACAGACTCTGGTTGGGAAGATGGCCTTGCGGTGAAGTTACTGGCCTAGGTCTCAGAAGACATAGATTTTAATTTCTGGCTCTGCTCCAGACTTCTCGGGAGATTTTGGACCAGCAGTGTGACCTCTCTGAGCCTGGCTTCCCAATTGGCCGATCGTCTGTTGCATTGCTTTGGCTTGGCTGCTCCAATAGGAAGCGCTCCGTGGCCGGGCCTGAAATGCACGAGGGACTGCTCTAACGCCCCTCCGAACAATCTGAGCAGAGGCACTGATGCTGTGATTTACACCGGCTGTTTGTTTTGTGCCTACAAAAAATGTAGGGGAATATTTGGCCGGTGCAACCCCCGAGCATGTTTTCACCACTCGGTGTCACGGGGGGACACAGTGTCACGATTCACTCTATCCTTTGCTTTGCTGCCACCGATATTTCTTCCGCCCCTCCTCCCAGGGTAGCATAATATTAATGTTTCTCTCCGAGGGCTTCCAACCCTGAGGGTCAGTGCTCATGTTTCCTCATCCGAGCCACCCCCACCCCCCCATTAATCTCCTTAAATAATACAGAAGGCAGGAAAGGGTCACTGTGGAGAAAGCCAGCCAGTCTGAACGAAGTGGCATTGATGCACGGCCGAGGAAGGACCGTGGATTTGAGCGGTGCTGGATTGCTGCTGTTCAGAGGATAGCGTTCGTGTACAGAGGAACGATATCCTTTGTCCTGCTGGTGCAGAAGCCTCGTGTTTGACGGCAGCCGACCACCAAACCTTCTGGAGCAACGGCGCCATGGTCCTTCTTGGCTCAAAGCTTCACTAATATTTTTACTCTTTAAAATGATAAATCAGACCGAGATTAATCCAGTAGCCTCTGTACAGGTGGAACTCCCATGGAGTTCACTTTGGCTATGTCTACACTGACTTTTTTTGCAGAGAAGGAAATGCAAATGAAGCGCTCATTAGCAACTTCTCGTGCTTCATTTGCAACATCTCTTCCGATGCTTTTTGCACAAGAGGTTTTTGTGCAAAAACAAGCAGTATAGACGGGTCCATTTTGCACAAAACCCCCCTTTTACACAGGATCCTTATGCCTCAGTAAAGGGGTATACAGGTTCTTGCACAAAAGGTTTATTCTTTGCCCAAAACGGACCAGTTTACACTGCTTGTTTTTGCACAAAAACCTCTTGTGCAAAAAGCATTGGACGAGATTATGCAAATGAAGCGCGAGAAGTTGCTAAGGAGCACTTCCGCAAAAGAGAGGCAATGTAGACGTAGCCTTTGTGTTTGTGCAGCAATTTTAGCACTGTGCGAATGGTGGGGGAAGAAACCTTCAGGGTTTGTATGCAGACCCCCTTTTCTCATGGTGGGACAGAAGTAATTCAGACCTGCCCATAACACCCTCTGAGCACAATACTGAGAGTTGATTTTATGGGATTGGCACAAAACCAAGGGGATGAGCAACAAAATCACAGATAAACATTTAAAAAAAATAAACAGTTGCTTTATTCACACAGCTTGGCTAATCACGTGGAAATGGCTCCTCTGGTAGTTTTAGTAATGATAGTGATAATCCTGATTTCTCAACACAAATGGCTGTCGTCCTCTAGATGTCCTACCCAACTTTGTCCTATCAAAGGACACAATTATAAAAAATAAGTCAGTACACATTACTATAGGCTGCTCCAGAGGGTGGTATGGAGGGCTCTAAAGCTTTTAGCGTCATGTGTTTGGGATAGCTACAGGACTCACACGAGATTTCTGAATGACAGAGACGGGGAGAGTGAAAAGTTCCTAGGGAGAGGGATGGAGAGAGCTCAGACAGACAAGCACACACATACACACACAACTTGCATTTTGCAGCTTACTCCTGTCTCCCCTTTTTCCTGCAAGTGACACATTCTGTGGAACTGACCTCTTGCACCCTCTCCTGGTGAGGAAAAGGGCTGCAGAGCCAGTCGATTGTCTTTGGAGATGGGTAGGGTTTGTTTCTAGTTGGTACCTGATTACAATAGGTGCATCTGATCCCAGTTAGGCTGAGCACCTGGGGAGACGAGTCCGGGATCTGCTGACCAGAAGTCCAGATAGGGTGCTTACAAGGCAGCGCAGGAGTTAGGAGACGGTATCTTTGAAGGGCATCGTTTGTGAGTGAAGCCAAGGCTTGCAGGAGACAAGCAGTGCGTTTTTTCGGAAGATCTCTTCTGGAAAAGCTTCTTCCAAAAGAAGCCTGCAGTCTAGACATAGCCCTAGAGGAATATTCCTCCAGCTGCTACGCAGAATGTAAGTGCTACCCACCGAGAGGAGTCAGAGCAGAAAATATCTCTTAGCTCTAGAGTCCTCAGGCACTTACCTTTATTTTGGTGTCTCGCTTCGCTTCCCTCTTTTTTTTTTTAACATGGTAGGTCACTAGCTGGGTGACTGAATCCCTCAGCTGCATCGCTGACAATCTGGGGTCTGCTCTTGCAGTCTTTTCACATCCAGAACCCCCGACTGCCATGGGAGCTCAGAACACGGGAGAACAGCTGGGCTCTTAGATCAGGAGATGCCGTTGTGCGGTACCTGGGCGGAACCTCGGGGTTCCCCAGCTCCCGCTGGTCGATTTCACACCTTTTAATAATAATTCGATAGCTGCATCGATACGTGAAATGCAGTTGCATGTTACTACCGATCACCAGTGCTACACAAGAGTTAGATATTCATGATTATTTATTCATCTATTACTTATTTCCTGATGATTCCTCTAACATGCCGCCGTTTCTGAAGACAAAAGTGTGGAACTGTTGCAGGGCTAGTTTTTCCCATTCCCATTAATTAACGTTAGGAAATACCTTCATCTGATAAACCAAGGACAATAGATTAGCCTAATGCTATAGACATATAAAGATCAGTTTCAATACGATTTTAAATGCAAAAGCCTCTTGCTTGTAATCAACAATTGCTGTGGCTCATTTTTTTTTGTTTTGAATCTGGAACGAAAACATCTATTACGCAGGCCACCTGTGGTGATAAGTGAATATGTGCTGTGAAATTATTTTAAACACTCCCAATTCACTAAAAGTAGATATTTATTCCTTTTATTTGCAAGCTTCACATGTAATTTCACTCCCATGCTTATTTGCACTATAATATCAAATTACATTTAAACTGTTTTTGTGTAAGATGTCTGCCTTAAACAAAAAAAACAAAACAAAACAAAACAAGATGCACTTGCCTGTAGTTTTGTGCCTGCACCACCTTTCCTGCTTGTTTAAAATCCTTGTTCTTTACTTAAACGCTATTGCAGGTGCTGCATGAATGGCAACCGACTCTAACCCTTCTAAGTAATCTCTCACCAAGGAGATAGTGAAGCTGTCACTTAGGATATTATGGGATGACATGAAACTTGAAACAATTCTCTGCCAGAGAATAAGGAAGTGTTCATTAAAGAAGCAGCTGCTAAAAAATAAAACGTAGCGCCCTCTACTTTTAAGGGCAAGTCCTGGGTAATGGGGGAGGAATCTTCCCCCAAAGGCTGTGGCTGCTCTGACTTTCTGGTGCAGGTTCAGGGCTTTTGCTTCGGTTGTACCCCTGCCAAGTGTGGGGGCAGGTGTACACATAGAAGGGAGGGTCGGGTGGATCTGTTTGGATTCCCATCCCTTCACTTCATCCCTCTCTCTGCCTGCATGGAAGGAGCAGGGCCTTGTGCTCCTTACAACCTCCCTTGTATGATCCCGGCTTTCCCAGTCTCCCGCTAAGGTGGAACGGCCCCACATTGGCCGATCAGAGCGGCCCTTTGCAGCGGTGGGTGGTCTCCAGAATTCCCACAGGGAGCTGAGCTTTTTGGCTGGCAAAACTCAGGGGCAACGCGTCTACTTTGGGAAAGGAGGAGGGAGTTTGTTTCCAAGGTGGCGATCCTCTTCTCGGAAACACCTTAGCTCTGGTCTACATTAGGACTTTATTTCAAATACCCACTCCCCCAGGTCGAAAATATCAGTGGTGCTTCCATGCTGCCACGCCCGTGAGTTTGAAATAAGGGGCTTCAGAATTGGAACTCTGTACTCCTGCTTTTCCTCAGGAGTCATGCTAATTCTGAAAGAGTTATTTTGAAATAATGGTCGTGTGGACGCGCCAGTGCCGCTCTTTCAAAATAACTACTCCATAGAGTCGTTTGAATGAATTACTCTCCAGTGCTCCCTGAGGTTCTAAGTCGAGGTAGCACGTCTACATTAATGGAGCCTGCCTTGGACAAATTTCAAAACTTTTTCGTAGTGTGAACACGTGAGTTCAAATTTGTTAAATTGGAAGTTAAGTCGAATTTACTAATTTCAAAGTAGTTTCCTAGTGTAGACGTGGCCTTAGAGAGTGATTGTCCCATTTGCCCCCTAAGTGCTACAAGTGACAAGGAGGGAAATGGGGCAATTTCTTTTTATCATCAGCGCCTTCCGGTTGGCGGGGGGAGGAGGGGGGAGACCAAACAAAAGTGGCAATCCATGGCAGTAGCATCTCCAGAATGCCAGCCGCTGTGCGGCAGCGGCCTTACATATTTCTGTAATGAGTAAGAAAAATTGTTCTATGGTAGTTTAATAAAGCAGGAGACAAATGTTGCCCCAGTGCAAAGGGACTGAATTACACACTTCATGAACCAAATTAGTACCACAACGCTTTGCTTTGTTCGAAAGGTGATATGCATTTATGGGCCCATTTTTCAGCAAGATAAATATGACACACGCCAAGACTTCCCTGAAGTAAATATTGTAAATAATAAAAGACTCTGCCAAGGAAAGCTGAAAAATGACTTAATCCTCACCCATTTATACTGCAATGCCAAAACGCCACTGACCGAATTGTATAACAAACTGCTCATTTAATCAGCTCTCCTTAATATCACAGCACAGGTTCACTTCGTTTCCAGGGATAGTCAATATTCCTTGGTTTAATTGTTCAGCGTTTGACTTGAAACATAATGCATGTCCACTCCGGAGTATTTTATACTATTAGAGTCCTGGATTAGTCCCATATGTTTTCAGACTGGCTGCATTTCACATTTGTTTTGCAAATGAATTCATTCACTCTCTTTTGTTTAAATGTTTTGTCGTTGCCATTTGTCTTTTTGGAGAGTTCTCTGCTTTGTTTTTATTTCTGCTTTGCTACAAATGTTGCAATTTCCTGAGGATGTAGAGTTTGCCATGCTAGACGGCTACGTCTACACTGGCATGATTTTTCGGAAATGCTTTTAATGGAAAAGTTTTCCGTTAAAAGCATTTTCGGGAAAGTGTGTCTAGATTGGCAGGACACTTTTCTGCAAAAGCACTTTTTGCGGAAAAGCGTCCGTGGCCAATCTAGAGGCGCTTTTCCGCAAAAAAGCCCCGATCGCCATTTTCGCAATCGGGGCTTTTTTGCGGAAAACAGATCTCTGCTGTCTACACTGGCCCTTTTGTGCAAATTTTTTCGGAAAAAGACTTTTGCCCGAACAGGAGCAGCATAGTATTTCCGCAAAAGCACTGACAATCTTACATGAGATCATCAGTGCTTTTGCGGAAATTCAAGCGGCCAGTGTAGACAGCTGGCAAGTTTTTCCGCAAAAGCAGATGATTTTGCGGAAAAACTTGCCAGTCTAGACACAGCTGATCAGTCTCTGAGTCTGTCTAGGCCAGGGCCTGTCTCGGACAGTGGCTGTTAGCAGCTGTTTCAGAGGAAGGTGTGAGGGCCCTGCAGTGGGCGGATTCAGGATAATCCTCTGTTCGCTTAATTTTTTAATCTTTATCCTAATTGCTAGAGGTTGCCGTGGGTAGGGTGGTCAACTTTCCCAACCAGACCAACCAGATGTCATGGGCAGAAAGTATAACTGCATTCTAAAAAGAACATCATATACAAGTAGGTCCCTCAGTGGCTAACACCCAAGATGGTCCGGGATGCAGCCACACCCTCGCACTGGTCCTAAACCTCTGACTACCAGAAGCTGGGAGAGGAAGAAAGAGGTGGATCACCCCAAGAGCTCTATTCTGTACAGTCCCTGGAGCTCTGAATTAGTCTCTGACAGACACAGGGCTAAATGGACCCTCTCTGATCCAGTAGTTATATCTGTAAGCCCTGAAACATGAGAATTAATGCCCCTTTGAAAATGCCATTAATTGCGATAGCTTTGGCTAGCCTCCTCATCCATACAAACCTCCAATCCCCTTTGAATCTAGAGCTTTTTGTGTCACCGAACCATCTCTACAATGACAGGGACATCAGGGAATTTAGTCTGCCGACTAGCCCTAGTAACTTCAACACATCTCCCATAGCAACGGGCATGGATGGGTTGGGAAGAGGGACCTGGTACGCCACCGTGCCATCTACTGCTGCATAAAGGCCTGGTCTCGGAGCGCGCTTAACTCAAGTTGACATCGACCAGCTCCACAGACGTGGAGCCTGGTGCAGTAACGAGACGTTTAAGGGCTAGTGAACGCCCGATGAATTATCAGCGTGACGCTTGCTGTCACAAGTTCATGCTTCCAAATTTCAGCTGGCCACGGGCCGGTCTGGAAGGGGTTCCCCCTCCCACCAATATAGTTTGCTTTACATTTTTTTTTAATCTGAAGGACCAGGGCTGGCCACACGTCAGACCTGTAGACGGGTCATCGGGTGGGGTGGAGTCGGACTCTGAGTGTTCTCTCTCTCTCAAGGGCTTGGCTAGTTGGCTCTTGCTCACATGCTCCGGGTCTAACTGAACATCCCATGTGGGGATGAGAAGGAATTTTCCCATAAATCAGATTGGCAATGATCTTTGTGGTGGTGGAGGGGTGTTGCCTCCCTTTGCAGTGTGTGAATGTGGGTCACTTGCTGGGACCATCTAGGCATATCTCATTTGATCACATTTCTCCCATGACAGGGACCTTGCGCCCTGGTGTCTTGCTGTCCGTCCTATTCTCTGCCTGTGGCATATCGTAGAACTCTAGAACTGGATGGGTCCTTGAGAGGTCATTGAGTCCAGTCCCCTGTCCTCACGGCAGGACCAAGCACCACTTATCCCTGGGTCATCCCTGATAGAGGTCTAGCCAACCTGCTCTTAAATATCTCCAGAGATGGAGATTCCACAACCTCCCTAGGCAACTTATTCCAGTGTTCGACCACCCTGAGAGTTAAGAAGCTTTTCCTACTGTCCAACCTAAACCTCCCTTGCAGCAGTTTAAGCCCATTGCTTCTTGTCCTGTCCTCAGAGGCCAAGGAGAACAATTTTTCTCCCTCCTCCTTGTGACACCCTTTTAGGTACTTGAAAACTGCTCTCATGTCCCCTCTCAGTCTTCTCTTTTCCAAACTAAACTTACCCAATTCTTTCAGTCTTCCCTCCTAGCTCATGTTCTCTAGCCATTTTTGTTGCTCTTTTCTGGACCATCTCCAGTTTCTTCACATCTTTCCTGAGATGTGGGGCCCAGAACTGGACACAAAACTCCAATACCCCTATCATAATCCAATTTCCTGTGAGCTGTAATACATTAGTCTAATTGAGATTGTAGACGTTAGTGTGCGGGGGCTGGTGGTGAGCCCAGATGATCTGGTAGTCCATTGTGACCCGAAAGTTTCTGAAAATAAGATGTGTTGGTGATGCACTCGGTCAGATTCTTCCCTGAATTGTATGAAACTGGAATAATTTCACGAGGGTTAGTGTAAATTTTCACTAAGGTAATGGAGATTGGTGTGTGGCCCACCATTTCACTGGAAGGCTGTGCAAACATGAAGCGGTCTCTGTAACCATGTAAGGTGGAATTTTCCAAAGCGTGTAACATTGGCTTAACTGGGGAGCTTCACCACTGAACAGAGCTGGGTGCCTGTGGAGGGCTTTTGAAAATACCACTCTGATAATATCAGAGTTTTAACAGAAACACGACTTTGCTATGATGGGTTGCCATCGTGCTATGATGGGTTGCCATCGTGTATCTTCTGCATATGTGAGACTGTTAGTCATGGATGGTCAGACTTGGAACCATGAAACATGGGTTGTAGGGGAACTGCTGTGTTATGCCTTGAAAATAGCGTAGTGCGGTCATTGGTAAGCGTCAGGAGAAGAGATTGAAGTGGTCACTTGGCTCTGGTGCTGAGGGCTATTACCGTCAGCCTCCATTGACTTGCACGTCTGTGATTTGAGTGGCAGTTGGGGGCACTTGAGACCTTGGAGGCAGGATTCAGACCCTTGTAGGACAGGGTCCTTAATGCACGGTAATAAATCACAACCTCAGAGGAACTTTGAGCTAAATTCATGTGCTTAAAATATCAGGACCGTTGTTGAAAATTATTTATGCTTGCACTCAGGGAACGATATTCTTACTTGCAAATATACTGTGTGAGCAAAGAGTTTGCACCATATAATCCTAAGGAAATCTAAATATAATCCATACTTATCAACCAACGAAATCTTGTTCGCAACAAAATGGAAACATTTCATAACGATTCCCTCCCTGCCCCCGCACACTGCTAGGGAGGCTTTGTGCTCGGCAGACAGAGAGTGCTTGGTTCTGAAGGTGGGACGCATTCGTACTAGGCTCTCAGTGAGCGTGGAGGTTTGTATCCATCACAAACGTGGGCATGACAGAGAGAGATTTAAAATCATAGAATCCTGGAGGAGACCTCAGGAGTCATCAACTCCAACCCTCTGCACAAAGCAGGACTAATTCCAACTCAATCATTCCAGCCAGGGATGTGTGAAACCAGGACTTAAAAACCTCTCGGGATGGAGATTCCACCCCCTCCCTAGGGAACCCGTCCCAGTGCTTCCCCACCCTCCTAGGGAAATTGTTTTTTCTAATATCCACCTAGACCTCCCCCACTGCAACTTGAGCCCATTGCTCCTTGTTCTGCCGTCTGCCCCCACTGAGAACAGCCTCTCTCCATCCTCTTTGGAACCTCCCTCAGGAAGTTGAAAGCTGCTCTCAAATCCCCCCTCACTCCTCTCTTCTGCAGACTGAAGAAGCCCAAATCCCTCAGCCTCTCCTCATAGGTCATGTGCTCCAGCCCCCTCATCATTTGTGTTCCCCTCCACTGGGCTCTCTCCAATGTGTCCACATCCTTCCTGTTATCCAATCTCTCACCGGTATCAATGAGCAGATCCTACCTGGCAGTCAATGGTGTAAAACTGGGTATCAGAACAGAACCAGGGTCAGTGACTTACTGCTCTGCTTTAAGAGGGCAAAGTGGGATTTTCTCCCCTGCCCCCCGCTCAAATAAAAAAACCCCAAAACATTCTTCATTGCCCAATATTGCACAGGACAGATGTAGTCTCGGATTTTCATGGACTTCCATGGGCTTTGGATCCGGCCCTTGGAGGAGACGGGCAGCCCACCTAGCTGGGAAGCATGTGTCCCGTCCAGAGGGAGCATCAAAACGGTAACTGAAACCATCCAGAGGAATCTGCCACAGCCCCCGGATGTCCCGAATGATGCCCACAGCTTGGCAGGTGAGGCCAGGCACTGCCAGCCGTGGCACAGAGGTGGCTGCTGTGAGGGAGGACAAATATTTTTATTTTTGCCTGGTGCGTAAATGAAACTAAGACATTGCAGGCCCCAGGCAGATCCAGCCCATGCTAACCAAACCCTGTGGCGTGTCCATTTCCCTCTGAATCCTGGCTTGAAGAGGGTCCCGTACATACCCTGCAGGGTCGGTGCTGCAGTCCTGTGTCAGCTCCGCACGTCGCCTCACCTACCTGATCACCGTGTCACTTGACAACGCTTAAGTGTGTCGGCCGCATTGGTTCCGTACCGATAATGGGCGCTGGCTGCAGAAGACCCATACGAAGAGAGGCCCTTCCCCCAAAGCTTACGTAGCTCCTCTGCAAGGATCCTGTTAAGCAGGGGTGAGGAAGCTACGGCCTGCAGGCCGCATCTGGCCCCCAACTGACTGTGAGCCAGCCCGTGGTGAGGTGTGGGGCTTGCAAGCCGGCGCTTGCACTCCTGCCCCACGGCGAGTCGCCACGCCTCGGAGTGAGAGCACCGGCTAGACTGGATGCCGGGGGAGCCCCGAGCTTCAACATCCTCCCCCTCTCCCGCTGTGGGCCTGGAGCATGAGCTGAGGCCTGGCACCCGCGTTGAGTGTGAGTGAAGCGAGTGTCTCTTGTTTTGGCAGCTCACTTGGAGGTCAGGTCAGTGGGTTTGGTGTTTGGCTGCTCACTTGTGTGTGGCCCCCGACTGATTTTTCTGTGGGTCCGTGACCCCTGTGAGACCCCACTTGATACGCCTTTCCAGCATGACTGTGACCCATTCAGGACTACTCTCTGTGTGACTACTTGCCTCAGAGTGTGTCACTCCCTCGGCGGGAGCATGGAACAAGGTAGCTTTCGAACGGGCAGGTCTGATGAAAATCATTTTTCTGGAAATGGAGTCAGGAGAAGACGACTGCCCCCCCCCCCCCCCCCCCCCCCGTCTCGCTTGTCGGGTCTCCTCAGCATTGCTGAGGAAAACTGCAGCCCTGTTTTGGTCACACACAAATCCAGTCCTCCCTAAACTCACAGGCTGCATGAAACACCTCTGTGCTAGCTTTGCACAAACCCAACCATGCTCACCTAGAGAAAAGGCAAAAAAAGTCTTTTCCCCAGGTTTAGTTACTTTCCTAATTCTGCGGCCAGATCCTCTTAAAGATGATTTTTTAATGCACCTCTTTCAGGACTATTTTTAATGGCACATGCCTCCAATCATGGGGGAGGCTTTAGCCGACCTCTGAAGCACACACAATGCCTGTAACATTTCTCAGATAATATTGTCATATACTTGGAGCAGGAGGCCCATTTTGAAACAGTAATTTGGTCCCTAAAGAGTTCTTTAGCCTCTGCCTTGCCTGCCCACCCTGGCCAAGCTGTCAAAGAGAGCAGCCCAAGATAGATGGTCTGGATTTGTGCAGAGTAATTTAAAGCATCCTGCCTTTTCCAGCTCTCTTGCTGGAGAATTTATTCAGGAATCTATTTTATCGGCAGCATTACTTGCATATACAGCTCCTTGGTTTTTATTTTCCCTTTAGTAAAACCTTTATTAGAATGCAGATGAACCCTGACCGCAACAAAGGATTAAGTGAAGAGATTCTTTAAGTAATAAATCTAACGGCATATTACATGCAAGGAAAAGGGATTTCCCTAGTGTTTTTGGATTTATAAGTGCCAGAGGCTAAACAACTTACAAGGGCCCTAAGATTGCTCCTTTTTCCAACCTGGGACATGTTCTAATATTGTGACAGAGCTAAGAATTAAGCTGGCTTACTAAGTAGAAAACATGTCGCGTAATTGAAAATGCACCATTCAGGCAGGAATGCTTGATGCAGCAATGTCCTGGTACAAAGATTACACTGATTTATAGGGAATGTCTTAACGCCTAATCCCGGTGACACAAGATCGCATTGGCCATGTATTCTTTCATAACGGGAAAAAATAAAAGAGCTTAAGAATATATGTGGCGGGGACGAGAAATCAGGTAGAAAGGGCCGAACCAGCTTTGCCTTTGCCTTTAACGGAATTTAGCAAGTACAATATTTTTAGTGTTATGTTTGTGTTAGCGTCCTTGGGAAGCACACGTATGTTACATTTCTGAAATGGTAGCTGTGCAGAAGAGGGAGAGACAAAGAATACGGCCTGGCTACTGGGTGGCAGAAGCGGTTTGGAAGAGCTTAGAAGGCAGAGGAAATGGTTTGGGAGAAGGGGCCAGGGAGATCACCTTGTATTATAAAGCAGGGTCTGGAGCAGCTGCGCGAAGAGATGTCTTTATGGCTTGAAGTGAAAAGGCAATAAAGGGAAGATGGTGAAAACAAGACTTTTCGGTGGAACATTGGAAGGGGAAACTTCAGGGAGGACACAAGCTGTGCCTGGAGTCTGAGATGTCAGCTCGCTCTTGGGCAAATCCTCCGTCAGTTTGACACTCTCCTTTCTACTCAACTTATTGTCTACCTGCCGCTTTTCATAGAATCACAGAACACTAGAACTGGGAGGGACCTCGAGAGGTCATCGAGTCCAGTCCCCTGCCCTCACGACAGGACCAAGCACCATCTAGATCAGGGGTTTCCAACCTTTTTCGGTCCCCATAGCCCCTTGGCTTTTAGTAAACCTTCCCGTACCCCCTATTCAATATGAAAGGAAATAGATTCTAGACTCTAGAATCCACAACTTTTTTCACTAACACTACTGCTTTTGGAATATTTCCATTAGGATAATCTAGTTATTTACCAAATATTCCTCATACCCATTTGACAAGCTTCTTGTACCCCCTGGGGGTACGCGTTCCCCAGGTTGGGAACCCATGATTTAGATTATTTTTGACACATGTCTGCCCAACCTGCTCTTCAATATCTCCAGTGATCGAGATTCAATAACCTCCTTAGGCAATTTATCCCAGTGTTTAACCACCACTTCCATTAGGAAGTTTTTCCTAATGTCCAACCTAAACCTCCCTTGCTGCAGGTTAAGCTCATTGCTTCTTGTTCTATCCTTAGAGGCCAAGGAGAACAATTTTCCCCCTCCTCGCAGTGACATCCTTTTAGATACCTAAAAACCGCTATCTTGTCCCCTCTCAGTCTTCTCTTTTCCAAACTAAACAAGCCCAATTCCTTCAGCCTTCCCTCATCGCTCATGTTCTCAAGACCTTTAACCATTTTTGTGGCTCTTCTCTGGACCTTCTCCAATTTCTCCACATCTTTCCTGAAATGTGACACCCAGAACTGGACACAATCCTCCCGCTGAGGTCTAATCAGCGCAGAGCGGAGCAAAAGAATGACTTCTGGTGTCTTGCTCCCAACACTCCTATTAAGAGCACGTTGGACAGACACCGGTCAGGGATGGTCTAGATGGTGCTTGGTCCTGCTGTGAGAGAATCTTAACTGCTGTGCTGGATCAAACCCTGAAAGCATTGGTGCGTAGATCTGAGCCGCAGGATAAAGAAAAGGCAAGCAAAATGCCACGGCCAACTAAAGTTGGGAGAATTCTTTTTTCGCTGTATATGGGAAGAGCCGGGTTGTGCCTGGATCCTGCAGTGTCCACCTGTTCCTTAGGAGGACAGGGAGCGAGAAGAAGAGGAGGTCTGGCTACATGTGCCAGGAGCACCTGGACTGAATTTATAGTGGCTTGAGAAACATGTGGTCGGTATTCTTTAGTCAATGAGAGACATGCACAATTCTAAGGGGAACAGAAGACTGATGATAGGATGCTACTTGAGCTGGTGTGGGCACAAGGGAGCAGGGGTGGGAAGACCAATAGTCAACCTGTGGAACTCCTTGCCAGAGGAGGCTGTGAAGGCTAGGACTATAACAGAGTTTAAAGAGAAGCTAGGTAATTTCATGGAGGTTAGGTCCATAAAAGGCTATTAGCCAGGGGATAAAATGGTGTCCTTGGCCTCTGTTTGTCAGAGGCTGGAGAGGGATGGCAGGAGACAAATCGCTTGATCATTGTCTTCGGTCCATCCCCTCTGGGGCACCTGGTGCTGGCCATTGTCGGCAGACAGGATACTGGGCTAGATGGACCTTTGGTCTGACCCAATACAGCCGTTCTTATGTTCTAATAAGGTTAGGATGGCGAAGGAATTCAGGAAGAGTCCCTTTTACCAAAAGAGCAGGCAGGCTGGGACATCAATGTGGAAAGCAGTGTTTGTTGAAGAAAGAATTAGGCAAGTCTTAAATGTTCTCAGGTACACCTGCTAACAGAAAGAGGACTGTGGACTCCGTCAGTTTCGTGGCCAAATCCTGCCTGCTTTGGTGAAATAACAGAAAATTAAAACACCCGTATAAAAAAAGAATAACGCAATCAAAACATCGTAAATGCCAAAAAATTCTCCCAACTTGTTCCTGCCCCCTCCCCAACACTTCCCTGCACCCTAAACTGCCCCTCTTGGGAAACTGGAGTAAACAGGAAAGTTTGGTAATAGAAATGTAGCCGTGTTAGTCTGGTGTAGCTGAAGCAAAATACAGGACTATGTAGCACTTTAAAGACTAACAAGATGGTTTATTAGATGATGAGCTTTCATGGGCCAGACCCACTTCTTCTTCCACTATTTGATCTGAGGAAGTGGGTCTGGCCTACGAAAGCTCATAATCTAATAAACCATCTTGTTAGTCTTTAAAGTGCTACATAGTCCTGTTTTTTGCTTCAGGTAAGTTTGGCAACATTTTCTGAAACGTAGGTGTCTGAGCCATTGGAGGAAGGGAGCTCCGGAATCAAAAGTCTCTTCATCGGTCTCTAGCCTGTCATCCAAAGAACAGCATTACCAGCTTCCTGCAGTCCAAAGAGCCATTCCTGGGACAATCAATCAATCAATCTCGAGATTGGCTTTAAAAATCATGAGATGTTAAAAATAATCAACTCAGGCTGCTTTTCTTTTGCCTGCTGGTATCTGGGCTTTTTGGATTCACATCTTCAAGTGTTTTTCCATGCACGAAGGGCCCAGAACCCTTTTGTCAAGTGAAAGTGGAGGTCCTCTCGTAGGAGGCTGGGTACTTAAGAAAAGCCCCAAATACCAACACACACGCAACCAAATGGCAAGAGGCCTCAAGGCTGGGCAAATCTTTCCGACTTGTCCTGCTGGTGTAAGAACATGGAGAGAGTTTCTCAGCTAACCAACATCTGAACCATGAAGGCCTTTGTGGATCAAAAGCGACCCCATGGATACTGCGGGGAACCCACAGTGCAGCTTCCAAAGCGTGGTCCTAATATAGTCCGGTTATGAAACCCTGCTTTGTTCTCGAGTAGCTAAACCCCCAATGGTGAGTATTGCAGTAGGCTAGCCGGGACAGGATGCCTATAGCTGCCTATAAACCAATGTACCATAATTTAAATAACTAGTAATAGCAGAGCTCCGAGGTCCGCAAGAGATTGAGATGATGTTGTCTGTTGTGTTCTGGCTTGGGCTACCGCACGCTTAGAGACAGTCCTTCACCTAAAGAACTTGCGGGGTAAATACAGACAGAGGTTAAGTGTTCTGATCAGTGTCACCCAGATGTTCAGCATCTGAGCCAAGAATAGAACCTGGCATCATGGGTTGCCAGCCAGTGGACCACACGTGGCAATGTTATGCTGTCAGCTGTGAGTCTGATGTCCATTAATAGCAGGGGTGGGCAAATACCAGCCCACAGGTTAGCACCTGGCCAGCTCCCACAGTGCTGTATTTACCTCTGCGGGGGGCCACCGCTCCCGTTGGCCATGGATCACTGTTCCCGGCCAATAGGACCTGCGATGGCTCGTACCTGTGGAGGTGCAGGTGAATATAACAGCAGTGTCCCACCAGGGGCTAAGCCTGGTGAACAGCCCTCATTTTATTGCCTGCCCCAATCTGTGGCAAACACACAATGTGGGCATAGTGGCATGTATTTTCAGAACCTTTTTCCGTCTTGCTTTCCTTTCCTGGCTGGAAAAGATGGCCATGAAAGCTGAAGTACTCGCTGTCCATAGCTGCCGCCGTTTTGCGTCTCTCTTTTCTGATCAAATAAATAATTTGTAAGGTTTTGATGACACGAGGCTGTATCCTCCACTCGGCTCTTGTCTGCCAGTGCAGCTCTGTGCAATCTGATTTAGCAATTTCAGCACAGAAATCTTCCTTTCGCCAGTTTCCCCTGGAAACAGAGAGCCCAGTGGGGAAGCTAAGTCATCTGGGTTTGCGATTCGTAGTCCGGGGAAACCAAAATCATTCCTTGGTGCATGGCATCGAAAATGTTCTGCTAAACTTTTAGTGCCTTCAGAAACAAAACGCATGGCGTTTGCACCTCCGCTGCGGTAACACTGTTATACTTGGGACATACAGGTTTAGAGCAGATGGTTCTGCACAGCACCCTGGGCCAGAAAAGAATGCCTCACACCCTAGGGACCACGGAGGTCCGTGGGAAAGGCAAGAAGAGAATCTGCCCCCTAGGATGTGGGGGTGCTCTGTGCCTCAAGGCTCTTTGTGCCCTGAAATTGCAGCTTTATAACACGGGAATGCAGCTATGTGGGTCTAGCATAGAGCTGGGCAAGAAGCGGCCCGGGGTCTAGATCCGGCCCACCTAACACTTCGATCCGGTGCATGGCTTGCATCTGGCCGCTTTCTAGTTATAGCCTGCTTCCCATGCCACTAAATTTCCAGGCAGCGACTCAGGCAGCAGGATCCTATTTAAATGGCTCCCAGGTACAGTGCTACCCCGGCAGGGGCTGGAGCGATGAGCCCTTTAAATAGCTGCAGCAATCCCAGGCGGCTGCCAGGCAACATGGTAGTGGCAGGGCTGGGAACTGCAAGCCCTTTGCTGGGTTTGTAATTCAAAGCCTCTGGCCCCAGACAACTCGAGGAGGAGGCTAGTTCCTAGCCCCGCCCCTTCCTCCCTAGGCCCCACCCCTTCCTCCCTAGGCCCCGCCCCTTCCATGGGTTGCAGCTGGCCCCCCTATGAAAATGATTTCCTTCCCCTGGTTTAACAGGCCTTATCCCCTGGGATGCAGTGTGCATTGGGCACGTGGCTCAGAGCCTGGGTTGGAAGTCTTCTCCTCTGACCAGCCCCGCAGCTCGTGCTGCTCGCAGCCTTTCGCCCACGGTGCCCACAGAGAAGTTCCATTGGCGGAGAAGTAGAAGTCAACAGTGGGGTGGTTTCCTTGAATGCTGGCGTCCATGTTGCCCCTGCTTCTCGTGAGGCCGAGACGAGTCATCCAGGTGGGAGTAAGGAAGGGGAGGTATCCTGGGCGGCCGGTCTCCCTGGGCGACTGCCTTCCCAAACGGCTTCACCCGGCCCCACTCAATTGATCTTTTTGCCACTGTCACACGGAACTGAACCTGAGACCTCTGGAGTGGCATGAGCAAAAACCCAGCTGGCGCTCAGCTACGGCAGTGGTGCATATCCTCCTCTTTTTCTCTCTGTAAGTGGTCAAAATGCCACTCCCCGGGACCGTGCCCCATACCTGGTCGGCATGTGGGTCACAACGCCCCACTCACTCCACCCCGTAACACCCAACATGGATTTGGCCTTCAATATATTGCAGCCATGTGATCATCACAGCAACGCTCATTTGAAACCAGTGGCGCTTTGCTGCTTCTTGTCATCAGTTGATCATATGGAATCGGGACGGGGAAAGTCAAACAGCAGGAAACGAGATGTAACGTCAGTGGTTCGTGCATGCTCCGGGTTTGCCTTTTTCATTTAATGTACTTGGTCATTTCGATGGGAAAAAAAAAGATAGGGAACATAGCACTAGACTAATATTAGGCTACGCAGTCCCATACGCTTGTTTCTTGGGATCTCAATGGGTTGCATGCTTTGGAGATGAATGGTTACAAAAGGTTTAATTAGCAGGTCTTCAGTGGGTATGAAAGTTTGAGTACAGCAACCAAGAGCTTCCTGTGGAAACGTGTGTGTGTGCGCGCGATATGTACATCTGTCTGTCTGTGTATAAATATAAGACTAAACCATACACACACGCTCTCATGAACATTCGCCTCCCCCACCCCTGCGTTAATGAGTTTTCCCTCTGGAGAGGACAAGTCGAAAGGAGCCAGTCCTTCCAGCCAAAAAAATCAATTGCTGCTTCATGAATTATTGAGATGTTTGCCATCAGTTTCTTTAAAAAAAAGGAGTCATTGTTAGATATTTTCCCCCCACTGCCTGCTCTTTGCCTTTTACCTCGTGATGTCATGCTAGAAAGAGGCAAATACTTATGCATAAAAGATTTTAATTGTTTGCAAGGCAAGTGTGATAAAATATTTGAATATTTTCCTCTCTCCAGTGTTGGTTGTCTTTACCCACACGTAGCCAGTGTCAGATCTGCCACTGTCTTTAGCAGAGGGGTGGCCTAATTAATTTCATAGCAACTGCACAAAATCTCTTCTGCCAATAAGTAGAACACTCAGGTGCTCAGACTTGCTAACAGATTCCAGCCTCTTACTTTGAACGGCAAGACATTACTAAACGAACATTTCTGCCTCTTGTGTAAATAGATTAATGACATTAAACGAAAGCCCAACCCTGCTGAAATGTTAGTTTCCGTACGGGGGCTTGGATTTCTCGTCTTTTTGATAAATGAACCAATCTGGCCATAAAATCTGTGCACAGTAGGTTAATAATGTCATAGCTGAACTGTGAAATAATAATGTGTGTACTAGCTCTTTGCAAACAATAATCCTTGAAGCCTGATAAATCTATTTGCAACCAACTTGCCTGCATTAGTGTTCCCAGGCACTCCTCCTTTGCATACAGTGTGCGTGAAGAATTTTTAAGCCACAGAAGGTAACGGGGACCATGAGAAGAGGTACAGACATTTCTAGGCACAAGGCAGGTTAACGCCCCTTCCTCTGCATCACCTTCCTGTTGGCCTGTGTCTCCTAGTAGCTCTGTGAGGATTTCAAGAAAGGCCTTTTGCTACTTTTTACCATCAAGTCCACCGCTCAGTTGGACACATCTACACAGCAGCGTTATTCTGGAATAACATAGTCTACACGACAAGCCTTTATTTTGAAATAACATCTAGCTGGAGGACTCTTACTCCTACTCCTGTAACCCTAATTTCACGAGGAGTAAGGGAAGTCAGAGGAAGAGTGTTCTTCTTTCGACTTCCTGCTGTGTAGACAGCACCAAAAGCCGAATTAAGCTATTTCGATTTCCGCTACGCAATTGATGTAGCTGAAGTTGTCGCTTAATTCAACATTAGCCCAGCTGTGTAGACGTGCCCTTTCTCTGTCGCAACACTCACACTAGCAGAAGTAACCTTTCCCTTCCATGGCTTGTGAGAAGAGCTGAAGAAATCGTGGAATTGGAGCCAGCTAGCTCTCAGGCCTTTCCTTTTTCTTTTTTCTTTTCTTCTCTTTTCTCTTTTTTGTGGCTGTATCCACGTGTGGTCCCAAAGGAGCTTTAGTTCATACGGGTATTTGTACATTTGTTACCTGATTCTCTGCATCTCGGGTGGGAATATCTGGACACTGGTGACTTTATTCCTTGCCAGGAGCGCTTGGCGGTGCAATACATATCCTCATGTCCATGTTGTGTTGACTTTGAGTGTTGGTGAGGGAGGGTGTTAGGAAGCAGAAGGCAACAGAGACTGCGGGAGCCAGTGATGCTCAAACAACCGAATGATCCCGTCAAGGAAATGGGCATAGGGTGTTCAGCCCTTTGCCAGGAGAACCTTTGTGAATGGTCCTTGCTCAGAACAAGGAGGGAGGCATCTCCAGCTGGGGCCAGTTACTGAGCTGTGGAGGTTAAATCCCCAAAGACAAATCCCCACTTGAAACCACCCTTGTTGATTGCACAGCAGCACATGCCTCTCTCGCTGGGTGGCCGGGTGGGTCACCTGTCCACTCAGCATTCGAGAGCTGCGGCCAGAGGTGGGGGCCATCGGAGAGAAACACCAAGAAGCCATCGGAGAAGGCCGTAGCATTTCCTGGGCCTGATAATCTCCCGTTTACGCAACTCAGCATTAAAATGTTCCCTACCTGCACCTGAATGATTAAGGGGTCTATGGACCTCTAAACACATCTGTGTATGAACATGGGCACCACCACTGAAGGAACATTATTTCCCTAGGAGGGTAGGGAAGCACTGGGATGGTTCCCTAGGGAGGGGGCAGAATCTCCATCCCTAGAGGTTTTTAAGTCCCAGCTTGACCAAGCCCTGGCTGGGATGATGGAGTTGGGGTTGATCCTGCTTTGGGCAGGGGGCTGGACTCAAGTCCTGAGGTCTCTGCCAGGCCTGGGGTTCTGTGATTCTATAATGTGGCCTCAATGCCCGAGTGCACAGACTGTCAAATGGTCGCAGGAGCATTTCCTTCAAGGAATTTCGAAAGCCCAGTGTGCTGTCTGCTGTCCATGCCGGCGGTTGGACAGCAGACAGCCCTTGCCATCAATGGATGATTCAGCTGCCCTCTCCAGGGCTCCAGGGCTGCTGTTCCCATCTGGACAGACCTCCATGGCACTGCGAGGCACAAAGCCATGCCATGGCAGTCAGGAGCAGGACTCGCGAAAACCCAAACCCCGTCTCCCATCAAGTAGCTGGTAGCGACGAGACAATTGTTCTATTTACAAGAGCTAGCCTGCCTGGAGGAGAGGCACCAAACGTATCGGGACAAACATTTCCTCCCTGGAGTGATAAGGCACCGTTGCCTGCAGCATTCACACTACACAGTTTCACAGATGTGTTTTTTAAAAAAAACAACAACCGATGGCCCTTCTAACTACCTGTAGCTGAAATGCAATTGCATGTGAGCCTTGCCGAAAGGGCAGGAAACACTGCTCCTCTGAGTTCCGGCGACTTAGTAAAATGAACACCCAAGGTTTTACATGGAGCCCCATTACACCGCGCCGATTTCAAGTTACTAGCTGAGCATGGGCAGTGCACGTGAAGTTGACAAACCGGTTACTTTGGTGCTGCCGGCCTGTCGCCACATAATAGAGAGAGGCAGCTTTTATTCATTCAAAGAAAGGTTATGTTTGATTGGCAGGCCAGCCTGCTTGAACACTGCAGTCTCTTTTCCCGAACGCGTCACTGCTATCAATTACAGTTTTGAATATGAATCGTTTCCAATGTCAAGTAACGCCAACCTCAGCCGCCAAGCGCTGGCCAGAATGCTCTTTTGGGCTTTATTATTCCTGTTCTCAGACTGCTTCAGGATTCTCTCTGCTTTGTATTTTATTTCACTATCTCACGGACATGCTGCCATCCGAAGCCAGAGTTGTGCATAATCACTTATTTTCGTTACATTGGTAATATTGTGGGGGAGGGACATTAACCCCAATGGCTAAAAAACTAGAAACTTTTCTCTTATGTATCCGAGGGGTCGCCGTGTTAGTCTGAATCTGCAAAAGCGGCGAGGAGTTCTGTGGCACCTTATAGACTAACTGAAGTGTTGGAGCATGAGCTTTTGTGGGCAAAGACCCACTTCGTCAGATGCATGTGATCTGACGCAGTGGGTCTTTGCCCACGAAAGCTTATGCTCCTATACTTCAGTTAGTCCATAAGGTGCCACAGGACTCCTCGCCGCTTTTTCTCTTATGGTATTTCAAGTTCTGTCCCCTCCTCCATTTTTATTGTGTAAGCATTTGATTGTTCATTGCAAAGAAACACAGCTCTGGAATTCCATGGATTTTTTTCTAGAAGTCAACTGAAATTCTCTTTGGAAAATTTGCCCTCCAGAATTGGCAGATCTCATTTGAAACAGGCAGTTTGGTTTAGCTGCCTTCTGTTGGCCAGTCCTCTATTAGAATTCTGCTGTTGAGAGTAATTACCTGTTTTCATGTATTGCAGTAAGATGGACATAATTAAATATTTCGGATATTGCACAATGGTTTTCACCATGTGGCATTTATCTGATTGAGTGTGTATGTAATTAGATAGATGGATAGATATGTTTTAAACACATCTATCTATCTATCTATCTATCTATCTATCTATCTATCTATCTATCTATCTATCTATCTATCTATCTATCTATCTATCTATCTATCCTCATACACCCGTTGTATCTATCTTGATCGATATTGATATAGTGTGTGTGTATGTGTGTGTTTAAAACCAAAAACTTCCTGCATTCTGGCTGACAGGGTAGATTTAGAGAGATGCGGTTCCTTGCTTACAAACTATCCTCCTCTTTAAAAAAGAGCAGCTTTGGTTGCTATTCAAAGGGACGGGGGTTAGCATGCGGCTTTGCAGCAGTTCTCTCTGGCGAGGGTGTTTTCAGCATGAGTCTAGAATAGGCTCATGTGCTAGGACACCATGGTATTTGGACCTGCGGTGAACAATAAAATCTATGGTAGGAATCTGCTTTATGGGAAGGGGCATTGCCCCTTCTTGTTCTGTCCCTTCTTAAGCTCCCTAGGATGGGTTCTGCTCCCCACTGCATGAACCCTTCCCTTAATCTGTATCTTTTAATAATGTACCTTTGATTATCCACTTACACAAATTCTTGAGTTCCAATTGGTTCCCCAGCGTTGGAAGTGTCCGTTGTTGAATCTCTTTTGGTTTTCATCAGCATCTGTCCTCTCCCTTGAGTTTTTCATCTCTCCTGTTCCATGTTTGGAATCTACTTAGTACGGTGTATGCTGTGCCCACGTGACAGCCCTTGAAACTTTCTCCCAATACATCCATTTGTGTCCTGATAGAGAAGTGCAGAAAAGACCTTCCTTTGCTCGTTCATTTCTCTAGAGGCCGCTTCTCTGCAAAGTAACCTTAGAAACCCACCATCCCTCTTGGGTGCAATTGTTTATGACACCAGTGTGGGACTGGAACGCTGTTTTGAATGTGAAATTCACTTTGTGCTGTGTGTGTGTTTTGTGGGGTGTGGTTGTTGCTTTTGAGAAAATCTGAAGCCACACACGTGACCAGGTTGTCTACAGTATACTTTGCACTGCCCACTACTGGATGGAGTCGGCGTGCCTAAGATGTGTGTCTTAGAGTCTATCTTGCTCCAAGAGATCTCTCCACTACCTCAAACTGAGTTCTTTCCCTGCTGCTCCCGTGAAGTTCCAGAAGTTTCCGGTAGGCAGTATGGTGGCCCACATGAAGTCTGAGGCCAAGTCTACACCACGGGAAAAAGTCGACTGTAGAGACATAACTCAAGTTATGTGAATAGCATAGCTGGAGTCAATGTACCTTCGTTCAAATTTCCATGGCATCACCACTACAGAAGGTCCACAGGAGAAACTCTCCCGTCAACTTTCCTTAATCCTCATGACCTAGTGGAGTGCTGAAGTCTACAGGGGCATGATCAGCAGTTGATTTAGTGGGCCCTTACTAGTCCTGCTAAATTGACCACAGGGAGATCGATCTTTGTAGCGTCGATCTCCTGGTAAGTGGAGACAAGCCATGGATTTATTACAATAGTGCCTTGCTTTCAACTAGACTTGGTTGAATTTTTTTTTGATGGAACAGTTTTCCGCTGGGGAATTGAAACATTTCATGGGAAGGTACCAATTTAGTTGACATTTTTGCTGAAAAAGTATTGCAGTACTTCGTTTTTACTTACCTTCAAAACAGTGAAGTCAAAACAAATCACTTTGACCTCATTGAAATGAAATCCTTCGACCTTCCTTCTTTTCCTTCAAAAGAAAATGTGTTGACAAAGTCATTTCAGTATTTTCAAAATGGAAATGCTTGGAAATTTCCTTGAGAGGGAACATTCACAATTTTTATATTTGTGTGTGTGTGAGTGTCCACTGAGGAAATTTTCTGTATGTCAATTTCTGGTAGAACAAATATCCCAAGTTTGGATAATCTCTACTGTAGCGGGTTTGACTCACTTTCATGGCTTCTTCCCTCAGGGTGGCTTTTGGGAAAGTAACCGGCAGCTCCGACACCGACGCGCCCCCTTTGGGTGAGGTGTTCTCTTCAGGGCACTGCCCTCCAGCAGCGACCACTCTGGTCTTGGTCTGCACCCCCTTCCGAGGGGGAGTCATTGTTCTTCCTCCGCTCCTTCTCCAGGGTCCTCCCTACTCCCTAGAACCCCCAGTTCTTCTCCCACTCTGCCTGCCCGGTTGCCTCCTGCAACCCTGCCTTGCGGACTTATGGCCTGGGGCTTCCCTGGCTCCAACTCCCCCAGCCAACCGCAGCTGCCTCCTTGCGAACTGCGGCTGCCTCCTTGCAGCCCGGCCTTTTAGGGCTGCCTCTATGCAAACCCCGCCCTCCATGACTGCCTCTTTGCAGCTCCTCAGACTGGGTAGCCTGGATTTGCTAGGCCGAAGCCTCTCTCATTGCAGGCAGGTCTTTCTCCTCCTCTCAGGAGCTGCTCTATATGGCCTCCAGCTGGGCCCTCCTTAGCTGCCTAAGCTGGGCTTCCCCCTGACTCCAGGTCTCAGCCACTTAAAGGGCCAGTACGGGGCAACGCCCTGCCACACTACTTTTAATGATCACAGAGCCCATTAGGTACATTTATTAAGCCTTGGTACATCCCTGGGAAGTAGGTAACTATTATACCCATTTTGTGGGTGGGGAAATTGAAGAGAAGAGTCACCTGCTTCCTACTCCTGCCTGTTTTACACATAGGAAAATGTGTTGACTCAAGAGGAGAAACTCCTGATTTACACCATGGTCAGAGAGTTCAGAATCAGACCTGGGATACCATACCAGGAGTTGATCCAGGAGCTGTGATGGGTCTGTAACTAAGGAGAAGTGGTTACCAGCCCTTTTCACTGAATGTGAAGCCACATATGAAGAAATGGGCTTTGTCCACGAAAGTTCATGGTTCACTTTCTCCATATGTATGTTTGCAAATCTCGAAGGTGCTAGAGGACGACTCATTTTTAAGTTACAGACTAACACTGTTCCCTGTCTGAGACTTTCACACATGCAGAGTCTGTGTTGTGTGGTTTTGGTACAAGTACCATGCCAGAGGCAAGACCCTACCACCTTCCGTTTGAAAGGAAGTATTCTGGATTGTTACTGTGTTTGCATGGTTCACATCTTTGTCCAGATGAGCGACAATAACAAAGAGGCAAGGTCCAGATCCTCCCTCCCCCCCCCCAGTCTAGTTCCTCCTGCGACACAAACTCATGGCGCAAATACTTTGTCGATCAAAATGTCTTCACTCACAGCTCGTTTCATGGGTGGACTACAAAAATATCCGGCATTTTATTCACCATCAAAACCAGTGGTTCTCAACTGTGGGCCATATGGCTCCCCATGGGCCACATCCTACCTCTAGGGGGCCACGTGGAAAAAACGGAAAATTAGGTAAATGATGTACCTTTTTTTTCCAACTAACAGCGGCTATGAGGGGGACCACAGAGGTAAATGAGGCTCAGAAGGAGGCCATGAGCAAGAAAAGGTTGAGAAACACTGATCTAAACATCTCCCTTTCTTGAACCCTTTCTTTCGCATGTGTGGATTCAACTACCAAGAGCAAACTGCAGTCACTTCATGGGAAGGCAGCATAAGCGTTTGTGTGAAACACCGATGCATCGCTAGTGACTGACAGGATGGGAGTCTGGTTTAGCGCTCTCCAGCAGTGACATGGGGTTCCGTTCCCTTCCCGTGCCACTCGGGGCCAGCCTTTGCGTGCCATCTCAAGGTGGCTTACAATCACCGGAAGATATTGTTTCCATGGTGACCGGCGGAAATGACTTTCCCTTGTTACTATAATAAAGCCACAGGCGTTATCCTGCAGTCACAAGGGAGGGGGTCATGTTTATCTGTTACCTCACCTGGACTATGAAACAGTTAAGGCCCGGTTAAGGAAAGCGGTTAAGCATGTGCATGAACCTATCCTGGTTCAAGACCGTGTCAGCTCGTGTGTGTGTGTTTGACTTCAGTTAAGCTTAACCACATGTTTAAGGTATCATAGGTTTTTAAGGCCAGAAGACACAATTATGAAGATTTATTTCGATCCTTAGTGTAACACAAGAACTCCGTGCTATATTCCTGAGCATACATGTTTTGTTTCCTGAATGGGATGGAAAAGATTAATTTGCAAAAGCTTTCAGTGTCCTTTTCAATTTTTCCTTTTATTTCATTAAAGTCTGTTACGACGTACAGCGCACAAAGTTTTCTTTCCGGGGGGAGGACGCAGCATGAATTAAACAACTTATCCTTGTGTTGTAAAATGAAAGGCTATTTTTGAATAGTAAGTAGAATTCCTCCTCAGTTGTGTGGAAGCTTAAAGGGTTTAGAAGGTTCTTCCGTGGAGATAAATAAGCTGTCAGTTCATGATGAAGAAAATCAAACTTGCGCTGTTGATTTTGGCTGTGGCACTCGCAAAAGTATGAGAGAAATTTTCTGCTGAGCCTCAGAGAGTTCCATGTGTTAGCATTTAGCTTTCCAATGCCACATTGTGCTTCTGATAGCATTTGGAGAAAGTAAACAGAAATGTCAAAATAATGAAAATGAAAGATTAACCCGCTCAGATATTTTGAGTAGAAAACCCAAGCCTATATTGGAAATGGATAGACAGCCAGGTTAGGTTTTAGAAGATGCATTTTATGCCAGGGTGGGCGGGTATGTTTTCCTGAAGGACTTTTCAGTCCTCGATTGTGAAACATTTAAACAAAGATTCTAAACAGAAACTTGGGAGGTATAGAAAATATGCCAACTGCAGATTAGTTTACTTAGTTCATGACTTTAAAAAAACCCCTTGCAATTAGCAGGGTATTTCCTTTTGAGTTGTGGTCTCAAGCCAGGCATTTCTGTGTGCGATTTTTTTTTCTCCAGCCTTTAAACGAGGAAAGCAAAGTTGATGATCCTGCTTTGACACAGGCAGTTTAATTATGTCGGAATCACAGCTCAACACCTCAGAATTCATGGACTGGTCCAAGTAAAAAGGCTCCATTTTGGGGAGGTTGTGTAGACCAGTGTTTCTCAACCAGTGGTACGAAAACCCTCCGGGGTACTTGAGAAGTGTGGGGGGTACGTCAATACAACTGAAATTTGGAGAAAACTGAATTTTGGTTTTAAGTCTTACCGCGTTTTATTATTTTTGTGCTTTTTACACCCAAAAATTTCATTGCCTGCCCAGCTATGATTAAGTTGTTTACACAAATGTGTTGCAATGTTAGAAAAATTTTGTGTGTGTCTGAAAACTGTAGGTACTGGAGGTACTTACACACTTTTTTTAAAGGGGTACTTTATCAAAAAAGGTTGAGAAACAGTGGTCTGGACAACAGAATGGGATTGTACAATCTGCCTGTAAACCCATGTCCAAACCAGCTGATTTCTCATACCCTTGCTCACAGCAATAGTCCCATTGGAGGAGATAGAGCTACTTGTTGAGTAAGGGATCAGAATCGGTCCCAAAGTGGCCAAATCAGATAGTCGGTTTCCATATTTGCCAGTATCCCTCCATATACTCACCCAACTCTCTCCCAGCTACTTTACCCTTCTCAGTCTCAGTCCCTCCCCGCAACTACCTGCCACTTCCTTGGATAAATATTCTTAGTTTTCCCTGTTGCTAAACCCACTTCACTGTCTTCTGCCTCAAACTGAAGCTTCCAGATCTGCCTATAAGCCCCTTACAAAATGCCTGCAACCCACCAACTTGCTGCTCCTGGCATCAGCTCTTCCTGGAATGACCCAGTCCTATTTTGTCAGATGCCTGACCTACCTACAAACCTGCCACCATGGCAAGCTAATGACACCATGGCCCCTTAGGTTTGCCCAGCCTCCAAAATAACAAGGGTCACGGAGAAAAAAAGGGTAACAGGATAGATGTGTGTGTGCTCTGTGTCTTTTGTGACACGGTAGCCCTATTCATGGACTCAGTCCTGCAGGAGCACGGGGCGTTTTGTCTGCAGTGTATTGTATAAACCAGAGCCGTGAAAGATTGGTCTATAAGTACGAGTGAAACACCAACGGGAGTCCAATGTCCAGTTCTATGGACGTCAGCCAGATGGTTTTCCTTTCTGCTGCCATCCATAATTGAACATGCCTGCCCAAGTAGACCTGTGAAAACAGTGGGGTCAAACCGCCGTTGACATGTGAAATCCTCCGGCTGCCAAGGCTCTGTGTAAATGTGAGAGGCGGTAGGAAGGAGGCAAAGCACTGGAAGGCAGCCATGTGAGTTCTAGTCCGAATTCCTCCGCTGGCCAGCAGCGTGTTTCAATTTTACTATCCATACAGTGGGGATTATTGAGTCTCTTGCCTTCACAGGGGTGTTCTGAGGATCAATTACAGTTTGTAAAGTGCCTTGAAAAAGTGAAGGGTTAAAATATATCCCCATCCATGCACAGTCCTCGCACCTACATAAATATAGACATTAATAAGTATACATATCGTATGAAGAAAGGGGATGGTGCATTATTGGTTTACTCACATATAAGGCCCTAGCACAAAGAGTGTCCACATGGGCTATTATACCAGTATAACTATAGCAGTGTAATTATGGTGACAAATTTCCCAGTGTAGACAAGCTCTTAATTATGGCCAGATTCTGTAGGCAGAGATGTACCCTCAGAATTCACTGTGTGTTACACAAGAGTCCTGTAGATCTGCAGCCATCCACTTCTAGCCATGGGTCGTGTCTGTGCATCCGATGCAGATATAAATCTTGCGTCCATGCCAGGCTGTGTCCATGCACATGTCTGGGTTTGACTCTATCAATGAGCATTACTGGGTTACTATGTTATTTGCAGAGGGTACTGAAGGTCTGAGTTACCGACTTTCCCCCGGTGGCCCTTGAAGAGCAGAGTTTGAAACCAGTTGTTTACTTTTGCCAGCTGTATTTTGTGCACAGGAGAAAGTCGTTTTGGAGTGTCTGCTAGAATCCTTGAACAGAAATAAACAGTTTCACCCTTAATAAAATGATTTTCTGTGCATTCACTTGATTGATTTTGTAATATCTTTTAATAGCTAAAAAAAATACAGCTGTAACTTCTGGGGTCAAATTTCTTTAGGGGAGCTAGGGATCAGATGGAAGGCAAGTCTGGAAGCAATACTTAGCCCACAGCTGAGTTTTTATATGGTGTTTGTGCCCGCGTGTGTGTGTGTTCATCATCTATCCATGATTCATTCTGTGTGTGTGTGTGTGTGTGTGTGTGTGTGTGCGTGTGTGTGTGTGTGTGTGTGTGTGTGTGTTCATCTATCCATGATTCATTTTGAGGGCTGTTTTAGCCTTCATAAAATATTCATGCTGGTTGTGCATGGTTCTATAATTGCCATCCCAGGCCTTGAATTATTTATAGGTTGTACTGTTCACATAGTCTCATTTACTGATCGAGCAGATAACACCATACAAGAGGATCCCAAACACTCTAATGCCTGTTACTTTGCATTAAGTAGTGGGATTATATTACTATAGGTGTAAAACGCTGGCCTTTTTCTCCTCGCCGCTTTAATATATCATTTTTGTATTTATAATATGCTAATTGTTTGAGATGCTGTTAAGCCTCATAATTCCCGCGGAGTTTTGCAGAAATCAAGATGTGGCTGAAATGGTTTCGCTCTTGATCCTGAAATGATTGTTCTTGAAACAACAACAACAACAACAACAACAACAACAAATCTGCCCTAACAACCATCCTAATTTATTGAATTTATACCTACCTGCGCGCCTTTGTTTTGGGCTATTGATCAGCTCATGTATCTAAGTGCTAGCAAACATTCCACAGTCCGGCACAGATAAGACATTTACCAAGTAAACTCCAAATTCCTCCATGAAAGGTGGTACCTTTTCTCTCTTTCATCATCTTTCCCGCCAACTTCTGCCCGTTCTATCATTCTTTCTTGTTCATGTCCTATCATTTTCAATTGAATGTAGCCAGTGAGCTGACACACACAAGGCATTGCATTTTTAATTTTATTTGAAAACTATTTATTTCTGAAATAAAAGCCTCGTTTTCAATTGGAAAGATCACAGAGATGGGATTTACATCTTTTTTTCCCCCCAAATCACTTGCCTTTTCCATTTCAAATGTAAGCAGTGGAGGAGATGGCGTGTTTTAAGGAGAGGTAGGATGGCACAGTGGTTAGCGCACTGTTGTGACTTGGCATACCTGGGCACAATTCCTTGTTCTACTATAGACTTTGTGTGACTTTGGGCAAATCATTGGTTCCTCACGTGTGAAATGGGGATAATAGAATTGCCCTGCTACACTGTGGGTTTGTGAAGGTAAAGACACTACAGATTGAGAGATGCTCAGATACTATAGAGCCAGATAGCGATTTTGGAGAGAGAGAAAGAACATAGGAATGGCCATACTGGATCGGACCAAGGGGCCATCTAGCGTGTCTTCCCACAGTGGTCAGTGACAGGTGCCCCAAAGGGAATGAACAGAACAGGGAATCGTCAAGCGATCCCTCCCTTGTCATCCACCCCCAGCTTTTGACAAACAGAGATTAGGGACACCACTTCTACCCATCCTGGCTAACAGCCATCGATGGACCTGTCCTTCTTTTTTGAACCCTGTTAAAGACCTGGTCTTCACAACATCCTCTGGCAAGGAGTTCCACAGGTTGACTGTCATGAAGAGTATGACATTGAATAACAAATGTTGGCTGAAAGGTGTGTGCTGCTTCTGAGCCTGTGAGAGAGATGGGCTGTAATTTTCCAAAATTGCAATTTCAGTGGCGTTTTTCATCACAATGTTACAAGTTAACAATGTGGCTTGAAATCTTTGACAGACATTACCTTGTTCTGCCCTGCCCCCATAGCACTAGCAACAAGCTGTGTTGTGCACACACCTCGCCTAGGAGAGAAAAGGTGCTTGCAACATAGTGACCTGCATTTGTTCCTTGTCCTTAATAGAGACTCTGAGCATCTCAGGAGAAAGCCCTGCTCTTTGTAATAGGTGTGCACCACCTGCCTCAATGGCTGTTTGGCTATGGGCTGCGGCAGTGTGTAATCACAGAGAGAAGAGGGATTGTATTGGATTCTGCAGGAGAAGCTGCTTATGGCCTAATAGCTATAGGTCCTGGGGTGTGGGGTTTGCTCTGCCCATTGGAAATACTCAGTGGAAGAGCCTGGCAGAGATAATTTCTGTATGTTCACACTTCTGTGGTCTGGAAAAGGGGGGTTCCCCCCCTCCCCCAGGAGGAGTAATGGTCTGGTCTTCAGATCCCCTGCATCCCCCGTTCCTCTGGAATGTAAGTCTTTAGTCTTGCCCTGGGGGTTGGTCAACATCTAAGGATAAGAGTCTCCTAGAACTGCCGGCATGATGGAGCTATTTCTTGAGGTTAATCAGTGGAGGCTCCTGCGTTCAGCACTGAAGATCCAGTCTTAAAACCCCCTGTTGTGAACCCAAGCAGGGTTGGTTTCTGTCTCTGCACCAGGCTCAGGCCTGCCTGGTTCCGGGGGAGCTGCACTGCGTGGTTGGGGTGTGGATGGTGAGGGCCACCCCAACCCCTTTGTGCCAACCCTTAGCTCTTTGTGGGAGCGGGAGGGGCAGGGCAGCCAGCACCAGGGATGTTTAAATGGGGAACCCATTAAACGGGAGGACTTAACCAGTTAACCGTTTTGCCTCCTCTCCTGCTGGCTGGCCCCACCACTGCCGTGACCATGGGGTCTTGCTGCCCAGCTGGCCTGTCTCTCTACAACAGGGGCTGCTCCGGCCTGGTGTGGCTGGCCGCCGGCGGCGTTCACTGCCAAGGGCGAGTTAACTGGTTAACACCCCAACCAGAACCCCCGTCCCGCCTGCAAGGGGGTCTTGCATGCATGGCTCTCCAGGGCCACGGCTGGTTGTCAGCGTTCTAACGCTCTGGTTTTCCACCTCGGGCCTGCGGACCCCAGGGGCTGTGGTCTGAGATTTCCAAAGGGGGCTGCTCTCCACGGGGCCTGCCCATGGTAAGAAGGCTCCAAACGGCTGTTTTGAAGGGAAGGAGCCAGCCCAGCACGGTGCTGGGAAAATGAGACTGCGTCAGGAGTGGCACTGAGCTACGTCACGGCTGCGCAGCAGGATGCGGCGAGCAGCAGGTAGCCTTCAGGGGGACGGCTTTAAAAATGACGTCCCTAAACAGCAAAGGAAAGTGGGGATGGAAGCGCCGCCCAGAAGAAGCCACAGGGAACCGCCAGGAAAAAACCAAAACACAAGCGAGGGAAGAGAAATGTTTCTGCAAAACAAACCACTTTGGTGAACAATACATTCGTGAGTAGACACCCCGCTGCCTGAACCTTCCCTTTGCCTGATAATACGTGATTATACAATAAACCTGCCGACACGTGCGTTCGATACAATGGGCTGAATGGAAAAGGGCCGGGTTTGCCTGTGCGATTTTGCCAGTCGGGTGGGTCTTTTGGAGGAGGAAACAATGGCATTGTCATGCAGATTTCTTTCCGGCCTTGTTGTGTTTGTTTTTTAGCCAACGCGGTGCCGCGACTCTATCCGTATATACACAAGTGGCGTAGCTTCTTGCAAATGTATTTTGAAATAGCATATTTTGTCATTTGGCACTGTCTACGCAGCGCCAAATTTCAAAATATCTCACTATTCTGAGATGCTCCTTAAGCCTCGTGAAACTAGAGTTATTGGGACATCGGAATAAGCCTCCTGTTGTTTCGAAATCTATTTCAAAATAACAGGCTGCTTCAATAGCCACAGAATAGCTATTTTGGGATACTTCTGGTGTCCCAAAATAGCTCCGCTGTGTAGATGTGCCCTATAGACATACAGTGTAGACATCCCCTTAGCTATCTCTTCGTTTTTCATCAGGCCCCCTCTTTCCTAGTGCAACGTGCATGCTGGGAAAAGAAAGCATTGTGTTTCCCGTATGCTCTTGTTTATCGTGTATAATTGCACTAGTGACTATTGGCCTCAACTGGGACAGCGCCCCCTTGTGCCTGGCTGTCCAACAACCAGTTGGAATGACCGTTCCTGCTCAAGTACAAAGAGCAAGATGAGCCAGGCGAACGAAACAAGCGAATGGCCGAGACGGACAGGTTAGCTAAAAAAGAATGGAATGTTTAGCACTGACTAGCTGCGGGCCCGGTTTATTGCCAGTCAGTAACACTCATTGCAGTTTGCTGCTTGTCTAGCTGTTATCAAGAGTAGTTACATTTTTTGGTGGGGAGGGGGAGAGGATGTTTTACACCGTACTTTTTCCCTAGCACTATGCCCGGCCTGAGAAATCCCCCTCCATGTTTGCTGCTTTTTATGTGACTCGTCAATATGCATTCGGTAGCTGATTGCATATTACGTTTTTATGCTGAAATTGTTTAAAATGTTTAATATATTTGGGGCTTTCAGGGCTCAGTTTTCCTTATCAAGCCAGGTAGGAGGCAGGACTGGTACGTGGTCCTGGATTTTCAGGGTCTTTATTGCCTTTAACGTTGTGCAAATGGCAGGCGGTTGGGACACGAAGACATCACTTTAATTGGTCAACTAGCCTTTGCCGTTATGCGCCGCACGCTGCTCCACGGTGCCTGACCTCCGACTGCATTCCAAAAGCGCTTCCTTCAGCGCTAGACGTTTCCCAATTATGGAGCATGTCAGAACAGCAGTGCTCTTGCTAGTCAATGTTTTACCAGACCTATTAGTCGGGAAGCATCGAGTGGGTTAGGACAGATTGGAGCCCAAAAAACCTACATGCACCCAGCAAAACAAACTGGGACATGTGCTTGTGTCACAGATCTTGCGTCAGCTGACTAAATTTCTAATAAAAATGTAAAGAAAAGGGATCTGTCTTTCTACAGACTTTTTTATTTTCCCTTGGAAAGTCTTGCCAAATATGTGAGCTTTTTAAGGTTAGTAATATGAGATTGGAATTGTTCTCCACCCATTGTAGTTTTATACTCTGTGTGTGAGGTAGGGAAGCATCCTGATCCTTAGTTTACGCATAGGAAACTGACACACATAAAATGATGGACCAGATCATTTAGACTCTAACGTCTAATTTCAACCAAACCAACATTTCCTCTGGAACATGTTTTGCTTTTGATAAATGGGCATTTTCAGCCCCTTTCCCCCCAAAAAAAGTTTAGTGAGAAAATTCCTGACTCTCTATCATACCCACCCACTGGAAGAGCTCTGCATGTTCTTTGGGGCACTTCATGTACAGTGCACATGTAACCCACACACCTAGGGTACATCTAGACTACACCCCTCTTTCGTCAGAGGGATGTAAATTAGACACTTTGAAATTGCAAATGAAGCCAGGATTTATTTGCATAATCGCGTCATGGTGCTCTTTTGAAAAAGTGTGAAAAAGGCTTCTATTTTTGAAAGAACCATGTCTAGAGCGCGGTTTCACTTTCAAAATAGCGCGTTTTCAAAATAGCGCCATGACGAAATTATGCAAATGAAGTGCGAGAAATTAAAATCCCGGCTTCATTTGCAATTTTGAAGTGTCTAATTTACATCCCTCTGTCGAAGAGGGGTGTAGTCTAGACACACCCCTAGTGTGGGTTACTGTCTCAGGGAGTGGCACTTACACCACCTACAGCGAACGATAAGTACAAGGGAGCTCTACAGCCTAAGCTGAGGGCCAGCTGGCTTTGAGGCTCCTAAACTAAGCTCCAGAGGTCCCAGGTTCAAATCTGCCTGGTGGTGGTGATGGTTATAGCTGCTTACAAAAATATACTGGAGGCAAAAAATAGAAACATCACCTGTCAGTAAGGCTGAAAACACTGAATGAACTTTTCAAAACAGTACATAGTGATGAATCCTTAAAATAAAGGGTAGATCAAGCATTGCCATAGGGGATATTCTGGGAGAAGACCAACAGGGCCATTCAGCTGCTGGGTTACTAGACTGCTACTAGCAGGGCTTTTGCAGGACTCAAGAACTGGCTTTGCAAAGGTGCCAGTCTTGTCTACCGCTTCCTCAGTGGAGAGGTGGGGTGGGTGCTATCCGTGCTCATGCCGGAGGAAAGCTGCTCTCTTGGCCATTTGCAACATGCAGTGGGCTTAGACTAGACGCGAGGCTTAGACCACATGGCCCTTGCAGTCCTGTGTAGCCCTCGGGGCAAGTCTACATTGAAATTGCCAAAATCAACATAATTCCCGATTCAACAAAATTGAAACTGCGTGTCCACATGACAGGGGAGCCTTGAAATCAGTCCGAGGCAGGTTCCACGAATGTGGATGCGCTGCCTCGATGAAGAGCCCCAGGAAGCGGTAGGGAGTCGTTATTTCGAAATAGCGGCCCAGGAGAAGCCACGCTGCCGTGATTTCGAAATAACAATTTCAGAATTAACATTACTCCTAATGAAAAGCTGCAGTACAGATTTTGAAATAATAGGCTTGGTCGTGTGGATGCTCCTCTTATTCATTTGACCTAACGGGGTTATTTCAAAAGAAAGCCCTAGAGTCGACCAGGGCAAAGGGTCTGTGCTTGCCACACGTAGTACTTACTGTAGTCCTGAGTAGATCCAATGTCTTTCATCCAAACAGAAGCAGCCGCAACTGTAACCAAAGTAACCAAAAAGACACGAATGTCCCCTCCTCCCACCCCCGTTACTTTGTAGTGAACACATACCTTTCAAAACCCAAACGATATTAAACTATTACTTACACTACAATTGCACATACTGTCTGAATGCAGGTAATACTGCCTTTAAGAACAAATCTAGTGAATTATTCCTGCCCAGTAAACATATCAATTTTGTTTTCCTCTCCCTGCCCCATCCCCCCGCCCCAAGTCAGCCAGTCATATACAGTCTAACGGCACCTTTTGCAACACAGCTGTGTTTAAACGTTTTGTTGCTCGTTCCATCCCTGGGCTGTATTTCTGAAAGTGCTGAAAATGGAAATATGACAGGAATGGGACCCACTAATAAATTGGCATTGACCATACCTATAAGGAGCGTTGTTCCAACTCAATGAAACAATTAGAAGAAGACTGTTTACATTTGTCATAGGCACACGTTAGCCTTTTTTGGAGCAAACCTGTTTATAAAGTACATACATACATAACCCTAACCCTAACCCACACCCTTCTGCATTATGTACTGTTTATGCATACACATTGTGTGTGTGTGTGTGTGTGTGTGTGTGTGTGTGTGTGTGTGTGTGTGCGTGCGCACGCAATGACAACTCGTAGAATCGTAGGGTTGGAACTACTAGGTTCCCCAGTGTATAGTTTGCAGTTTGGAGAGAAATCATCTTCCATCATTCGTCATTGCTTAGCTGCAGTAGACTGGGCCGGCACATCATTTGTTAACGGCGACAAAGGCGCACTCATAAATGCCGACATGTTACATTAATTTATAGGCACTGAGTGACTTATTAAATGTGATGTGTGAAATATAACAGGGCCCGGTATGGATGATTAGGTTTTGGGCTTTGAATTGTTGACAAGGCAGGGGTAATGAATTGCAGGACACAAGCGAGTGTGTTTCTCCCTCATTAGTCAGTATTAGCTGCATTAATAGTAATAATTGGATATATTCATCATTTAAAATGTTTTAATAAATGTTTGGACAGCACCTGATCGAGGCTGTCAAGTGTTAGACTGGAAGGTTTGTGATGTGAGAAAAATGACGGCGTTCCTCAGGATGTAGCCAGCCGAAAGGGGGCTCCGTTTGCCAATGTCTCTTGAGCGATGGGGAGAGGTAATTTGGAGAAAAATGGGAAACGCAGTCATGAGGGAACTTGGCGTCTCTTTTCCCCTTAAAAGAAATGGTAGAGAGATTTCCCAGGACAGCGTCACCCTATCGACATCTCGATATTCCAGTAGAATCTCCAAGATGGGGCTTGAGCTAGACATTTCTGATGAGCTTCTAGATTGAAATGTGGACTTCACAACAATGTGTTCCAGGTTGGGCTTTTGTTTCTGCTCCTGTCTAAAGCAGGGGTCCAGCCACAAATTTCAGGTCCAGGCTCGATGTATTCCAGAGCTCAGAAATATTTTGATTCAGGGCTTGGCGCCATCTGTATTCTAGAATATTAACATTCCAGACACATTTTCTGCCGATCATTGGCAAGACCTGCTTGATCCTACCTATACTGTAGGCAAATCATTTTCAGAGGTGTCCACCAGCCAGCTGTCACCTTTCCTTTGGATGTCCTTATCCCCGGTGCATTGTTGCCCACGATTCCACTCACGACTTCCTCTGATTAAAAGAGTGGTGGTGTCAATTTCTATCCCGGCATGGTCCTCAAAAGCAGAATAAATATCCCCAACCCACCCAGGAAGCCAAGCTGCTTTCTACTCTTGCTCTGTGAGAGACAGGTGTTCCAGGCAATGTTAAATGGTTGAGTATGCCTTCTAAAAGAACTGAAAACAACATAACAGGTTTATTGCAAGATGCTGATGATGGTTTGAAACCTGTCAGGTGGTGGCAGTTGATTTTTGTGTCAAAAAGCCCTGATATTTTTTCTCAAAACAGAAAAGAAATCTACAGAATATACAGAAGTGAAAGAGTGGATGGACAGCTACTCAGAGTTCTATGCAGTGCATTAATAAACTGTGGGGTTTTGTTTGGAAAGGTGAGACCTCTAAGGAAAAACCTAGGTGCTGGAGAAGGGAGGAGGTGGGATTTGACTCTTGCAATGGGATTTGTAAGGTCATCCTCAGAGTCCTACCCAAAGATCCAGCTTTTCTACTTCTTGTGTTCCGACTGCCTGAAATCCTTTGTCTTGCTTCAGTGGATAAAAGAATCTTCATTTCTTCTTAAGTACAATAAGCCAAATATTGCCTTAGTAGCTGTATCCATTAACCTCCCACTACAGAAATACGCAGTGGAGAGGCATTGTTATAACTGAAGGTAGACTTGACCATGTAGCTGTATAGTTGGGGATATTTAAGTCCTGTTTTGTGTTTTTTGTTAATAAATTCTGCCAAGTACACCCCAAAGTTACACCCTTTGCCATTTTGCTGGATTTTTTCATGCTTCCCATTATTTTTGCAGGACTAAGGTTATTTAATGTATTCAACACCAAAACCATATACAATTTGTTCTAAAATCTATTTGATGTGATTGATTTCCTGATGTTGAGGCAGGGTATCAATGTTGCATGTTAGTTGGGAGGCAGTTTTTGTTTCTTGTTTTGATAGGATGTTTGCATGTTGCTATCATGAGAGCAGATGTGCCTGGTGGCAGGTTTCTCATTGGCAGGGTACAGTAGTTCCTAATCTATCTCTTAATGTATGTGTGGCCAGTAGAGAGAGAGTAAGAACCTGAGTGTGTTCTGAGATGCTATAACAAGTGCTAACATTATTTGCTGAACGTGGAACAAATCAGCATTTCCTTAGCATTATGAATACAGGCAGTCCCCGGGTTACATGGATCCGACTTACATCAGATCCCTACTTACAAACAGGGTGAGGCAACCCCGCTCTAGCTGCGCCCTCCCCCAGAAGACCGCCGAGTCACGCTGCGATCCCGCTGCCCGCGTCCTCCGTGGCGAGAAAAGCCTCTCCGCGTCTCCCTGGTCTGGAGGACTGAGGGAAGTGAGGTGTGGGAGAATAAAACTGAGCTCTGGAGAAAAGTTTGGTTAGAGTTTCCCCTACAATATGTACCAGTTCCGACTTACATGCAGATTCAACTTAAGAACAAACCTACAGTCCCTATCTTGTACGTAACCCTGGGACTGCCTGTAGATAGGTCCTTGCTTTCCATTTATGTCAGTTGTGATGTAGCAAACTATGCAGGCACAGGTTCTAGTATCAACTGCACCTGTGTAAATCCATGGAGTTAATCTGCATTTATACTGACACACAATGCGTCTGAATCTGGCCTTTGACTTCTGAATTGACAGTGTTTTGGCACGCATTGCCTTAAATCATTTAAACTTACTATTCGTTGTATTTATATATTAGACTCATAGTTTTCAGTCTAACTGGATTATTGTGCACTTTGCTCGTCACAAATAAAACTTTTCCGAGGCTTTGAAAAGGCTGCCAAATTGAACCAAAATCACTCTAGCTGTTCACTGTTCATCTGCAATACCGGTTGGTTTCAAGTTACTCTCCAGTTGAAAGGCTTCAGATAGAACTGGCTGCTTAAGATTACATTAACAAAGAATTAATCTTTGGATAGTCTACAAGAGGCTCCACTGTAAATTGTTGCTGATTTTCCTTGTTCTCGCGCAGTCATTCTTAAAGAAACAGTGACGGCAGGGTTGGAACTGTGAGGTTGTAAGCCCTTTCGAGTCAATGGGATTAGCTGTAACTTCTGCTGTTCTGAAGAGAGGAGAGAGTTCTCGTTCCTTTCTTTCCTGGCAACTTGATTAATTAATAGATCAAGTGAGCTCTGCTTGTTGTCACCACGAGCACTGCTACGGCTGACCCACTACAATAATAAATACGGTAATACAGCTGTGCTTCATGATTCCTACAGAACTTTGTGAAAAACTACCCCTAGTGATACCAGCATCCTAGTAAAAGCGACAAGGAGTCCTGTAGCACCTTATAGATTAACAGATATATTGGAGCATAAGCTTTGCATCTTTGCCCACTGTGACATAGTGGGGGTACCTGGCTGGTTTCTATGCTGCTGGCTCTGGGGTAACCCCCACTGGCTGCCGTGGGTACCACGACCCAGCAAAACAGGATGAGTCACTATGCAAACCAGTATGGCCAGACACCCCCCATGGGGAGGAACAAAGGAAGGTGGAATGCTGCCCTGGCTGGGGGGCAGGGCTGGAAGAGAGGTAGTTAGTGGCTGGCTGGAAGCATGGAGGAGACAGCCTAGGGAAAGGGACTGGAGTTTAGGGGCCCAGTCTCCCCCATCTCAAGGGGGCCTGAGGCATCCTAGCCCAGCTCTGTGACCAGATTCCATCTGTGCTGTGCTGTATCCTGGAGAGGCAATAAACTTCCTCTATTCCACCGGCTGGTGCAGTCTGTTTGTGCCATTTCGGGGTGCAGGAGATGGGGGACCCCCAACGCGCCGTCACACCCACGAAAGTTTATTCTCCAATACATCTGTTAGTCTATAAGGTGCCACCAGACTCCTTGTCGCGTTTGCAGATCCAGACTATCACGGCTACCCCTCTGATACTAGACAGCATCCTAGTGACACCCCTAGAGATACCAGCATCCTCGTGACTTACCTAGTGAGCCAGTGGTTGGGACCAAACTTGTTTCCTGTTCTGTAATGTTAGTCATTCTGGTTCCAGCAAAGGCTTTTCTTGCTAGAGATCACCCTCCTTCCTGGAAGACACCATCACACACTGGTCCCTGCCACTGTGACTAGGCCTGTGAGTGGCATGGGATGTAATACCAGGCTGATCCTTGACTGGCCTATCTGCACCTATGCTTCCCAGAATTCCAACATATAAATGATATAGTGGCACATGTTCCTTGTGTCTTCCTACTGTTAAAATCCATCTGTACCCCCAAATCCTCTGGGCAAGGACCCTGCCATCATGAGATTATCTCTGTGATCATTTTGAGCTTTTGGTTTGCCCTAGGAAGAGAGATTAAAAAGACTGGGACTTTCAGCGTAGAAAAGAGAAGATGAAGGGAGATATGCTAAAGGTCTATAAAATCATGACTGGTGTGGAGAAAGCGAATAAGGAAAAGTTATTTCCTTGCTCCCATAACATAAGAACTAAGGATCACCCAATGAAATTAATAGGCAGCAGGTTTAAAACAATCAAAAGGAAGTTTTTCTTCATGCAGCACACAGTCAACCTGTGGAACTCCTTGCCAGAGGATGTTGTGAAGACCAGGACTTTACTAGTATTCAAAAAAGAACTAGGTACATTCATGGAGGTTAGGTCCATCATTACTTATTTGTCAGAATGGGTAGGAATGGTGTCCCTAGCCTCTGTTTATCAGGGGCTGGAAATGGAGAAGGATCACTTGATGATTCCCTGTTTCTGTTCACTCCCTCTGGGGCACCTAGCAGTGGCCACTGTCTGCAGACAGGATCCTCGACTAGATGGACCTTTGGTCTGACCCAGTCTGGCCATTCTTTTGTCTGGTTCTCTCTCATCCTGGCAATACCCTCACCAGGAGATGTGCAGACAGAGAGACACATTTTTTACTGCCGTTCTCTGGCTGCACTCTCCCTGCTGGCCTGTGTGACCTCTCAGAATTAGTGCGAAAGGGAACAGCGCAGCTGCAGTGCCCCCACTTCCACTCTCCAGAGTGCAGATAGGAACTTGAGCAGCTGGCTTACAAGGCTCTTCGTCCTGCATGTCCGAGTCTCACTGCTTTATGCAGAGTTCTCATAATGTCGCGCCTAAATTACAAGTGAGGCAGTGGGCAGGTTTTGTTTGGCTTTGTTTTAAAGATTGCAGTAAAGTCCAGATGAGACTCCCTGGGAGAGGTTGTTTATCAGAAGATGAATAAAACTTTCCCAGTGTTCTCATTCGAGCAAGGTTGGTACAATCCTCCAGCCTATGCAGTATTTATGGATGACACTACAGCCACTCTTCTCCTTCTTCTCCTCCTCCTCCTCCTTCTCCACCTCCACCATCTCCTTCTCCTCCTTCTTCACCTGCTTCTCCTCCACCTCCACCTCTTCCTCCTCCACCATCTTCTCCTCCTTCACCTCCACCTCCACCTCCACCATCTCCTTCTCCTCCTTCTTCACCTGCTTCTCCTCCACCTCCACCTATTCCTCCTCCACCATCTTCTCCTCCTCCTCCTCCTCCTTCACCTCCACCTCCACCATCTCCTTCTCCTTCTCCTTCTCCTCCTTCTTCACCTGCTTCTCCTCCACCTCCACCTCTTCCTCCTCCACCATCTCTTCCTCCTCCTCCTCCTCCTCCTCCTCCTCCACCATCTCCTTCTCCTTCTCCTCCTTCTTCACCTGCTTCTCCTCCACCTCCACCTCTTCCTCCTCCACCATCTTCTCCTCCTCCTCCTTCACCTCCACCTCCACCATCTCCTTCTCCTTCTCCTTCTCCTCCTTCTTCACCTGCTTCTCCTCCACCTCCACCTCTTCCTCCTCCACCATCTTCTCCTCCTTCACCTCCACCTCCACCTCCACCATCTCCTTCTCCTCCTTCTTCACCTGCTTCTCCTCCACCTCCACCTATTCCTCCTCCACCATCTTCTCCTCCTCCTCCTCCTCCTTCACCTCCACCTCCACCATCTCCTTCTCCTTCTCCTTCTCCTCCTTCTTCACCTGCTTCTCCTCCACCTCCACCTCTTCCTCCTCCACCATCTCTTCCTCCTCCTCCTCCTCCTCCTCCTCCTCCACCATCTCCTTCTCCTTCTCCTCCTTCTTCACCTGCTTCTCCTCCACCTCCACCTCTTCCTCCTCCACCATCTTCTCCTCCTCCTCCTTCACCTCCACCTCCACCATCTCCTTCTCCTTCTCCTTCATCTCCTGCTCCTCCACCACCTTCTCCTGCTCCTTCTCCACCTCCACCTCTACCTCCTCCTCCTCCTCCTCCTCCACCTTCTCCTCCTCTGCCAGGATTCCTCCTGCACACACACAAGGAAAAATTCTACTGAGAATAAGGCATATCCCTTCTGAGAACTCAGCACCCCCTTCCCACACTGCTGGATCAGCGCCCCCTGCTGCACCGCCACACCCAGAGTTCAGACTAAGTGCCTCAGCCTTTCCACCAACCAGTTCCTTGCTCCCTTCCAGCACTGAAAATAGCAACAATGCTCCAGACCCCGTCCAGGTTGCCGGCGCTCCTGACTGTGCCGGAAGCGAGAGCGCTCTGTTCCCTCAGGATTGTGAAGCAGCAGAGATATGGAAGGGGCTGTCTGCTTGGGTTGAGGAGCTCAGTGCGGTGTTCGGCTCTGCTCTTTCACTATTTTTAGGTGGTGTTTGTTTATTTATTTGCTAGGTAGCATCCCTTCCATGCCTTGGGCTCCCTCGGCAGACTCTTTAAGAATGTACAGCACAGCCTTTTTAGTTAGCCCTTTCTTGGCCTGCAGAACCGCAGTCACGGGAAAGACAGGATCCCCCAGGAGCAGAGCCTCCATCAAACTGATGCCCCCTCCCCTCCTCTACTCTGCCCCAACTTCTGACCCCAGGAGGAACGATACAGGGTGAAATCCTGTCCCTGTTGCCACGAACCCTTCTTGATTTAGAAGACGTGAGGATTTCCCTCTCGGATGGAGCTATGGCCTGATTTTTTTGCACCCACATGTGTCCTCAGAAGAACATGCCTGCGTGTTCCGCATCGGGCCCTTTGCTCCTGTTGCTCCACTTCATGCCGTCAGTCCTCGTGTGCTTTTTGCGGGGATATTTGCATGCCACGGGGAAGCGGCCATTCCCTCACCACACCTGCATCTGAAAGGATTGCTCTGCAGATCTCCAGGACGGCTGGGTGAAAGCATCCCCCTCCTCTCCTGCGTGGGGCTGGGTGAAGAGGAGATTTACAGATTGAGGTCCGAAATCAGCCCCGGCTGTTCCCGTTCTGCTGAGGAGTTAGCGCGGCTAAAGGCAGAACTGGGTGTCCTCCCAGCGGTTAATCAGAAGGCTTTGGAATGCGTCTCACCCGCTCTGTGACACTGACGCCGGGGGACAGCTGATGCGGGGAGCCCTTTCACTGGCTTGTGTGTAAGATGTTGCAGGCAAATGTTAAGACAGTGATGTCAATGTTCTGAGTCATGCTCCTAGACGTGAGACCCAGAGACTGGGAGACACGGGCCGTTAGCCGGAGCAGATGATGACCCCCCCCCTTTTTTAAAAGATAATTGCCAACTCCAGACTGAATGAATGTTGCTAATGTTGGGTTTTTTTAAAGAAAAAAAATCTGGTAGGAAAGCAAAAGCATTGTCCACGTCCTTTAACGGGGTTTGGAAAAGAATGGCATACATTCACGGAGGCTGGGTCCATCAGTGGCTATTATCCAGGATGGGTCGGGATGGTATCCCCAGCCTCTGTTTGTCAGGGGCTGGGAATGGGCGACAGGAGAGGGATCACTTGATGGTTCCTGGTTCTGTTCACTCCCTCTGGGGCACCTGGCATCGGCCACTGTCAGCAGACAGGACACTGGGCAGGATGGACCATTGGTCTGGCTGTTCTGATCTTTTTATTTATCAAAAAGAGAAACATTTTTATCCTCCTGAGGTCCAGCCACAGGTTGCTCTGGGACGAGATGCAGCCTCTTTACTCACCGTAGATTTTCAGAAGCGCTCTGCATTGCCCTATCTCCATGGTGAAACTCTCATGTGACTTCTGAACGCTGCTGAACAATCTTTCCCTTCACACGCCCATGCATATGAAGCTTGGGGAAATCTGACTCACTCGTCCTGTCACCAACGGTGCAGGCATCATAAAACAATGCAGTCTCATTTTCCGGGCTTTTGCTCAAATGTAACCAAAAGCATCCCAGTAGCATGTTTCAGATCCTGCCTCTGTGTTGTGCCAGATAGCCCCGTTTCTCAGCTAATGGAGAGCTTTGGGGTCATAGTTCCTGGGTCATAATACTCTCCAGGCTTGGGTGAGACAAAGAGACAGCTGACCTGGAATTCATTTATTCAACATTGTCAGCTTAGGATTGAATAAGGGTTTCAACTGGTTAGTGCATTACAAAGGCAATTTCCACTCTCTGGATATTCGCAGCCTCTCACCAAACGCTGTGAATGAGCCACTCCCTGACTTGGGTAGCTTCATTAACCCAAGCAACTTCTGCCATGTGTATATATATGCTTCATCAGATGAATTGGAGTGGAAGTAGCAGTATATACACACCTGCTACAATATATATACACCTGCTACTTCCACTCCAATTCATCTGATGAAGTGTTTTTTCCCCATGAAAGCGTTTGCCCTAATACATCCATTACTCTTTAAGTTGCCACGGGACTCCTTGTTGTTTCACCAGACATGGTGCATTTTAGTAGTCCCCTTTTCTCCTTTCTCCCATTGCAGTAGTTTCCTTTTCTCCTGTGTTGTTGCTTATGGCACAGTAGGGACGTACATAGATTGTAACTGTAAAATACACACACGTGCACAATAGTATTTCTCCTTTCCCTCCCACTGAACCCTGTCCTCAGCGCCAATCTGAAATTTCGATGTCAGTTTGCATAAAACGACATGTTTCCCATGAATATGAAATACTTCTATTTAAAATGATGGGAGGGAGAGGAGGGTTAAGGTTAGGGGGTTAGGAGAAATGAGTGCAGCCTTTGGGTCTTGCATGGTGAAGACAATGTTGTGGCTCAAGTGATGTCTCCAGCTCGCCCGATCTAATTAGGGACTCGTTTTCAGAGGGGCTTCTCCCCAGAAGTGCCCAAATTTGCACCTGCATGTCACAGGTTCAGACACCTGCTGAAAAGTTTGATCTGCACATGCCCTTGAAATAGTCTGCCCCCCTGGGGTTTTGCAGGTTCCTCTGCTCACACTTGCATGGGCACAGGTGTCAGGCTATTTAAAGACTCATTAGCACATGTACAAGCACAAGTTTGGGCGCATGCAGTTCTACACACAGGGCTAAAGGGTGAAAATCTGACCTGTGTGTCGCTGAGCCCCAAGCAGGCAGACTGAAGGAAGGTAGCTGTTGTAAAAAATTGTCAATGGGAACCTTGAATTAATTAATACCCCAGTGAAAGAATTATCATCGCCACAACATGCGGGTGAGGATGACAGTTGAAGAAACCCTTATTTTCTCTAGTCTGTTAAGACAGAAGTAGTGCTTAAGACGACTCTCTTCATTTTCTTTAACGAACTATATCTCAGACACTACTGATGCCTACACACTGTTACACTAGTTTACCACGAGATAACAAGCGGCCGAATACCAGTATCCTATTACAATTAACAGTAACTCTGTTATCTGTCATCACGTACACTGAACAGAGGTTCTTTTAGCACAGAGATGACACCGCGATGACTGTTAATGCACTGGCATTGTGTGAACTATGAGAGACCTCAGAGCTGGTTTTATACTTATTCCAGTGAATAAAGTCTAGCATTTTAAGTGGAATTAAATAGAATAGTTTTAACACATTTTCATACCCTGGTACTTGAAGGGTCAAGTAAGAAAAAAAGCAGTGTAAGGAAGAGTAATTAAACACCTCCAGAGCAATTGAATATTAGTGCTTTTACTGAGTATATGAGGATAAATTCTGTTAGTTATGTGACTTTTCCCTGTACTAATGTGATAATAAAGTACTCTAATTCTGGAGGGGCTAAAGCACCGTCTCAGCTAAAGCTCTGACCCCTTTGCTCATAAAGGACAGACAGTGACTGCATGGGTCTTAAAGAAAACCAGAGCACAAAACTTTCTTCTCTGTACAATGAGGTCATAGCCACGGTTGTATATCTGTGTATGTGAAGATGGATGCATCCTTGCTGTATGCCTATATTGTGCGTATGTGCACATTATACACCATCTTACGTCTAGGTGACTTCTCTGTGTTTTGGATACTCGGTGCACAGATGGTGTAAAACCCTCCAAATTTTGTTTGTTTTCGGTATTTAGGTCCAGTTGGAGTTCATTAAACATTGCAGGTAAATGGCATGCCGTGCGTAAATGGGAGAGCATAGAAATATTTGGTCCCCATCAACCACCAACTGAGTTTTTTACTCCCTTGCGAAGAAGTATTGAAAAGGCCGTACTCGGGGGGAGAGGAGGGAGGAGACTCAAAACAGGGGGAAGTGAGAATTTAGACCTGTCTCTGAATCATTTAATGAGATTTTAATGTTTATATTTTGCCCAATGTTGCGCTGTTGTCTTTTGGTGCCGGGCGAATAGTCAGCAGCCTCATGCTTTTCATCATGAAAGATTGAAAAGCATTCTGTGACTTTTTTTTAAGTCACTTGGGAGGGAAAATTCCAAGCCCGCTTTTCCAAAGAAGCCTACACTTTTGTGATGCATTAGACCGCTTAATACAGGAGAGCGGAAGAACTTGGACGGGGAGGCTGAGAGACTAAAAATGGCTGTTCTGCACCTCGCGGCACAGAACACACAGACTTCTGGAAAGCTAGCTTGAAACATTTGGGGGAACAGGCCGTGAGTAGTTGAAGGCTGCCTCTTGCGCAGTTCTAATGTGGGATTTGGTGATTATGTGGGTTCTTCTCCCACACTTTGCAGGGCGGACGTATTGAATACACCACCAGCAGCAAAAAGGGCATTGTGGGTTTCAGAAGAGGTACACAAAAATACCATCTATTTTGTCCAACAGAACCAGTCAGTAATCAATTGTGAGGGGCTCCCATGGTGCGTCATAGCACACCCCAGGGCCCTGGTCCACTCTAGGACTTTATTCTGAAATAACCGCCACCATGTTTGTGCATCCACACTGCCAAGCCTGTTATTTCAAAATAACAGGCTGCAGAACTCGAACTCTGTACTCCTGCTTTTCACGAGGAGTAACGCTTATTCTGAAATAGTACGTTCGACATTACATTAGTGTGGATGTGCTAGCACCGCTAATTTGAATGGATTAGCCTTCAGGAGGCCAATTAACGGAATCTGCCTCGGACTAATTTCGATGATTCCCTGTGATGAGGACATGTTAGTTTGAATTTGTTAAATCAGGAGTTCCTCAACTGAATGTAGTAATTCTGAAATAGTTTCCTAGTGTAGATATGGCCAGGGAGCCTTTCTAGACTTTAGCTGAAAGGTGCATTTTTTTCAGTGGAAGAACATTGTTCCCATAACTTTGTTGCTGAGTTGTGCTTCCTTAATAAATTGTTTGCATCCATAAATAAAACCTATGGGTCTGATCTGGTGCCCTGAGAATTACCGGGCATGTTGACATCAGTGAGAGGAAGTTTGACACATGAAGAACGGTTAGGTTTGGGAATAGGTAGCAAGGCTGTCTGCAGTGTTTAATTTCTCCTCTGTAGAATAAATTTCCAGTTGTAAAAATGCCACAAAAGGTGGCTACTGCTGTTTATTGACTAAAAATCCAGCTGTGAACATGTGGGTAATAGACGCATTCCCTCATGCCTGTATTTGATTTCCATGCACAGTCTCATGCTGCTAAATATCGGTGTAAGCCTTCTGTGTTTCTTTTGTGATCCGGGAGCCTGATGTGGCCCCTTATTGGACATTAAAAACCCAGGGGAAAATGGAGATGTGCTGGATTTGGGTGTGAATGCAAATTTCAGCTCTTTGTACAGTATGTTCTTTAAAAACTGTCTCATCAGTAACAAGTGTGGGGTTTTTTTATACCCACTTCGACTCTGATATATGCCAACTCTGTGTGAGATCTGGGGACAAGCAGCCGTACTTAATATGAAATGGCAATCGTCACGTTGGTGGACTTCCGTTTGAGTAATTCCATGTAGGTTTCCTTTGTCTGCTGACATGCAGGAGTCTGGGAAGGAGTGTGATTGACAGCAAGGCACGGCGGAAGTGTCTGATGGAGAAGGTGAAACAAAAAACAGGACTGTGTAGCACTTTAAAGACTTACAAGATGGTTTAATAGGTGATGGAGAAGGGGAATTGATGTACTGAAAAGCAGAGGGAGAAACTCAAATAAATGGATCAAGCGGCCCTAGCGTCTGGTCCGGTGTTGCTCTGTGGTCTGCACTAGGGCCGAGGGCCCCCTGTCACTTCACTTGGTGGGAAGTGCCTGGTTCACACTAGAAATGAAGGAACTTCCACTTGTCTGCTTGATCCTTTCTGCTACTCCAGCCTGGGAGTACTGGAATTTCTGCTACTCCTTCCCTTGGTTCTAGCACACAAGCCAGCGGTGACCCGGCTCATAATGGCCCTCATGGAGCTAAGTGCAGGAGAACTCCGTTTTCTTTGGAGGGGCTACTCTCGTGCTTTAGGTTATAGATGTGTGTAAGTACCATAAATTAGCGAATATAGCACGCACCAAAGTATAACACGCACTCATGTATTACTCGCAGTTTTTCTATTGTATGTAAAAAATATATTAGAATACCCGCGGACGTACATAACCTGCAGGTTTTTGTAAAGAACAATAAACAACCAAAATCTGTGTTGGCTTCTTTTCATTAGGTGGAAACTTTGAAGTTGTCGGCATTCGCTTGTACAGCTATTGCTTGCATGAAAGGCAAAACCAGTATAATTATGTTGATCTTGTTGTCTTGTTATTATATTGTCTTTAAACTTCAAAGAATTTAGCTGAAATGAGTCTTTTAAAATATGACTACAACGTGATTCCGGTAATATGAGTAAAAATCAAATTGTATAACACACGGACATATTTACCCTGCGGGGGAGGGGTGTGTGTGCGTGGTAGGGAAAACTTTGGACAACCCGCGGGCTATATTCGCTCATTAACAGTACCGGGCTGCAGTGGCCGTGAAATTCTTTCCTCTGATGGCCCACTGCAAAGATATGACACTGCTGTTTGTACTTTGGAGGTTTTGCTCATTTTACAGTGAGCCGGACACTTGGAAAAGCCTTCTCCCAGAGTCTCGTATTACCCGGCGCTTAAACCTGGGGCTCGTTTTGTTTGCCCTCTGACAGGTTTGCGGAGTGCAAGCAGCACTCGCTCCCTGGATGGCCACGGGTCTCGCTGAGCTTGGCACCCTCACCACTGTCATATTTTCACATGGCTGAACTGTTCTCGCACAATTCCGCCAATGTGCCGGGAACAAACAAGCTTTTCTTCCGCATCGGGAAGGCTGGTCTTCCCTGTCCAACTATTTATTCCCCTTTCACTGATGTATTTATTGTGGCAATGGAAGAGCAAGTCCTCGCATTAGCCCTCTGTGTATGAATTCCCTTAAATCTCCCACAGGGTTGAGATGGAGAGAGGGTGGGTTTTGCTCCCCACTCAGATCCTTATTGTTTTTAAGAAAGTTTGCTTTTAATGTATAACCCTCCCATGTGGGCCTGCAAGCTCCCCTGGTCAAATCCTGTGTATTTTCCTTTTGTTTTGTATCCTGGGCCTACGGTTGCCAGGTGTTCGGTATTGACCCAGACAGTCCGGTATTTTCGCCTCGTGTCTGGTAAAAAAAAAAAATTCAGGAAATACCAGACACCTAAATTATCTGGTATTTTCAGATTTTTTTTCCCTGCCAGGAGGCAAAAATACCAGACACCTGGCAACCCTACAACACACTCAGCAACCGGGCCCCGCTCCCGCCTGTTTACCTGGTTCTGCAGGGGAGCTGTTTTCTGACTCGGAGCAGGAAAACAAGATGGCCGCCAGCCGCTGGCAGACTGTTAAAGCCAAAAAAGCCTCAAAGGCATTTCTTAAAGGGACCATGTTTTATTTTATTTTATTTTATTTTATTTTATTTTATTTTATTTTATTTTATTTTATTTTATTTCGCACAACGACGTTGGTCTCCCCTCCCCCCTTTTTTTTTCTCAACAGAATTTTTTCCCCGGTGTTTTTTTTTGGGGGAGGGGGGAGGGAACGGTGTTTGGTATTTTTGGTTAAACCTTCTGGCAACCCTACCTGGGCCAACCAAGAACGTGACCTGGCTGGGCTTAGCATGGCTGTAGAAAAATAGGAGAATGGACAGGTCTTCGGAGCACGGACTTACAGTGTAAATAGAAAAGGCAGATAAGGGGGAATAACACACAATGGGATGGTCAGCAAATGGCAGAGGACTCGGGTTTGTTAGGAGGGAATCCACTGAGAAGAAGGACAAAAGAAAGGAAGAAACATGGGGGACAAGTCCGGGGAGAAGTGCATTGTGGGAGGGTGGAGTCCGATGAAGGAGGCCAACCTTGACAGAAGAATGGCTGCATGAGGCACTACGGTGGCATTTCTGAATTGAGCTGTTCCAGCTTGGGTTGAATTCTGCTTTTCTTGGTTTTTTAAATTTTTGTTGAAACGTAAAAAAATCTTGACAAAAATAATTGTTTTGTTTGTTTCCAATACGGGGGAATGAAACTCATTTTCTGACCTGCACCACCTGTGAGCCATGCTGGTGGGATTGCTTGAGGAGAAAAGTCCTACTTGCCTTGGGTCAGGCCTGTAGACTTGGGGGCAGCCTTTCACTTGGGTGCACAACACTAGCCAAAGTGCAGCTTCCTCTGAGGCACACCCAGGTGGCTCCTTTCAAAGGACAAGGGAGCTTTGCTGGCTGTAAACGCAGTCTGTATTCAGGTACTTCACAGACAGAGGCCAGGGCGAGAGCTTTCGTTCTTGTTACCGTGCCTGGCATAAGCTCTCCAAATAGCTTATAGACTCATAGAACCCGAGGTCATCCAATCCAGTCCCCTGCCCTCACGGCAGGACCAAGCACCATCTACATCATCATCTCTAGCCAACCTGCCCTTAAAATCTCCAGTGATGGAGATTGCACACCCCCCTGGGCAATTTATCCGAGTGTTTAACCACCTTGACAGGTATGAAGATTCTCCTAATGTCCAACCTCAACCTCCCTCGCTGCAATTTAAGCCCATTGCTTCTTGTCCTATCTTCAACAGACAATAAGGCTGCGTCTCGATTGGCATGATTTTCTGGAAATGCTTTTAATGGAAAAGTTTTCCGTTAAAAGCATTTTTGGAACAGAGCGTCTAGATTGGCATGGACGCTTTTCCGCAAAAAAGCCCCGATCGCCATTTTCGTGATCGGAGCTTTTTGGCGGAAAACAAGTCTGAGCTGTCTACAGTAGCCCTTTTGCACAAAAGCTTTGCACAAAAGGGACTTTTGCCTGAACGAGAGCAGAATAGTATTTCTGCAAGTAGCACTGATTTCTTACAGTAGGAAGTCGGTGCTTTTGCGGAAATTCAAGTGGCCAGTGTAGACAGCTGGCAAGTTTTTCCGGCAAAGCGACTGATTTTCTGGAAAAACTGGCCAGTCTAGACACAGCCTAAAGGTGTAAACAGGGGGTTTGTATTTAATGCTTTATCTTACGTCTATTTTTGTTGTTGTTCTGTGTCTGGTGGCAGTGAGGGGACTGATCCACCCCCAATTTTCCAGGACTTGTGAAAGTCAGACTGGGCTGCTTGGATTTATAACAATCCTTTGCATAATAAAGAATGATGTACAAGCTGTTACCTAATGAACTGTTTTACTGCGTTTGCCCTTCAGTGCAAGCTCTAAAATGTAGGATGGTTTATTCCATGCACAAAGCCTTCCAGGAACTTCTCCGGAGTGGGTTTTTCTTAATCTGTAACCGAATTCTTCCCACAGATGCGTGAAGCTAGCTGTGGGCCTGTTATTATGTTGAGACAAGCAGCTCGTCTCGTGCTGTAGGTCTTGCAGTAGAATCCGACCCCGTGGGGGTTCCTCATCTCCACCTGAGGGGAAAGATTGGCCTTGTAATAGTGTGAGAGCAGCTATTGGGTTGCTCCAGTAGACTCCGGTGGCAGAATGGAGGGGGGCTATAAACGCCTACACAAAGTCATTGGAAAAAAAAAGTCAAGAATAGCTTGATGCATGCAGAAGTGGGAAGGGCCTACATAGGAAAACGAAGCTGTCAGCTAAGGCCATTCACAACAATATTACACACCTGTGTGGAAAAGCAAAATCCAGACTCATTGGAGACCTCTCTGTGTTGTAACTGATGTTTGGGTCCAGAGATGGTTCTCTGTTGCAAAGGAACTGGCGACTGTGCGGTGCTAAAGTATATTGTTTCCTCTCATGGGCAGAAACTACTCTGCCATCTCTGTTCAAGGACAGAGGTCACCCCAGGGAGGGTGGAAAGGCAGAGCGGGGTGTCCTGGGTGTGCATGGTTGAAGAGCAGTCGACCAACGTGTCTGATCAAACTGGCCAGTAGATGGGAAACCACGGAGGCTCAGGGCAGATAGTAATGGACAGATACCCAATAAGAAGCAGAAGAGGACTTCTGTCTGTCATAGGGGTTCCAAGTCTCTACTGCGACCTCCATGCTAGACATCTCTTTTGCTTTGAAAAAATGTAATAAACAAGGAATAGTCTAGTAGCACCTTAAAGACTAACAAAACATGTAGACGGCATCATAAGCTTTCGTGGGCACAACCCACTTCTTCAGATGACAGGAGTATTAAAATTCCAGATCCAAGAATAAATAATGGAAGGGGGGAAAGGGAAAAAAAAAAGGAGACAAGACAGTGACTGGACTGGTCAAGTAGTTACAGGAGGCTGATAAGAACAATTTGCACCTCCATTGTTTGGTTGGTGAGTTAAGTCATTGGGATGTGGAAGGTCGTGTGCGAGCCAGGCAATATCTCTGTTCATTCCACTCTGATAAGAATTAAACGTGTAAATGAAGTTAAGTTCCAACCCTTCCCTGTGTTCTTGGATCGGGACTTCTAATACAGGCAGTCCCCAGGTTACATGGATCCGACTTACATCGGATCCCTACTTACAAACGGGGTGAGGCAACCCCACACTAGCTGCTTCCCCCCAGCAGACCAGGGAGACGCGAAGCTAGCGACCCCCCAGCAGACTAGGGAGACGCGGAGCGGTTTTTCTCAGCAGACACCTCAGCTTGAGAATAAAGGACTGAGGGAAGTGAGGTGTGGGAGAATAAAACTGAGCTCTGGAGAAATGTTTGGCTAAAGTTTCCCCTACAATATGTGCCAGTTCCAACTTACATACAAATTCAACTTAAGAACAAACCTACAGTCCCTATCTTGTACGTAACCCGGGGACTGCCTGTACTCCAGTCATCTGAAGAAGTGGGCTGTGCCCACAAAAGCTCATGGTCCCATCTACATGGTTGGTTAGACTTTAAGGTGCTGCTAGAATAGTCGTCGTTCTTTAAGTTTTTCCAGTTACAGACGAACGTGGCTTCCCCTCGGAAGCTTTTGTGTTGGCTCTTTTTGGGGGCATTGGGATGTCTGGCCAAGAGAGGGGTCCTCTCCAGCAGAGGAAGGGTTCAGCAGCAGGAAGTAGCAAGGTGGGCAATGACTGAGGGGCGAAGGACGGAGATTGGGGAGCTGGGGGGGAGAAGCTCGGAGGGAGAAGCTCGGAGGGGCAATGATGTGACTGGTCAGGGGGAGGACGGCAGTTGCTGCAAAAGGCAGGCCCAAGAGCAGCCTGCAAGCATGGGGACCCCGATGAGACACAAGTCCAGCACGGTGCTCAGAGAATCTGCAGGCCAGTGTGACTTCCTCCAGAAGAGCAGTGGGCACGAGGGGCTCGCATGGGCCTGACGAGCACCCCCGGGACCCTCGCGCTGGGAGCAGTCATGCGACTCACTGTGGGAGCCTTTCAAATAACTGTGTGCAGGGCGTTGGCCCTTGGTTTCTGGCAGCCCTCCTGGAGCACTTCTCAGCTCCCTGACGGGTGCGGGGGTGGGCGGGAAGTGTCCAGTGGGTGTGCCGCTGGCACACGCAGAGCAGTGACGCAGAGATGCGTAGAGCAGTGCTACAGCAGGGTTGGTCCCAGTGGGTTGGAGCCGTTGGCTGTATTAATCCATGTGTGTCGTGTTGGGGGAGGGGCAGGGCAACAAATGAGCTTTGTTTAACTGTAAAAAGCCTGAGGTAGATGCCCCGGAAATCAGGGGGCACTGATTTTTGCAACACAACAGGGGGACAGTGGGGCTGGACCGAGGGGTGTTGGAAGTAGTACAGGTCGAACCTCTCTAGTCTGGCACCCTCGGGACTTGACTGGTGCCGAAACAGAATTTGCCGAAGCACAGGAGGCCAATATGGTCTAGCAGCATTTCCAAACCTTCCACTGCTTAAGGGGTTCTGAGAAGACATGGAGGGTAAATCAGAGCTAAATAACAGCCCGGAACACTGAGAGCCAGGACAGGGGGCTGTAAACGAACTTTCTGGGACTGAGGGAAACTCACACCCATGGTCAGTGGACATCTGGACATTGTGTCCAGTTCTGGCCCCCCCCACTACAAAAAGGATGTAGACGCGTTGGAGAGGGTCCAGCAGCGGGCAACCAAAACGATGAGGGGGCTGGAGCATATGACCTAGGAGGAGAGACTGAGGGAGTTGGGTCTGTTTAGTCTGCAGAAGAGCAGAGTGAGGGGGGATTTGAGAGTAGCCTTCAACTTCCTGAAGGGAGGTTCCAAAGAGGATGGAGAGAGGCTGTTCTCAGTGGTGACAGATGGCAGAACAAGGAGCAATGGTCTCAAGTTGAGGTGGGAGAGGTCCAGGTTGGATATTAGGAAAAACTATTTCCCTAGGAGGGTGGTGAAGCACTGGAATGGGTTCCCTAGGGAAGTGGTGGAGTCTCCATCCCTAGAGGTGTTTAAGTCTCGGCTTGACAAAGCTCTGGCCGGGTTGATTTAGTTGGGATTGGTCCTGCCTTGGGCAGGAGGCTGGACTTGACGACCTTCTGAGGTCTCTTCCAGCTCTAGGGTTCTATGATTCATGACATCCGGCTCACTAAAATCATGCCGGACCACGGATGTTGCCGGATTAGAGAAGGCTGGACGAGAGAGGTTGAGTCTGCAATAACAAATATCCAATACATGGTTTCTGTCAGCAGCAGAAGTTAGATGTAAACAAATACACACGTAAGTTACGTTTCTCATCACTCCCGCCGGTCGATCTCTTACCACTGGACGCCTTGCAGAGCAAGGAGGCAGGATGAGGCTCAGGCTGGAGAATGTAGCAGAGCTGACGATTCTTTGATCACTAGAACACCCTTGAGTTAAACCACGTGCCCACCGAGCCCCCTTTGATTTTCCTCCTGTCCCCCATTTTCTCCTGTTTGTATTATTGCAGAGCCTCGGCATCTCAGTCATGGACTGGTACCCCATTGTGCTAAGCGCTGTACAAACCACAGAACAAAACCAGGCTCTGTCCCAAAGAGCAGGTCTAGGACAAGGGGCAGCAGATGGACTCAGACACCAGGGAGTGGGTGGTAACTGGGAGGGAGTGTTTGTCAGCATGACATGCAGAGGTTCTCTCTTCACAGCCAAGTAACACGGGGTCAGATTCTGCGGATCATGGAGATTTGCGCCGAACTGGGTGCTAGGCACATCACTGGCCAGGAACCAAACCCATGTTTCTCACAGCTTAGGGTATAACGACTCACGGGGCTTTCCTGTAGGTAGAGCTTAAAAACCAACCAATCGTCTAGCAGCACCTTAGAGACGAACCAGACATGTAGCAGGGACCGCGAGCTTTTATGGGCACTGAGCACTTCTTCAGATGAAAGCGTAGAGACCACACTTAGGCTGTATGTTGGTTGGTTTCTCGGTGGAATAAGAACACAAGATTGGAGCCGTTGATTTCTGTTTTAAAACAAAGCAAAAGAAATGATAAGATGTGAACTCTGTGCCTTGACAGTTCCTCTCCAAAATGCAATGGCTGGTTGGTTGTTTTATAAATCATTTCATTGGAGTTTACAAGTGTCGCCCGTTTTGGGGGGCTTGTTAGAACTAACTAAACAGACCTCGATGCTTCTTCAGCTTCTGGGGGAGGGGGGGAGAACACCCATTGATCTCAAGCGAGACTCACCCATGTTATGGATGGTAAACATTTTGTCGCGTTGGAATTAGACGTTGCAGAGCCAAGCTGTTGTGTTTCATGTAGGTGTTTGGAGCTTTTGGCACCAGCTTATAAAACAAGAGAACGACGTTGCTTGTTCAGCTTAGAGATTTGATAGGGCTTGGTTTAGAGCTTCCCTTATTTTTTTGGGAGGGAAAGGGGACTTTAAAGTTGATCAGCATGCACAGGCACACACGCCCCCGGGTTGACACGCCTTGCAAAGTTAGCATGATCAATATTTTCTGTGTGTGCACGTTTGACTCCGTCCCTCGGCGCAGATATTTTTAACTGTTACCTCTCCCTCCCCCCTTCCCGGTTATATATTCCTTGAGGGAAGCTCCAGCCAAAGCAGTCAGCTGCTTGGCTCCTACATTCTGGAAAACTCTGAAGAATTCTCTAGCAAAACCCTGGGGCAAAGCTGACTTTTCCCTAAAGAATAAGCGGTTCTGAGAGACTTTGCCACATAAGGGCCTGTTTGAGGCTCCAGGCACCAGCTGACAGGGGACGTCTTTGCCTCCCAACAGATGGCCGGGCTTTTTATTTCAGCCAGCGAGCTCCCGTGGAGGGGTGGTCTCGCTATTCTGCCAGCATTCCGCATGACAGGGCTAGCTTAGGGCAGGAGGGATCTAATGTCCGTGCCCTTCATAGCTCATGAGCTAAATGATGGGCTGTTGACAGGAAAGCCACCATGTGAAGTGTAAGATCCTGAACTCTTCCCTGCATTTCGTTTTGCTTTGGCGGAATTAATGCCCTATTTGCTTGTCTCTCAAAATCCAGTCTGGCACGAGAACAAACCTGCGGCTGGTGGCAAGCAGTTGTCTGGCTTCAAGATGCCAATATTTGTGCTGACAGCTCCTTCTACACAATCTGAGGCTGGCTGTCACAGCTGGCCATTAGAGGCTTAAAAAGACACACACCCGACAAATAGCCCCAGCGCTCGCTTCTCGAACAGCCAGGCCCACTTGATGAGAAAATGCAGTGGCTTATTCCCCTCTTTAATTGAGTGAAAACAAACGGCACCCTGACCCGCCACTGCTGCCGCCAGTGGCTTGTGGCTGCTTATTATTTGATAAGCAGGTCGGTCTCTTTTATTTCTGTTACTGAAAGTAGCCCCCTGTCGTTTACATGTGTCAGTGTGACCACTGCCTAATATGGTTTCTATAGTGCGAAGGAGCTGACACAAGAGCTAAACGGGCCTCTTTAGGATGCAGCTGAGCTGGGGGTGGGGGTGGGGGTGGGGGTGGAGGGAGCGCCATCAGAGAACACCAGCCAGAAAAACAGGCCTGTGAAATGTTTCTGGGCCATGCGCCCAATTTTGCCCTCCTTTATTTCTGCATTCGCTAGATATGCCACTTAGCCCTGGTCTGCACTAGGGCATTATTTTGAAATAACCCCACTTAGGTCGAATTTATAAGCGGCGTGTCCACACGACCAAGACCGTTATTTTGAAATAATGAGCCGCTTATTTTGAAATCTGTACTCCTACTTTCCTTATGGAATAATACTCATTCTGAAAGCGTTTGAAATAACGGTAGTGTGGATGTGTCAGTGTCGCTATTTTGAAATAACTCCTCCCAGAGTCATTCGAACTAATTACTCCCCAATGCTTCCTGGGGTTCGTCGCGTGTCCACAATAACAGAGCCTGCCTCAGACTAATTTCAAGGCTTCCAAGTAGTGTGAACACACTAGTTTGATTGTTAAATCAGGAGTGAAGTCAAATGTAGTCATTTTGAAATAATTTCCTAGCGTAGACATGGCCATAGTGGCCACCTTGGGTTCTCTCTGGGGATCAGGATGGATGCTTGCAAAAAAATTAACTTTCCAATGTTAAGTAAAACCATAACAATCTCCCCCCAATGCATCATTAGCAGCAGAGACCGGTTAAATTAGCCTCTGCCTGCTTAATCAACAGCTATTACAGGTATAATGATGCTCTGTCTGGTAGCACCTGGTTTTAAAGCTTTAGGAGAGAGCTGGCCGCAGTTTATTTTGGACAAAAGGCAGATAAACCTTGGCTGTTGAAGAGGAAGCAAAGAATGTGAGACCCACTGTTATTCACTGACTTGTCTTTATGGCTTTACAGTCCATTGGTGCATAACAGCAAAGAAAGTATTTTCAGTGGAATGTTTGCTTCTGGGGGGCGGGGCTTGTAAAATGCAGGGTCTCTTCTTAAAGATCTACACCGAGGTCGTAGAGCTGCATCTAGCTATTGGCAGCAATTTCATTTCTGCTAGGAGATGGGCTTTTTAACCAAGACTTCCCCCCTCACACTGAGCAATGGCTTGTTTGTTCCTTCGTGTAAATTCTCCCGAACAATCTTCCCTTATGTTGGCAAACTTGGTTTGCGTGTGACACATGAACTGGGGAGATGAAACCTCGGATGCAGAGAGAAGGTTTCTTGCCCGGCATATTTGTGCTCCCTCTTTGCTGTATTGAAATGGTGTGTTCTTTAACTTCCTGGCTCTGTGGGAGAGAATGGGATTCCCTGACGCTAGTCACGTTTCATAGGGACCAATTCTGCACACGACATGGCTGTAAGGAAGCAAAGCTCTTAACCGTGCGTGTGTCACTCTTAAGCTACGTCTACACTATGAGTTTTCTCGGCAAAATATGCTAATGAGGGACTCATTTGCATGAGTCATGATCTCATTTGCATTTTCAATGCCAATCCGTTTTTGCGCAAAAACAAGCAGTGTGGATGTTTTCTTTTTGCGCAAAACCCCCTTTCCCCACAAGATCGGTAGGTGATCTTGCGGAAAAAGGGGTTTTTGCGCAAAAAGAAAACATCCACACTGCTTGTTTTTGCGCAAAAAAACCCAATGCAAAAACGAATAGGCAGAAAATATGCAAATGAGAGCATGACATGCAAATGAGTCCCTCATTAGCATATTTTTCGTCGAGAAAACTCGTAGTGTAGATGTAGCCTTAGAGCCAAAATGCTTTGCTGGTGGCAGGTAAAGGGGTGTGTTCCTTACCGATGTGGCCACTCAAAGGGACAACTTGTGGGAGTAAGGACTGCTAATAGCGTGCGGTGTTATTGGATCAGACTCCGGAATTGGCCATGGCGCTGTGGTTAACGATGGTCTCTCTTTTCTCCACAGGTTCTTCTTGAAATTTTTTCTCAAATGTAACCAAAATTGCCTAAAAAATGCGGGAAATCCCCGAGACATGCGGAGATTCCAGGTCAGTATGCCACGCTTCCTTCTTTCCAGAGAATCAGCTTGTGGGGGTAGAAATAATTGGACCCAAACTGAGCGGGTCATTAACGGGAAGTTACTGAAATGTACCAAGCTGCTGTCAGGTTTGGGGAGGTCAAAGGACAGCAGGAAATTGTTGGGTTTTCACGCTCTGAGCAAGAGGAGACTTCAAGATGATACCCTCCCCTTGGGGCATAAAAATGTGAAAGGAAGACACAGAAGGGACCATTCAGTTGCTGTGTTGAGTCACACGGCTGCTTCTCTCTTGCTCTATCCTACGTGTGCCTTCCAGTAAAGAATTTGAGTGAGTGAGCAATATTTATTTGGCGGGGAGGGGGGGGTCCTGTGGCAAAATCAGATCTACGGTTCTGCTAAAAATCCAAAACAAGCTCCCTTTGCGGAGTCTTTTGCTGCGCTATGAAAGATGTATTGTTCTGGTTTTGAAAGGTGGCATTAATTTTATATTGGCCCAGTCCTGGCTCGCAAGGGGTGTAAGCGATCAGTCCCTCCACTAGTCACTTCCCCACCCCTTGCTGTCTCTAGTAGAAGCAGCAAGGGGGAGAACAGGAGCCGGTGCTGGGGGGAGCCAGCTTAAAAGCCGGTTCCCCCAGCACCGTCTCCGTGGGGGTAAGGGAGGCAGGGAGGTAGAGAGGACCGTGACCAGTCCCAGATGCTGCACCTCCGGCCTGCCAGCTCTTAATACATTTAAAAATCAGAAGTGCAGCTGGGGAGCCCGGCGCGAGCCGGGACAGCTGATGTCTGGTGATTTCTGGCTCGCACTACCTCCCCCCGTGCTGCCCTTTAGCCTTTAAAATGTATTAAGAGCCAGCAGGGTTAGCTCCAGCGCTGGGAGCAAACCCCACTGCAGGTGCCCTGCTTATCGACTAATTGACGGACAATCCAAGTCAATTAAACTAAATTTAACATCCCTATCGCTCACCCATTGTCTGGTCCTCACTAGAGTGTTTTGGGGCTCATGCTTCCCCACTGTTGTAAGCACCCCCCAGGGGAGCCGAGGTTGGGTGTGGGGGGGGACGAGGGGGGGGGGGTGAACAGAGCTTGTATTTGTACAAATATTTGTAACCGTCCATCCTCTTACCAGGCTCAGTACCAGCCTACAGGCTCCGGGAGTAAAGAGAGCCATGGGAGCGATAGCTAGACCGCCCCCCTCCTCCCCGGTGCTGGAGCCAGCAGAATGTTGGCAGTGATGGGAAATGTGTGCCCAAAGCACACCCTTCCCCCCTCCCCTGGGTAGGTGCAGCCATGTGGTCCGGTAGTGGGTATTTGTTTGGAAGGGGTCTAGTGGAGATGACCATTCCCCGTTGGAGGGAAGGGAGGGGTTTAAGAAGGTGAGCTCCATGAGGTTTCTTATTCAGCTCTGTCTCCAGGGGGCTGGGTTAACTTTGGGCCAGCAGCATCGCAGAAGGCTGGCTAAGGTCACAAGGGGGCAAGTACCATCAGAACGGCCACACTGGGTGAGACCAAAGGTCCATCTAGCCTAGTCTGCTGACAGTGGTCAATGCCAGATGCCCCAGAGGGAGTGAACAGAACAGGGAATCATCCAGTGACACCTCCCCTGTTGCCCATTCCCAGCCTCTGACAAACAGAGCTAGGGATACCATTCCTACCCATCCTGGCTAATAGCCATTGATGGATCTATCCTCCATGAATGTATCACTTTTTTTGGATGCAGTTAAAATCTTGGTCTTCATAGCATCCTCTGGCAAGGAGTTCCACAGATTGACACTGTGTTGCATGAAGAAAAACTTCCTTTTTGTTTGTTTTAAACCTGCTATCTATTCATTTTGTTTGGTGGCCCCGAGTTCTTCTGTTATGGGAACAAGTAAATAACTTTTCCTTTTTCACTTTCTCCACACCACTCATGATTTTATAGACCTCTATTCTATTCCCCCCACTTAATTTCTTTTCTAAGGTGAAAAGTCCCAGTCTTTTTAATCTCTCTTCATATGGCAGCCGTTCCAAACCCCTCCTCATCTTTGTTGCCCTTTTCTGAACTTTTTCCAATACTGTGCAAAATTCCACCAGCTGGATCCCCTCCCATATTTGTACGTTCCACACATTGCAGGAGGGTCAATAATACTCCGTGCCTTTTTAATTGTACACATGCTGACTGGTTAATCCCTGTCATTCCCTGCAAGGGAGATGAGTAGTATTGCTGTACAGCTGAGAGACAAGAAAGTAAGTGACATGACCAAGATTATGCACCTGTCTGTGTCAGAACTGGAATTAAAATGCAGGAGTCCCTGATGTCCGGACCATGTGCCTGTCTCTCGACAGTGCTGCCATTTCCCACTCATTAAAAATATATTGTCCTCCTCAAGGAAAAGCATTCTGCAAGGGCGTTCGCAGCCGTAGGGCAATCTAGCATGAACAGCCAGGTCTGGGGCTTGTCAAAGCAGCCGGCTGGTGAGCTGTACGCCCTGCCAGTTTTGTACTCTCGCAAGATGCAGGCTGCTTTTCCGATGGTACTGCCGTGGCGTGCTCCCTCGGAACAGCGAGCCGGCGCCCGCGTGGGTGAGCAGGTAGGGCAGAAGAAAGGTGGTTGATCTCTTCACCGGTAAAGACATTTTGTCATGCCGAGCCAGCTTCGCGGCTGCCGTGTGTAAACAGAGCCTGCTTAATTACGCAGGTCATGTCAATTAGCGTGACCTTCCCATTTTCAAGAAACGAATCCCTTCCAGCAGAGCAAAGCCCCACCGGCTGCTGCGTACGGTGTGCTTCGAAAGCCGGTGGCAAGCCGTTGGATGCCAGCCCTGCTGCTGTTTTGTTCCTTCTCCCCCTTGCGCCATGGCTGGGTTTCCTCCTTGAACTTGATGCTTCTCCGTTCGACCAACAAACTTCTGACAAGGGAAGCAGCTGGGCCCAGGAGCGGGGGGAGACGCAGGCTTCGTTGAGCTCTTCGAGGGGAGAAAGGTATGGAGCAAAACCACAGGGAGATCATGCAGAGCCGGCTCCTGGGGGCGAACATGTGGGGAGAAGCCTGGCCCAGGGGGCATGTCTACACTGCAGCTGACTGCCAGCCGGCCAGCCTAGCGGACAGACTCCTTTGCACTGTGGTGCGATGCACTGACCTGAGACCCAGGGATCTGGTCGGGTGGAGACACAACATCCAAACCCTGTTCAAATCTGGCTAGACCACCGCTCTGGCTGTGAGGGGGCAGGTTGTTCCAGGGATGGGCAAGATGCGGCCCGGGGGCTGGATCCGACCCACCGACCACTTTGATCTGGCCCACAGGCTGCATCTGGCCCCTTTCTATGTGCAGCCTGCTGCCCATGCAACCGAATTTCCAGGCAGTGGCTCAGGCGGCGGGATCCTGTTTAAATGGCTCAGGAAGGGGCTGGAGCCAGGAGCCCTTTAAATAGCTGCAACTGCCCCAGGTGGCTGCCAGGCAATGCGGTAGTGGTGGGGCAGGGAGCCACAAACCCTTTGCTGTGGTTTTCATTCAAACCCTCTGGCTCCAGACAACTCTGGGGGGAGGTTAATCTCTAGCCCCGCCCCTTCTGCCCTAGCCCTGCCCCTTCTGCCCTAGCCCCGCCCCCTCTGCCCTAGCCCCGCCCCAGGCCTCGCCCCTTCAGTCCTAGGCCCCTCCCCTTCCAGGGTGGAGCCAGCTCATGAGCACGTACAAAAATTCGTTAAGTGGCCCTCCTGTGAAAATTATTGCCCATCCCTGGGTTCCCCTGTTGGCCCCCTCTGTTCCGCGCAGAGGTGGGGGAGTTCAGTTTACCCAACATAACCCCCCCTTCCTTGCTCTGTGCCACTTTCTTCCACACTGATCCTGCTGTCCAGTGGGGACGGGTTCTTCTTTGGGGCTGATCTCCCTGGTCTGCCCGGAAAGGGACGCCTGGGCGGCAGACGTGCCCTGGCCCGGCCGTGGGTGGAGCAGCACGGGGTGGAGGTGGGGGCCCAGACAGAGACCGGGATACACCAGGCTAACACGACCTGAGCAGGCCCGTTGCTGGGGGCAACAAGGGGAGCAGATGCCTCAGGGCCTGGTGATTTCAGGAGGCTCGGGGCTGCTGGGCCCCTAAAAGGGCCGGGGCCACCTGTGGGGAAAACTCTCGGCTCCCCTGCCCCTGAGCTCCCTTCCTCTTTCTTTCCTCCCCGGGGGGGTTTTACCGCTGGAGACTCACTAGCCCATTATGTTATCGCGGGGGTGGGGGAGGTCGGCTGGTTTGTGCAGCCGTGTGCGAACCCCTCACGTAGGCCCACGTGTGGAAAGGCACGAGGGGGTCTTGTCCTCAAGTGTGTTTCAGGAGCCTGGGGGGAGGGAGGGTCGTGGCGCTCAGGCTGCCGCCGGAGCCCAAATGTCGTCACGTGTTTAACCGCTCTGCGGCTTGAGGCCTGCCGCCGCCACGCTTCACGTCTTCCATTCCAGCGCAACCGGGAGTGACGTGCGGTCGCAACGCGACATGTGATTAGATGGCATTATGGGAGCGAGTGAGCAGCTTCCAGTGACAGGAGAGGGCAGAGGGAGAGGACGGGGAGCAATAGTCCTTCCATTTTTCCCCTTCCATGTGCGGAACACATTTTGTTAGGTGCGCCCGGGCATGTGCAGATGTGCACCACCATGCTGCCGGCAAGCAACTGGGCGGCACCTGAATCTCTCCCGGGGGGCTGCCCAAGCACTTAGCGTACAGGGAACATGGGTGGGGAGGGATGGGACCTCCTGAGACGCAGCTGGCAGACACGAGTAGCCAGGCTGTTCCTATGGCATTTCGGTGGCAGCTGGGGCCTGGTGTTCTGTCGGCTCTGCCCACCTCTGGGAGCTGGCCCCCAGGGCCGAATGCCCCCTGCCAGCCTGGGTAGCTGGTGCTCTGTTCTCTCCCTTTTACCCACGCGGTGGCTGGCATCTGTTTGCTGGCACCCCATCCCTCTAGCCATGTCTCCCCCAGCCTGGCCACTGGCACACACGTGCCTGGCTCTCTCCTGGGCCAAGTGTTTCCACAGGGCTCCAGAGTAGCTGAAGGGTGGGGTTTGGGCTGGGCCTGAGGGTCACGTGAATGGGCAGCTGGCCTGGCTGTCTGGAGGCATGTTCCGCGGGACTCCTGCGGGGTCCCAGTACGCCGGCCATAGCCAGCGTGGCTACGTAACAGAAGTTAGGGAGACAAGAGCCAACCCTGTCTGCTCCCTATGGCCTGGGCTGATGTTCCTCCACCCCTGGTCCTGCTCGCTCCCGCACGAGCATGGGAACGTAGCTGGGTCTCCGTCCGGCCTCTGCGTCATCTATATCTGCTCCCCTCAGTAGTCCCATTGTGGGGGTCCAGCCCCTATTGCTCCAGTGTACATCTAGACTACGTTCTTCTTTGAAAGGAGATATGCAAATTTGGTGCTAATTTGCATATCATCTTCCAATCGCTTTTTCAAAAGCGTTTTTTCGAAAGTGAAAGCTGTTTAGATGGAGGTTTTTCGAAAGAACCCCCCTTTTTCGAAAGAACCCTTCTTCCTGAAAAAACGAGGTGTGCAGGGTTCTTTCAAAAAAAAAACCCCTCTGAACTGCTTTGACTTTTGGAAAAAAAACTCTTTTGAAAAAGCGATCGGAAGAAGATATGCAAATTAGTGCCGAATTTGCATCTCTCCTGTCGAAAAAAAGAACATAGTCTAGATGTACCCCCAGTGCCCTCCTGCCCCAGCTCTGCACTAAACCGCCACCAGAGCCGAAAAGCTTTTCGGTGTGCTCGTGTCACCTGCAGACCCCGGCAGGCTGCTCGCAAGCGTCTGCTGTCAGGTTTCATGGGGAATCAACTTTGGTGGCCAAGTCACCGCTTAATCCCCCCCCCCCCCCCCCCCCGCCATGTAAACCCGGAAAGTCACTAGCACGTTATCACGGTCTCTGATGTGGTTACTGCAACCCTCACCCGCCCCCCATCTGAGGCTGCTAACTTGCCTTAATGGGATGCTGCCACTTGTAGCCACTTGTGTCCTGCTGCAAATCTGCATAAGAGACCCAAATAATGCTTCACGCATCCCAGATAATGGAGGTGGGACGTGTGAGGGTCTGTCCCTGGAGAGAGAAAACTGGAGGAGCAGGGGAGGAATTGGAAAGCAGCATTGTGATCTATAACCCCAATTCCGCACCGTGGTTGTGCCTCATTTCAAGCCGGTGAGTAATCTCACTTCAGCCTGTGCTTAACGCCAGTATCTCGCTGAGGCAAGGACTAGCTGAGTTCCCAGAATTGCAAAAATGGCCTTCCACTGGGGATGGAAACAAGGCTGTTTTCCTATCCCTTTTTGTCAGGACATCCAATAGGCAGCAGGGGCTCAGGAACAGCAGAGCGGCCAGGCGGGGTCAGACCAAAGGTCCATCTAGCCCAGCGTCCTGTCTGCCCACAGTGGCCAATGCCAGGTGCCCCAGAGGGAGTGAACAGAACAGGGAACCATCAAGTGACCCCCTCCCCTATCGCCCATTCCCAGCCCCTGACAAACACCATTCCTACACAACCTAACAGCCATTGAGGGACCTGTCCTCCATGAATTTATCTCTTAGTTAGACCCTGTTAAAGTCCTGGCCTTCATAGCATCTTCTGGCAAGGAGTTCCACAGGTTAACTGTGCTTTGCATGAAGAAAAACTTCCCTTTTGTTTGTTTTAAACCTGCTACCTATTAATGTCATTTGGTGACCCCCAGGTTCTTATGTTATGGGAACAAGTAAATAACTTTCCTTATTTACTTTCTCCACACCAGTCATGGTTTTATAGACCTCTATCATATTTATTTAGTTCTTTTTTTTTAACCTTGTTCAAGTCCTGGTCTTCACAACATCCTCTGGCAAGGAGTTCCACAGGTTGACTGTGCACTGTGTGAAGAAATAAGATATAAAATCCAATTAGTGAATCCCAAAGCCAAAGGCCTTAAGCACATGGCAGCAAGAGACCTCTCAAACCTATAAATTATCAGCACTGAATTTTTGCAGCCTTTGCCATTAGGTATCTGGGGTATAAACTAAAATATCAGGGCCCGGCCAAGGAAACGAAGAAAACTGAAAGCGCAAGGAACATGTTATGTATTAATCAGTGAGCAGAGCTTAATGGGCTGTGGTTAAAAACGAGGAGTCAGCAATGCTTAATTTTGACATATTAGGTGAAGCACCATAACAAATAAACAGGCCCAGCATTAACTGGGATAAACAGTCTGATTTCGAACATTCTGGTTTCAGAAGGTTCTTTAACTTACCTCCCAAAAATATTCACAGCTGAACTATTTAATGGCAAGAAGAACTTGCTGTCAGTCTGCAGTGTAGAGCCAATGAACGTGCCGGCTGGCAGAAAAAAGCTGTAAAATGTCAGGGGGTGAGGTGAGGGAGGGATCCAGGGTTTAGATTAGAAATCTATGAAGGCTTGAAGCTAACGCTCAAAATCATTTTCCGTATTTGCCTGATCCAAATTAAAAATGTGTTTTGTGGACAAAATTTGGAAAGGTTTGCGATTTGGCAGATCTGCATGTTCCCATGTTTACATTCATATGTCAGCACCTCGTTAATCATTTATTAAACTGAAGTATGCCTTTCCCTCCCCCCCATGCTGTCGTCTGTGTTCTGCGGCTCTCTCGCTGCTCACTCCGCATCTAGTTCGATTCCCCGCTCCCCGATTTTACGATTTCTCCATAAATTAGTTTGAGCACGTGCTCTGACCTGAACATGTCTCCATCATTTCAAATTCAGTATTGTAGTTTTAGATTAAAAATCGAAGCCTGCCTTCTAAGCCTTTATGTCCTCTGAAAAAGTCCAAGTATATCATTGCATTGCATAACAAATGCAGTCTCTTTTTTAATTCCTACATAGTCCCAGCATTAATATTTAGCTTGCGCATGTGTGCAAGGTCCTTTTTTTCATGCCTAGCAAAACAAAGCACTTACATTAAGAAAATTGTGTATTTTAAGAATCAGAGCATGTGTGCCGCTTTTTACAGGTGCACTATGAATAATCATTTTTTTTTCAGACAGACCCCCAGGGTAACCACTTTTTTTTTCTGCATTTCCTGACACTGGAAACAGATTTTCACGGTGATTCCTTTTATAGTTTCGTCTGCTAACGACTCCAAAGAACCCCTCTGATGTGGTCTCTGTGCAGTAATTCAAGCACCGTGGTCAAGAGGTAGGCAGGGAGGTCCTGCTCTGCAAATCAAAATGGATCCATTCAACAGGTTCCAACACCTGAAGGGAAAATATTATAAAGGCTTGATCCTGTGACGACTCAGTCACACGAGTAAGAGACATTATAGGAGCTGCTCCGGTGGGTAGCGTTTACTCCAATGTTAGGAGTTCTTATGTGAGAGAGGTTACTTGCAGGTACAAAATGTTGCCAACTTGGGCCCTAAACTAGCACCTGTTGAACCTCTCTAGTCTGGCACCTTCAGGACCTGAATGGTGCAGAAACAGAGAATTTGCCAGACCACGGGAGGGAGTAGCATGACCAACTTTTCTCCCGCTTACTGGGCTCTTAGAGGACATTGAGGGGTCAATTACAGCTAAATACCAGCACAGGACACTGGTGGCTATAAACAAACTTGATGGGACTGCAGGAAACTTGGCCACACCCACGAAAAGTGGATATCCAGCTGTGGTGGTGCGTTGGGGTTCTCCCGAATCCTGCACCTCCGTAGTGGCACGAACAGACTCCACCAGCCAGTAGAACAGAGGGAGTTTATTGCTTCTCCAGGATACAGCACAGCACAGATGTCATCTGGTTCCAGGGCAGGCCTAGGATGCCTCAGCCCCCCTTGAGATGGGGGAGACTGGGCCCCTAAATCCCAGCCCCTTGTTTAGGCTGCTTCCTCCATGATACCAGACAGAAAACTAAAACTCTCCTCCAGCCCTACCCCCCAACCAGGGGATGGTCTCTGCCTTCCTCTCTTTGTCTGGCTCCCTGTGTTCACTTCTGAGGATAGCTCAGTGGTTTGAGCATTGGCCTGCTAAACCCAGGGTTGTGAGTTCAATTCTTGCGGAGGTGATTTGGGGCAAAAATTCATCAGGGATGGTACTTGGTTCTGCTGAGAGGGCAGGGGACTGGACTCGATGACTGTTCAAGGTCACTTCCAGTTCTAGGAGATAGGTGATCTCCATTTTATATATATATATATATATATATAAAAAAACAACTGGTCAGACAGGTTGTGAGACCCTTTCCTAGTGACTCATCCACTGTCCTGTTGGGCCGTGCTACAAATAGCCGCCAGTGGAGGTCACCCACAGCCCACTGCCCAGCATAGCCACCAGCACTACATCACACCGGCTAACTAAAATCATGCTGGACCACAGATGTTGCCGATCGAGAGAGTGCTGGACGAGAGAGGTTCAACCTGTGTTTTTAACTTTAGATAGACTTTTAGGACTGGATCCTGGAAGTGCTCCCAGGCGTAACTTTTCAGCAGGCCCTTATCTTAATTGACTTCAGTGGGACTTCCCGCATGTTCAAAGTGAATCATAGAACGCTAGAACTGGAAGGGACCTCGAGAGGTCCTCAAGTCCAGTTCCCTGCACTCATGGCAGGACCCAGTACCATCTAGACCAGCCATGGCCAACCAGCGGCTTGCAAGCCGCACGTGGCTTTTCCCTCACCCCATCAGTGTGGCTTGCGAAGCCGCCCCGGCGCCCTTGTGCTCATCGGGGCAGGAGAGCCGTCTGGTGCTTCCAATATGGTGGTGACTGGCGGGAACCTGCTGAGGCCAGAAAGCATAGAAACGTGCTTCTCGCGCTTCTTAAAGGGGCAGGCCTTCTTTTTCCTCTACAACTTTGCCCCGGCTCTTCACGCTGGATCCACTAATATCTTGGCTCTTCGTCCGGAACGGGTTGGCCATCCCTGATAGATGTCTATCTAACCTGCTCTTAAATATCTCCAGATATGGAGATTCCACAATCCCCCCCCCCCCCCCCCCCCCGCCCGGCAACTTATTCCAGTGTTTAACCACCCTGACAGGTAGGAAACTTTTCCTAATGTTCAACCTAAACCTCCCTTGCTGCAGTTTAAGCCCATTGCTTCTTGTCCTATCCTCAGAGGCTAAGGAGAACAATTTTTCTCCCTGTTCCTTGTGACACCCTTTTAGATACCTGAAAACCGCTATCATGTCCCCTCTGTCTTCTCTTTTCCAAACTAAACAAGCCCAATTCTTTCAGTCTTCGTTCATAGGTCATGTTCTCTAGACCTTTAATCATTCTTGTTGCTCTTCTCTGGACTTTCTCCTATTTCTCTACATCTTTCCTGAAGTCTGGTGCCTAGAACTGGACACAATCCTCCAGCTGAGGCCTAATCAGTGCAGAGTAGAGCGCAAGAATGACTTCTCGTGTCTTGCTCACACGCTTCTGTTAATGTATCCCAGAATCATGTTGGCTTTTTTTTTTTGCAACAGTGTCACACGATTGACTCATATTTAGCTTGTGGTCCACTGTGACCCCTAGTGAAGCCCCTGCATAAGTATTTGCAGGATTGGGGCCAATTTGTGAGGACAAAACATTTGAAGCTTTTGAAGTTCTCAGAAATTTAAATTCAGCTGCAGTTGCTATTTTATTTTATTTTATTTTATTTTATTTTCAGCTTAGATGTGCTTGGCCCTTTCCCAACAACAGGGAACACAAAAGTCAATGAGCTGGTGTAGAAGTCAATGGGGCTATCAGAAGTGACACTTCATATTTTCCCCTTGTCCCTAAGGGTTCACAATGGTTACTGTCTCCTTTGTGCACCCATCAACTATGTGCCAGTTTAATGCCAACAGCCAAAATTTGATTCTGCTCCTTGTGAGGGAAAAGGAAAAATAACTTTTGAAATCCATGTGGGATTTTACATGTGGGCCATGCTTTCCTCCACTTGTGGGAATGCATAAGTGTTTACCTTCTGTAGTTTGGGGCAGCCTTTCCCCCCAAATCGCTGTCTGTAAGAGCTCTCTGTAGTTGAATAATATTTATTTGTTTTAAAAAAAATCCAGGGCAGAAGGACATTTCTGATGGACAGTGTCAGAGATCTTGAAATGCCAGCTGCTCTTTTGTAGTCTCCCGTTTAAAGACAAAAGTGTCCTTGCCTGGAGAAGGACAGTTTAACCATTTGCCTAATGTTGCAGGTTTAAGTGTTCGTAGGGGGGGTGAGGAAGAGGTGGAATGGCAACGTTTGTAGCTTTATTTCCTTTCTATCCCATGCAAGGGACGGGATGGCCGTGCGCAATCCTTCGCCACCCAGTCTGAGCAGGCCCGGCTTCCTGGGATAGTTGAAGCAATGTTTGCCAATCCTTGTCAAGCATTTCAACCTCTTCAGAGGCTAAAGCCTCTCAAAACCAAGAACAATTAAAGCAAGAGCCTTTCAGAGCCACGGGGGGATTCTGCCAAATAAATCCGAAAACCGCTGCCCCGGCTCTGGAGGCTTGCCTCATTAGAAGAGCAGATCTATTAGCTCCCTTGCCATTGTCTTTCATTTCTCAAGTGAGGTGATTCTAATTAAATTAATCTGCATGTCAATCTATCGGTGATCAATCAAGAGGGCTGAGGTTCCCCTGTGCGGCGGTGTGCTTGCGGCTGACAGGGGCTGATAATGGAGGAAGAAATAAACTGTCGAGCAAAGTTAATTAGTCAACATAATAGGTGGATTAAACGGGAGCCGCTGATTGCTGTTTCACATGTCGAAGTCTGAGGTGGGGGCTGAAACTGCAATTAACAGACAATTATTATATTTGGTTGTAAGAGGGCGCATGAATAAACATATCTCGGCGGGTTTCAGTTTTTAATCCCTTTCCCTGTTTAATATAAGGAGAAGTGTAGGTCATTTCTTCTTATTGTTTCAGTCAAAGTTCTCTATGGCAACGTGCGCGCTTGGAAAACAGGCAGGCTACCCTGTGCCCGGTCGTCGGCTGGGATCAGGCCCTGAAATGCTGTACTTCGTTAGCACAGGACACGGGGGTCAGAGCGGGGAACAGGGGAAGAAAAGTTGCATGTAGTTCTGGGGCTGGGGTGGGAAATCGAGTGACCTGCAGCAGTGCTGCCAACCCTCTGTGCGACCGCGGGAAAATCACATTCCTCCTTTGTGCCTCAGTTTCCCTTCCCCACACTTTGTGTCTTATCAGTCCAGGTTGGAAACTCCTGTGGGCCAGCTCCATCTCAGATGGTGCCTGTAGTGTGCCTAGGACAATAGGAGCTTGATCTTGGGTTGGGACCCCTAGAGAGGCACGTAACACAGCTTGTAGGAAGGTTAATTAGGTCTGACAGACTGTCCCCAGGCACATGCCAAAAATGCAGCCCAGAGCAGGAGAATTTGGGGGCGACTGTGGCTAAAAAAAGAGGACACCAGGGTGGGGCGAGAACCAGACCTCTGCTCTTGTCTCAACTTGACAAAAAAAAGTGTTCTGTTTGCGTTTCCTTTGAATCGATTCTCATTTGTAACGGCAGCTCCTGCTATCTGCTTCAGCACAGCAACTGAAGGATAATTTAGGGGGAAACACAGCTGTCCTTGTGTTTGCGGAGGGGGAGAAACCCTTAATAAAGATCTTCTTGTTAAAACGATGGTTAGCAGCTTACCTTCTGCTTCACAGCTACCAACTATGCAATTTGACTTCGAGCTGCATCAGAAGGTTTCTATGCCAAAGACTCCCTCGTCAATAGTGTCTCTTGTTAGATTTGTACAGCATAAGCACCAGTTATTATGCGAAATAGCGACACAATTTTCTGCAGCTCCCAACTGTTATTTATTTAACCTAGTTTATTACAATCTGTGCTCTTTTTTTTTTAAATGTATCAGAATGTTGACCTGTTTTGCTTCTGTGCTCCAAGGTTGTGGTGTCGACAACAGTCAACGTTGATGGCCACGTGCTGGCGGTGTCGGACAACATGTTTGTACACAACAACTCCAAGCACGGGCGAAGGGCTCGAAGGCTTGATCCCTCGGAAGGTACGCCTTCTTATCTGGAACATGGTAGGCATATCATTTTCTTTGGTTGGCATACGTTAAATGTGGGTTTATTTGGTTTCTCGCTTCTTTGTCATTTCAAATTGTCCTGCCTCCAAAAATGGGGCTTGGCTTTTCAAAGCAGCGGAACACTAGAGCTTTCGGTGGTGGCAGGGGACGTGAGAAAATTCTCATGAAGAACCCACCCCTTGCTTTCCCGAAAAAGGTCTACGTTTTTTGGGATCACCTCCACTCAGCCTCCAAAACTGGGGTCAGGTTTTCAAAATGGGGTTGCTCCCCTGGCCTGTGTGGGTAGATTTTCGATAGCATTTCGTGCCTACAATTGGCATCAGGTGTCTGGTGTCAGCTAGGTGCTGACGCTGTAGAAAATCTGGCTAGTGCACTGATGTTCGTTAACTGAGAGCTGAGCTGCTTTGAAAATCTGAACCGAATTAATGTTTTGGTTTTTTGTTTTGTCCTTTAAATTGGTAACTACTTCTAAAAAACCCAAACAAACACCCCTCCCACCATCATAAGGGAATTACCCCCAGCCACTTGGGAGAATAGTCCCTCCTTTTGGAAGTGGGTGACAATTCGGAACACGAGGTGTTTGCTCCCATTGACAGAAATGGGTGTGATACGCACCCCATCCTTAACTCGTTTGTGCCATTCATGTTTGCCAGGGATTACATGGGGTAATTGGTTATATTCTGCCAAAGAGATAGAAACCAGATAAAATGTGTCTCAAGGAAAGTGAATGCCACTTGGAACTATGTAAACAATATATGATAATTCAAATGATGATGATAATACAGTGAAAGCTTTGTTATCTGGCAGTCCTGGGGGTTGCCGGTTAATTGAATGTGCCGGATAACAAAGTTTATTGCTCTGCCTCTAACCGCTCCTGGCAGATCCGGCTCCCGGCAGCTTGAGGGAGGCTAAGCAGGAAGGATGATGTCATCTGGCAGTGCCGGCTGTCAGAAGCCCCGCAACAGCCCACAAGACAGGTGGGAGCCAGGCATGTGCACCTGAAGACGCGGCGGTATTGCGGTCGGGGGCAATGCCGGTTCACAAAGTTTCCCGGTGAACAGAGTGCCGGATAGCGGAGCTTTCACTGTGATAATAGTAATAAGTGAAAATGCCATTTTCCACCCCTGGATGAATTGCTGATGGCAGAGACGTCTATTCTACTCATTCTTTTGGGTTCCGATCCTGCGACCACCTGCTTAACCCTATGCACGTGTCGCTCTGTTGAAGTCCACAAGGCTGTTTTTGTGAGGACAGTTAAAAGTATGGCTAAGTGGTTGCAGGATGGGTGTTGTAGTTCTCACTTCCTACCTGAAAATTCTTAGCTCAGCAGTGTTTCTCATTATCTACACATAACTTACATCTGTATTTATTTAGCTCTAACTTTTTATATAGGTCATGAGCCATTTTCAGCCCCACTTCATCCTATAGAATTTTTTTTCCTCCCTACCAACATCCTAATCTAATAAACAAACCATTGTCACAATGTTTGCTCCATTTTTGTATGGAATGTACAAATGGTGCTTTTATTAATTAGCAAGAGGCAGAGCTTTATGAAGGACACTTCGGTCGCGTCGACCTTGCAGTCATTTGAACATAAACTTTTGTCTTTCAAAACCTGCTTTGGGGGGTTTATTAGAACTAAGTTAGCTACCCCCTCCTTTTCCCCCAGTGAGGACCTTTGAATGCCTACCTGTGATTAAATGTATCCTTGTTTTCTCATGCTTTAGTCATTCTTGTCTTCAAACCTACTGGAGTGCTAGCTCCTTTTTATGTACCTACCACTCTCACTGGGTAAAGAACTCTGTGGACAGAAAGGAGAAAATGATAAAATTATACAGATATTTCCAGATAAGCCTCAGGCCTAGTGTTTGCCATTAAATGTCAGCTTTTGCCAACAAATTCTACACACATTCACCACAATTATTTCTTCGTCTAAAATCCTGCAGGAAAAGTGATGATCTAATCCAATTTGTTTCTCAAATAGCTCTCAGATCATTTTATTTTGCCACTGTGGGCAAATTCTCATTTATGGTGACTGCTGCACTAAAAAATGACCATTCAACCTTTGTGAGACACCACTGAAAACTTAAAGGCCTTGCCTGGAATAGTCTATAGCGCTCTCCACTGGAATTGGCATCCTTCATAGTCCCCTCCCCCAAAATACATCCCTCTCTTCCTCCTAGTTGTCCTAGTCCTGAAGCCTTAAGTCCTAAGCCCTGGTCTGTCTTCCTTAGATGTGATTATGCACCATACTCTTGTGTCGGCCATCTTTGGTGGCCGGGGTAGATGGGGAGGAGAGAAGATGACCCAAGTCAAATCAGGTTGCCAGTTGGTAGCTGCGTTGCCCATTGCTCTGACTATGGGGGTTATATCACCAGAAGCATGAGAATACTCCTCTGATCATCTGGAATGTACCAACGGTGCTTTTATTAATTAGCTGTACCCAGGCCCGGATAGAGGTTTGGAGCCCAACACACACACGTCTGTCCAGAAAGCGATGAATACCCGAGGTGGTTTGTGCGGACGAGGGAGAAGAAAGTGACGAGGTGGGGCGCTTGCGGCCTGGCTTTGTTAGACAGTATTAACCTTCTGATTTTTATTACCAGCCTACGACGGCAAATGCTGCTTTGAAACACTGAGCTTCGGTGTGCAGGGCACCTAAGAAAAGGGTCACATTGGGGGCCGAAAAGCAAAACTGGACTGAAAGTTTTTCCTCCTGAGCTACTCAGGAGCCGTGTGTCTCTGGACTGTGGGGTTTTACTATCTCGTTTGCAGGGAACCTAGATTATTTTGGAGATCTGCAGCACAGGTCTCTATTTATATCCTGCTGGTCAGGGAGGAAAAGGACAGCTCCCTTTTTAGGGGCTCATCTCTCCGTGCAGACGTAGAAACCGAGATCAGGAGTTTGCATCCAAACTCCCTACACCATGATCCTGGAGGGCTAATAAGCTCATCTTTCAAATAAATTGACCTCTTTTTCGAAAGACAGAGGCTAATGATTTTGTTCTGCTCTCTGTGGCAGAAGTAGGGTGGGCCACAGTGACCTGTGGTTTGCAATAATTATCGCAATTTCACTCACAGATAGTTGGATTTTCTCATGTTTAAGATTTAGGGTAAGCCACGGGGCCATTCTAAAGTATACAAATCCAGGAGGATGAATAGAGAAGAGTTAGTATAGATCAGAATCGGTACAATATACAGATTGAATCTGTCTAGTCCAGCACCCTTGGGACCTGAGTGGCGCAGAACCAGAGAATTTGCCGGATCACGGGAGGTCAATATTGTAGAGGGTCTCTTTATTTTTATCTCACTGAGGTGAATAACTGCAACAACACTTACAGTACTGCTGAATAATGTCTGACCGGACTCATATACCCTATATAAGCCTATACCTACCCAAGACTTATCCGCTCTCTTCATAACAAAGTGCTTGTGCCAAACTTAGTGTATTGGCACAAGGAAATAAGTAGATGAAACATAAAAAACATGCTCACGCTTAGCATCATTACCAGCACTTCCACTGCTTACCGGCTCTTAGAAGACATTTAGGGGTAATTTAGAGCTAAATAACAGCACAGGACTGGTGGCTGTAAACAAACTTTATGGCACCGTGGGAAACCTGGCCTCACCCGCAATAAGTGGACATCTGGCTAACTAACATCATACCGGACCACAGAGGTTGCCGGACCAGAAAGTGCCGGATTAGAGAGGTTCAACCAGTACTTCAACCTAGGTTGTAATTTTAAAAGGAAAACCTTTCCAAAACAATTCAAAAGATTATCCCGGGACAGGTGTGGGAGAAGGAGGGTATGCAAGAGAGGTCGCATTCAAGCAGGCCTGGAAGAACTCTTTCAGGTTTCTTAAGCATGAAGCCCCCACGGGAGACCTCTGCAGAATTTCTTGCACAAACTCCTATCCCTTCCTTCATCGTAATTTTTCATATTTCTGAGAATAGCCACTTGAATGAAAAGCCAATTGCAGCATCAGTTTCTCTATTATTTTTCCTCTCTGGCAGCATGCAGTGCCCTCAAAAACTGATATCGCCGGAGACCCTGTCAGCTCGCATGCTCTAACACTTTATTATCTAATGATCTAATATGCAACAAGACAAAGAGGGGTGCTCGTCACTCTGACAGGATGCCTAAGAGAAGTGACTAAATTACTGTATGTACCATTAGCGCTAGCAGCTACAGTGAACTCACTGTGAGCGCTTATGCAAATACTCCTGAATACATTCAAGTGGCCTTGTCAGGCAGACGGCTGACAAGCAGTTTAAATGCTTTTTTTTTTTTTTAAAGGGCCAAATTTTATTTCTTCTCCTTCCCCATCCCACTCTCCTCTTCTTCTCTGGAGTGAGATCACTGAGGAATGGGGCGTGCTAGGGACTGACTTGTCTCCCCCACGGCAGCCGCGAAAGAAGAAATGTGCCAATGATGCGCTTCGAGTCCCGTCGCTCGTCTGGTTTGGGAACTGCCGATGTGAGCAGAGAGCGCCGTGATTGCTAATGCAGTGCTCCGCCGCTGCTCTTGTGTATCACACAGGCCTTCTCCTAGACTGCTTAGAAGCCAGAGACATCCTGCAATAGATAGGGACCGGTCGGATGCTGTGCCGCAGGAAAGTCCTGGGAACTTTAGTGGGACTTTGTGTTGGTGATATTAGTTGCAGGGTTGGAACGTTAGAATGGAACCTCCTCTCTCAAGAGGTGGAGACAAATACTTCTCTGCTTTTCTTGAGATACCGCCTTTGTGAAGCCAACAAAACAAAAAAGCTTCAGGAGGTAACTGAGTTCATCTGTACAGGATAAACTTAAAAAACAACCAATGATCTGGTAGCACTTTATAGACTAACAAAACCTGTAGATGGTAACATGAGCTTTCGTGGGCATAGCCCACTTCTTCTTTTTCTTCATAACTCCAGTCATCTGAAGAAGTGGGCTGTGCCCACGAAAGCTCATGGTACCATCTACAGGTTTCGTTAGTCTATAAAGTACTACCAGACCATTGGTTGTTTTTTAAGTTTATTTAAAACAAAAAAGGCTACTTAAATAGCAGGGTTCCCTAAAATCACATTCATGTGCCTTTTTCGTACAAAGGGATATTTCCGGTTAAATATCCGTCAGCTGCCCAGCAGTACAGATCCACTGACTATCCTGGAGATTTTATATAAGGCTGTCGAAGGTCTGAGTCTGAGAGGCTTATGGGAGCTTTGTAATTGCTGTCTTGTTTTCTCTTTTACGTTCACAAGACAGTGCCAATCACCTGCCTTTATAAATCATTTCAATAGGACAATCTGTAAGATGGCACCTCGGTTCTGAATGCCTTTAGACCAGGGCGGGGAACCTGAGGCTGCATGTGGCTCCCGGCTTGCCTGCATCCGGCCCCCGAAGCTCATGGCCTCCCCCAGCATTGGGGAGCCATCACTGGTGCTCCAGTACCCCCGCTGCCCCACCATGAGGGTTGGAACACACAAAATCTACTAGGCTAGGCCCCCCTAGGCTCTGAGGTGTGAGCAGAATGTGGGGAGAGTTTTTCTCCTTCTCAGTCAGTGGGGGGGGGGTTTGGTTTTTTTTTACTTCTTATTTGTTCACTTGTGTGCGTCCCCCAACTGATTTTTCTGTGGGTCAGTGGCCCCCAACCCCCACAAAAGGTCCCCTGCCTCTGCTTTAAACCTTCTGCTCCGATTGTACAGAGAAAGCTGGGTTATTTCATATCTAGAATGTTCCTAGATGTCACGGTCACCTCAGTTCATTTGACCTAGCAGCTATTCAGAAATCTGACTTGCTGACCTAATTGTTGTGCGGCAGGACGATTTGGCCACAGCCCTTCGATCTTGTAACTGGTATGAACTGGAATGACACGGAGAAACTTCCGGTATCTGCCTCATTTGAACTCTTTCACCCTGAGTTCTTTAGTATGGCCTGCATACCACGTGGCATGGGTATGTCTTCGTAGTCAAGCCTTTAATATAAAATAACAGTATCACAGAGAGGGCCGGGATAGCTCAGTGGTTTGAGCATTGGCCTGCTAAACCCAGCGTTGTGAGCTTAGTCGTTGAGTGGGCCATTTAGGGGCCTGAGGCAAATCTGTCAGGGATGGTACTTGGGCCTGCAATGAGGGCAGGGGACTGGAGTCAATGTTCTCTCAAGTTCCCTTCCAGCTCTATGAGATAGGTATGTCTCCATATGCCAGGAGGAAAACATGAATGAGCTATGAAAGGAGGGTATGCTTAAAAATGACTTTAATCCTTCCCCCACAAGTGGTCTTAGTCCAAAAATTGCTAGCCAAAGATGGGCACTAAAGCAATTTTTGAAGTGGTCCCAGGTTAACTAGGCACACATTGGTGTCTGTTGATGGGTGGGATGCGGGTGTTATATCTCACATTATTATTATTATTGTTATTTATTTATGCATTTATTTATTTATATGTCAGGAAGTGAAAAATAGAAACACGTGCACTGACAATTTTTATTAAGCATATCAAGAGTTATCTGGCATTAAAGTACTTACCGAGATGCCAACATTTGAATGCAGCTTAATGAGACTTTGCAAAAGGACCTTAAAGTGGTGGGGAATTGAAACAAAGACATGTCTTTTTCATTCCACACACACAGCCAGCTACACAGAGGACTCGGTTTATTGTATAGGGGAGCAATTTTGAAATACAATTTGAACCTCTCTAGTCCGGCACCCTCGGGACTTGACCGGTTCTGAACCAGAGAATTTTCTGGATTATGGGAGGTCAATATTGTCTAGCAGCGTTACCAGCACTTCCACTGCTTCATGGGCTCTTGGAAGACATTTAGGGGTAAATTAGAGCTACAGAACAGCACAGAGCACTGAGAGCCAGGAGGCGACGTCTAGACTACAAGCGTCTTTCGAAAGAGAGGGTCTAGACTGGAACCACTTCTTTCGAAAAAGTGAACTGCTTTTTCGAAAGAGAGCACGCAGGCAGTCTGGATGCTCTCTTTTGAAAAAGCACAGTTTGCATTACGTAGCGCCTTTTTTCTAAAGAGCGCTTTCAAAAAAAGGCGTTATTCCTTGTAAAACGAGGTTTTGATTTACTTTCGAAAGAACATGGCAGCAAGTCTAGACGCAGGGGAAGTTTTTTCGAAAAAAGGCCACTTTTTTTGACTGGTGGCTGTAAATAAACCTTGGGAAACTTGGCCACACCCATGATAAGTGGACACCTGTCTAACTCATATCATGCTGGATGATGGATGTTTCTGGACCAGAGAGTGCCGGACTAGAGAGGTTTGACCTGTAGTACAAATATTAGGTTTGTGTCTCTTTAATAGAATACGACTGGCATGCACTTCTGTGTTACTTCTGCTTTTTAGTTTATTTCCTATTAGGAAAAAATACCCAGGATTGTTGGAGATCTTACACAAGTTTACGCACAGGAGAAAAGCTTGATCATAATAATACGTGATATCCATAATAATACGTGATCCCTAATATCCTGACGGGTTGCAAAGCTTCAAGCCGGAAATGATTTTCTTTCTGGTGTCGGACTTTTCCCAAGTCTCCTTCCTCATGTCAGTTCCCTCGTTAATGTGGTGACTCAGAAACTCAGGCATATTTTTTACATAATAGCCTGTTAGGAGTGTTTGTCACTTGACATAACAGGGTGCAAGATACTAACCTCTTCCCTGCCCTAGGGACATACAAGAGCCACATTGTCTCAGATGTAAAGAAGCACCCCACGGCCAAACCAGTATGTGTGTCCAGGTGGAGTTGTAGCCTCCCGTCCATTTGCATGGACAAAGTATGTTGTGAAGTCACCGCTTTAGAAAGCGTGCCATTCTCTTAAATAGCACTCGTTCCAAAAGCACCCTATGCAAGCCCAGCATGATTTCTAGAGTAAGGAAATTAACCATTAGAACAACTTACCAAGAGTGGTCAGAGAGACGTCTTTGCTCGCACTCTTTAAGTCAAGACTGGATGTCTTTAAAATAACCTCTATTTGAGTTATATACTATGAACTTGATGCAGAAATTATTGGGTGAGATTCTTCGGCCGGTATTATGCAGGATGTCTGACTAGATTATTATAATAGTCCCTTCTGGCCTTAAAATATATGATCAATCAAAATAGCCGTAGCAGGAGAACCTGATTTATGCAACTCCAGTGACTGGATCGCTAAATTCTGTCAGCCAAATTATTTCTAACTGAGCGGCACTGATGAATTTCTGCTAATGCAGAGTCTCTGACCTCCACAAGAGCAAAGGAGCTCTCTTCGGGATAGGAGCGCTGCTTCTTTCTGCTTCCCGAGCTCCATAGAGACAGGGGAGGAGGGAGCTGGCTTCCTCAAAGACAGGCGTCTCAAACAGGAGTGTCTGAAACTCTCTAGGAGGGTGTCTGCACTGCACCCTTAGCTCGAAATGAGCTACTCAATTTGCATAGTTCAAAATGCATGGCTTATTTCAAGTTAATTTCAAAATGGCTTATTTCTACACAGCGCCACATTTCAAAATAAAGCACTGTTCCAAAACATCCCTTAATCTTGGTGGAACAAGGTTTACAGGGATGTCAGAATAGCATGCCCGTGATATTTAAAAATAATGGGCTTGCTTAAAAGATATGGAATAGCTATTTTGGGATACCGGAAGTATCCCAAAATAGCACCGCTGTCTAGATGCAGCCCATGTTACTAGGTTGTTATATTGATGTTCGCTGCCAGTCTTGGAGAAGTTGGCCATTTAGAAACTGTACCTTGAGCTTTATGAAGGTTTTCGGGAACACCTTAGCTGCTGTGTTTGGCTGAACCTTTATAGCTACCGGGACAGGACTACATTCAGTAGCACTCAAGCGGGTAATGAATATTCATAGGTAATGCCAACTTGCTATACTGACTGCTATGTCACCGGTAGAGTGGCATGAAAGGGGGGATAAGAATGGCACTAGGGCATGAGAAATCTTGGAGGGATGCTTCCCTGAAAACGTAGGACGTTTGCCAGATACTCCTTTTCTAACATATCCCAAAATGCGCACCCCAGTCAATTGCAAAGCCATACATTATTATAACCTAAGATGTACCATGCAGACCAGCGACTCCAGTCCATATCTGTCAATTAGAAAAACACCCTGGTTGCTGTAAGAAAGAGGCTTCTTCCCCCAATCCCACGGAGGACGTAGAATTCAGGTATGCCTCTTGTGAGTGGAAATCAAGGCCAAGAACTTTTCAAGTGACTACAGCTTTTGAATGCTCTTCTGGAGGTAACTTGAGGGATCATTTGAGGAAGGGTGCTCAGCTCTTTGGGACTATCTGGCCACTTCCAGGTATCTCCTGCTGGGCATCCCAAAACTGACGCACCTTATCTCATTAGTTACGTTGAAAATCATAACCAAAGAATCCTAGTTAGTTCCCATTGACGTTAATGGCAAAACTCTCTTTGATTTCAGTGATAGCGAAATTAGGGTTGAAAGATTAGTACTGATGACATTTTGTTTTGTCAATGGCTGTTTTTTCCTCCAAACTATTGTTTATTTTAAAACTCCACTTTAAAAAAAACCAAGCCCGACTTTTCCCTTGCAAAGCCAAGAGGTGATTTCAACTAAACCAGTTTCCTGGAGCTGTGTGAGCATCTAGGCCAACATCCAGATCTCTCCCCTTATCTCTGCTGTTGGGGCTGTAGAATATTCCCACTGCCAAATGGCTACCTGATCAAGCTCCTCCAAATATGATGAAATGAATTAACAGCACGTGCCAGGAAACGGATGCAGAAAACAGCACCCTATGGTGTGGTGTGAGCCACTCCAGGCTCGGTGCTTGGGAATCACACTATTCATGCTGGACACAATGGACACAATGAGGTCCATGGAAAGGCTCCAGTTTCCATTGGTTGTGCGTTGGACACGGATGTATGCGTTACATTTACGTGTGCAAAACCCAAATGCTTGGGCTCGCCGATCGTATTTCCGCTTTGATGCGTAGGCACTGGGGCAGTTGCCGCGTTGTCCTGGGATAAGAGACACACAAGCGGTGACATCTTGTCTTGGCCCAACGGTGCCCTTCTTCTACCCCACCGATCTCCTCTTCCTACTGCGCTTAGGTGTGCGTCATCAGGCACTGTGATGCGGCTGGTCCTCTGTCCTCCAGGCTTCCTTCGTCCGGCAACATGGCATCCCCGGGGGTAGACTGGCATCCCCAGGGGTGCTTCTTCCCAGGCAAAAGCTGGGGTCTCACGCTCAGCAACCATTTCCCCACCCTCCATGAACTTCTGGAGTGCGGGAAATAGCTGATTTGTGGCATTCGAGCTCAGGGAGGCAGGGGGAGGGGTGAGGAGACAGAGGAAGAGGTAAGGTGGCTATGGGGCCCACGGCTGGGGACAAGGAGCACAGCTACACGGTAGCGAGGTTCAGCGCACTCACATGGGGCTGTGCTCCTGGCCCATGGTTGTGGGGCTCCACAGCCACCCTGCCTCTTCTTCCAAGCCCCCCTCGCTACCCCGTCACAGCTCGGTCAGTTCCAACCCCTCTGCTGGAGTGGAGCCCACTAGCCAGCCGTAGCGTTGACCTGTACTGGTCTGGTGCATTCCCGGGTTTGGGACTGGTTGGGTCCCCAGGGTGCTGAACCAGGGAGATCCTACCCGGATCTGACTTTAGTTTCACAAGGTGCCAAAAAGCTCATGGCACTCTTCCTTTAGAGGTCACTGGCTGTGACGCGCAACCGCAAGCCGGCAGCGCAACATTCCTCTGGCGTTGAGGTCTGGGCCATCCGCTTCTCTGAGCTATTCCTTGAAAATCCGCTCCAACCCGCCCACTTGTTCATTAGTCTGTGGGGTTTCTCTGGCGAGGAAAACAGTCGAGTGAAGCCTTCTGACTCCTTGGGCCGCTTGTCTTCGAGATCAGCCCGTTTCTCGACTTACTCCTTTGGCCCAGCGCCTGGAAACCTCCTTCGGACCCAGGCTTCCCCGCTGGCCGTTCTGTGTAATCAGTCACTGGGCCTCCCTGAGCTGAATTTTCGCACATGTTCCACATGCATGTTTGCATGCGTTCAGCGTCGGGCAGGCTGCAACAATGAATGCAAAAGCCTGTGTCAGTAACAGGGAGCCGATCAAAGCAAACAACAACATGAATGGAAATAAAGATGATTTTACCGGCTCCTTTTTCTTCTCCTCTGGCTAGGAATATTCAGCCCTGATCTCTTCAAAGTGGAAATGATCTCCTACATTCCAATACTCCAATAGATTTCAAAGATCCATGCTGCTTACTGCTTCGTCATGCCTTCGTTGGTACGCTCAGGGGAGTCTGGAGGTTTAATGAATTGAACAAGTCCCAGAACAACAAGAAAAATCCTTTTTGTGTTTGAATTCCAATGCGGTGTACTTTGTTCCTAGAATCATAGAACACTAGCACTGGGAGGGACCTCGAGAGGTCATCAAGTCCAGTCCCCTGCCCTCATGGCAGTACCCAGTACTGTCTAGATCATCCCTGCTAGACATTTATCTAACCTGCTCTTAAATATCTCCAGAGAGGGAGCTTCTACAACGTCCGTAGGCAATAGCTCAGTGGTTTGAGCATTGGCTTGCTAAACCCAGGGGTTGTGCGTTCAATCCTTGAGGAGCCCATTTTGGGTCAAATCTGTCAGGGATGGTGCTGGGTCTTGCTGTGAGGGCAGGGGACTGGACTCAATGACCTCTCAAGGTCAATTCCAGCTCTATGCGATAGGTATATCTCCATCTTAAAAAAACCCAACTCATTCCTGTGCTTTACCACCCTGACAGTCAGGAAGTTTTTCCTAATGTCCAACCTAACCCTCCCTTGCTGCAGTTTAAGCCCATTGCTTCTTGTTCGATCCTCAGAGGCCAAGGAGAACAATTTTTCTCCCTCCTCCTTGTGACACCCTTTCAAATGCCTGAAAAAGAATAAAACCAATATGTTTCTTTAAGGGTAAATCACCAAGCTAACTTCATCCTACATGTCTAATTATGTGTGTGTGTGTGTGTGTGTGTGTGTGTGTGTGTGTGTGTGTGTGTGTGTGTGTGTGTGTGTGTTTAAACTGTTGCTTTTAGTCAGGCTGCTAGACACTGGTTACAAATTCGTATTCTGACAGGCTCAGGCAAACCTCTGAGAACAGATGGAGCAGAGTTCAGCACAAAGACTTAATCCTATCAGGATGATTCCTGTACGGCCATCTGGATAAGCCGGCGCACAAATTCAGCGCCTGTTAAAAACACGACTTAGGCCAAGATTAACGTCACAGATTTTCCACTAGACTTGTTCATATTTGACTTTATGATTCTCCAGAAAATGGCATTAGAGTACATCCTCTGATTTGTAAGAGAAATCAGACCAGGGCTAAAAACTCTTAAGGCACTTGGATTTTCCTTAGCATAACTGGATTTCTGCTCCCTCTCCCCACACACAATTGCTTTGCATTTCGATGTGGATTGTTCAGTTTTTGAAAGATGATTTCTCCAGCTGCTTTTGTGGGCTGTCCTTAACCAGAAGAACTGGGCTAAAAGTTACTTTTGGTCAGGAAACCTATTTTCCCAAGAAACTAGGAATGATTCATCTATTGTACAATCGGAAGCAAATAAATGTCTTCTTGTTACAATAAATATCACACTTGAATGTATGAATAATTCATTTCAGATTTTTTTAAATGGGTTTTTTCTTTTTTTCTTTTTTGCAATAGAGTAAGTGACTAAAAACCCTAATCTGATCATTTTTTATTAGGGTGGTGTTAGACTTAGAATGGCTTACATTTCAGTATTTTTGATTGGCTTTTGAGTGCATTATTAGAAAATGTGCATCAGCAGCTACGCTCCCTGAATTTGAAGAGTTAAAGCTGCATTTGCATGTAGAATAGCTTTTAGATATTGCTAAATAAAGGTTTCGAACATTTTTTTCCCAGTCTGCTTACACACGTGGGCTCAAAATGGGTTGAATTAAATTGCGCTTTTCGACCCTTCATTTTCAGCTAAGGTCTTGAGTCCACACAGGAATTTGCCCTGCCTTAACAAATTAACAAATTGCCCCACTTAAACAAATTAATGCAAGCCTTTCTGTGGACACACTGGCTTAAAATCGGTTACATTGGTGTAGCATGTGCCGGCAACGTTCCCACTAGAGCTAAACAGATCAAAACCAGTAGGAGAGACGCACAGGGTTTTGCACTGGTTTAATGGAATTGCTTTTAAATAAGTCCACATTGGTGCATCTTTGTGTGTGCACCGGGCCTAGTACTTGCATTCTTCAATTTCTGCCTCCTGGTTTATTTTAGAAACTCCCTAGGGGCATGGAGGGGATGCAGAGCCATGCAACTGTGTGGCAGGGCTGCAAAGCATTTGGCCAGCCCAGGGCTAGGCATGCTAGGGCAACATGGGGCTAGATGATCATTTCGTGCACTGGGGAACACTGGAGAACTTGTAGCCCCTCCTGGCAACAGCCTGGGCTGGGTTCCTTAGAGAGGGGGTGGCATCTCCAGCCCTAGAGGTTTTGAAGTCCCAGCTTGACCAAACCCTGGCTGGGCTGATTGAGTCGGGGTTGGTCCTGCTTTGGGCAGGGAACTGGACTCAACTCCTGAGGTCTCTGCCAGCCCTGGGGTCCTGTGGTACTATAAGTGCTGGTGACAGCCTCACGGGAACAACTGAACCCCATTTTCCAATGTAAAAGCCAATGGAACTTGGGCTCTTCTGGGCCAGATTTTCAAAGGTACTGAAGCACTAACAGTTGCACCTGGGCATTGAGTGGGATTTTCAGAAGCACCCGGAGCCCAGCTCCTTACAGATACATAAGAGCGACCAAAGGTCCATCTAGTCCCATATTCCATCCTCTGACAGTGGCCAGTGCCAGGTCCACAGAGGCAATGAATAGAATAGATTCCTCCCCTGTCTCCAACTCCCAGCTTCTGACAAACAGAGGTAAGGGACACCATCCTTGCCCATCCTGGCTAATAGCCATTGAGGGACCTGTCCTCCATGAATTTATCTCTTAGTTGGACCCTGTTGTAGTCCTGGCCTTCACAACATCCTCTGGCAAGGAGTTCCACAGGTTAACAGTGTGCTGCTTCCTTTTGTTTGTTTTAAACCTGCTACTTATTAATTTTATTTGGGGATCCCCTCGTTATTTTGCTATGGGAACAAATAAACAACTTTTCCTTATTCACTTTCTCCACTGCAGTCATGATTTTATAGACGTCTATCGTTATTGACTCTTAGCTGTCTCTTTCCTAAGCTGGAAAGTCCCTGTTTTATTAATCTCTCCTTCTACAGATGATACATATGCATCTATCTGCCGCTGTAGGTAGCTATGTCCACCAAAGATGCCACTGAAATTTTGAAAGCCACTCCTAGTTGCTGCATGACCCTGCAGGGATCTGAGTACCATAGTGGCTAGCCCTCCATCAGCTGGCACTGGCCACGAACTGACCAGTGCTGATCAGAGCCCTAACTCCAGTCATTGCCCTGGAAGCCCCAAAACGGGATTCTAAAACGATTCGGGGAATGCCTCTCTTGACAGCATGGTCTACTCCCGAAGGCATGCTCATCTCTTACCTGCTAGCTCCTCCTCTCAGCCTCCAGTCAAGAGGGCCGGAGGCAGGCCACCAATAGATATAGGGGCAGCAAAGCCCCCCCATGAAAGATAGATGGGGACATGTTTGGCCGCTTCTCCCCCTCACTCCCTCCCCCCCCCCCCCGATGCTCTCAAGTAGCAGCAGACACTGTTTCGACCTGCCGAGGAAGGGGTCGAGTGGAACGTGCAGGCCGATGTTCACCTCTCTGATTTTAACGTGTGAGGTGTGCTCCTGTAGTCTGGTTATGGAGGAGGGGTGTAATATCGTTCATTCAGAGCAATTGTGTCTCAACGGCTGGCCGAACCCAGAAAGTTCTAGAACCAGGGTTGAGGTACAGGAATCCTCCAGGAAAGAGAAACGCCGAGGAGTCAGCAAAGTGCAATTTCATTCGCTGAAGTGTCAGTAAAGATAGGAAAAAGGAAACGATGGTCTGAGGCATTGATTGTAGCGGGAATATTACACCTGGGGATTTGCATTCCCACTATCCATTCAAGTTAACGGGAACTGGCCATCTGCAATCTGAGGCAATGCTCCGCTGCAGACCTTTAATTCCACGATGAAACCAAACCAGCGCCCAGCCCCTATGCAGGGCATGATTTCTGCTTTGTCAGACAAGGATGAGGTCACAAGGATCCGGGAGGGGAGGCGGCTGCCATTTTCACGGGGGTGTGTAAATCACGACAGCTCCCGTATTGTGATTCTCAGGCAGAGAGATGCTTACACCCGGGGGCGGGGAGTACCGCATCCTCCTGCCTGGGTTGTATAAAGCTACATGAGTAATCTCTTCAAGAGGGAAACCTCTGTTACCCTGTTTCCTGACTAGCAGCTGCTTATTGTCAGAGCTGAGCAAGGAGGGCAGCAGACCTCACTGCCACGGAGGAAAGCAGGAAAATCATCATTTTACTTAGATAAACAGCAACTGCATTGTTTGGCTGAGGAGGGAAGATTTAATGCTGAGGGTACAATATGGGAAGCACACGGTCACGTTCTCTTTCCTTCAAGCGTCTGTGACTAACACTTTCGACGCTTACTGCACGGGGTGATCCAGTCACCCTTATCTATGTGACTCGGCTCTACGAAGTCAGTGGGTTAAATTCCATTGTGTCCCCTAGAGCAGGGGTTTTCAAGTGACCGGGCGCAACCCAGTGCGGAGTGATGGATTGTGGGGTGCTGGGTCTCGGTGCTGCAGGGTGAGCAGTGGGGGGGGGGGGGGCACTAAGGCAGCTCCCTGCCTGTCCTGAGACGGCAGACTGCATGGCGCCTCAGAAGCGGCCAGCAGCAGGCCTGGCTCCTAGGTGTGTATGTGGGGGCGGGAGGAGGGGAGTGCATAGGGTTCCCCACACTGCCCCTGCCCCGAGCACTAGGTCTGCGCTCCCATTGGCTGGGAACCGGCTGCTTCTGGGGCGCAGCCTGGTCTGCGGTGCCAGGAGAGGCAGAAAGCTGCCTTCGCCTCCTTCCCTCCCCCTGTTGCACCGCTGCCCAGGAGCCGCAAGAGGTAAGCCCTTCCTGCCCCAGCCCTGACCCCACCCAAGCCAGAGCCCCCTTCTACACCCCAAAGTCCCTCCTCAGCCCCACCCCAGAGCCCTCACGTTAGTCAAATTCTGTTGGTTGCGGCATCAACAATTTTCTTCAACTGGGTCATGAATAAAAAAAAAAATTGAAAACCGCTGGGCTAGAGGTCAGACTTCAAATGCAGCAAATGATGCTGATTATGACCCAAGAATGGTTTTTTTGGGGGGGAGCAGGAATTTAAAAAAACAACAAGGTTCCGGTTTTGAATTTTTTGCACCAACAATCATTTTCATCTTTTTGAAATTGTGTTTTAAAAGGCAATTTTTCAGCGCTAGACAAAGAACTCTTACGATGGGCCTAAGCTGCCCAGTCAGACTGGGGAGTACAAACAGCGCACGATAAATGACAATTGGGAGCGAAAGGCAGAGAAAACAGCAAAAAAGTCAAAGTTGAGGGATGGGAAACCCATTTTAATGAAATTTTCCCTTTGAAAATGGCCAGTGGGCAAGATTTTCAACTCCTTCCCTTCCCAGAAAAGGAGGGAACAGGACTCAAGGTCGGGGTTGTGTAGAACACCTCAGTGACCTTCGGTTGGATGGAAGCACTTGCTTAAACGCTTTGCTGAATCAGGGCCCAAATGGAGTAGGAGGTAAGCATTCTCCCAGCATCTTGCAGGATCAACCCTGAAAACGTCAGTGGCTGATTTCCAGTAAGTGTTTCACCTAGAGGCTCCAGCTGGCAAACTGTAAAATGAAAGTAAATACATGTAATTTCAGGCAGACGTTGTTGTCTGACCTGGCTTCTAAAATTTCCTCTCCGAAGAGACACGTGGTAGCCGTATCTGAATCACCAACTTTAATGCAGTTGCACTGTGCTGGCCCAGCATGTTCAAAATAGGAAAAATGTCCGCAAATATCCCATCATTTTAACTCCTGTTCTGTTGCGGCAACTCTCGCCAGAGCCTCATCTATGGATAATGAAAGGCGGCACGATATTTTCTGATACAAACTGCACACCGGGGCATTCTTGCAGTCGCTAGAGCAAACCAGATATCTATCACAGGGCAACTAGTTTCCACAAGCAAAATAAAAGCAGCCCCAGAACCCTTCTAAGTCACCTCAGGGAGCCCGCACCTCAGAGCTCAATTAACCCTTACTCCTGGAGCCACCATAAACTCGGAAGTAAACACCGTTTCCCCTCTGACCTCTGTTTTCGACCCGTGAAATAGACAGGACGGTGAAATGCAGTCCCTGCTTATAAATTCAGTCCCGAAAGAAGGGCCTGATAGGTCTGGTGCATGTTGGGGGGCACCTGCCCCACTTCCCATTGATTCTATAAATCCAGATGTTTGCTCTGTCTTCCGTTGCTATTTGAGGCCAATCAGCATGTTACGGAGGCGGAGCAGATGCGGGAGTGGGGAAGTGCCTACTAAAATGGTCAGGGCACAGAACTCTAGTTGTTAAATATGTACGAGAGGCTGGAAGGGTTTTTATGATTATTATTACGACTCTTCTCCCTCCCTCCCCAACCATTGTTCAGCAGCAAATTGGAAATCTGGTAATTAGGCCCTGACTCGTAGTGTCGTATTAGCAGCCCAAGCCAAAGTTCAACACCCTGAAATGAAATTTAAACCAATTAATCTGTTAGATTTTTATCGCTCGTCCGTGTTTTCTCAGCAATTCCCCCAGCACGTGGCCTTTGATCAACTCTCGTACAAAAGGTAAAGTGTGTGCCTGCTGCTAGCGAGATGGGACTGACATTAACACGGCACTCATAAAACAATCAGAGCAGGGAAGCCTTCAAACAGACAGGGCACAGTAATATTTAATAAAAGCGCGCACATAATCTTCAGAATTAGCATTTTGTGCCTCGCAGTGCCGTTGGGAGAAGAGCTTTTATTTGTGGAGTGATCATTATTATAACAAAGAAGAGCTACCTAATAATTTCCACTTTAACTCTGCAATATGCCACAAGCATTTCTGAACCATTATGCTAAACTGTGGCGGGGTAATCATTTTATTGTCACACTTTGAAGGAAGGAAAGTCTCCTCTACTTTGGTGGCTGGGGGGAAAGCAGAGAGACACACACATACACACATACATACATACACAAGTCCTCCGTGGGGAAAAAACAACACCAACACTTTTCTCTTTTGTTTCTTATGCGCTGACGTTGGTACATAACATCCAGTTATGGAAAGTTGTAAAATGCAGCAGTACTTCAGAAAAGAGGGGGACGATTTTCCAAAAGCACCCAAATCACCTGAGTTTCCTGGGAATTTAACGTGATTTGTGCTCCTAAATCCCATAAGCATCTTCTGCGGGGTGAAATCCTTGCTCCATTGAAGGCAGTGACAAATCTTCCCAACTGCCCGCTACCTACTTAACATCTCTCTCTGTTAATACAGATAGCAGAAGCAGCATGGCAAAACACGTCAACATTTATTTTTCTCAATGCCTTGCAAGGAATGAGAGGGTCTCGTTAATACTCAATACCACAAGCAAAATTTTACAGGTGTAGGAGATGTCTCTATCACTTTCAATCAGGGTCACATGTGTTGTTTGAGAGGTTGCAGTTAATGTGGTCTCTTGTGTGTATTGGGCTCAGAGAGTCTGCTCTGAGAAGTACACTTTCACTGAATACCTGACTGATTTTTTTTTTTATACGGCGTCTGGTAAAGACACGTGCAAGCCCTCTTGGGTCTGGATACTGTTGGGTTGTCTGCCTTTCAGTATTTTAAGAGTGTGTGTGTATCCACTAAAAGCAGCGAGGAGTCCTGTGGCACCTTATAGACTAACCGAAGTGTTGGAGCATAAGCTTTCGTGGGTAAAGACCCACTTCGTCAGATGCATGTGTATCCACTGTCTTTTATTATAATAAATCTTTTATGGAAACTTAGATTTGAATTCTGACCTGTTTTATCAACGTTACTGGTCAAAATCTTCTCACAGACCGGTTTTCCCAATGAAACGTGGAGCTGCTTCAAACCAAAACCATTCCCAGGAAAATGTCAATGTCCGCGAACGCTGTCAAGAAAGATGTGGAAAAATTGGAGGAGAGCAATAAAAATGATGAAAGGTCTAGAAAACATGAACTGTGAGGGAAGGCTGAAAGAATTGGGCTCATTTAGTTTGGAAAAGAGAAGACCGAAAGGGGACATGATAGCGGTTTTCAAGTACCTAAAAGGGTGTCACAAGGGGTAGAGAGAAAAATTATTCTCCTTGGCCTCTGAGGACAGGAGAAGAAACAATGGGCTGAAATTGGAAGGGAGGTTTAGTTGGACATTAGGGAAAACTTCCTACCTATCAGGGTGGTTAAACACTGCAATAAATTGCCCAGGGAGGTTGTGGAATCTCCATCTCTGGAGATATTTAAGAGCCGGTTGGACAGACACCTGTCAGGGATGATTTAGATGGTGCTTGGTCTTGCTGTAAGGGTAGAGGACTGGACCTGATGACCTCTCAAAGTTCCTCCCAGTTCTAGTGTTCCATGATTTTTTTTAAGTGTGTCTTCTAGTCCTTAGTAAGAATAGCTCCTTGTGCAGACACATGAAGAACCGATTATGTCCAAGTTTTATTGCAGTGTGCGTAAATATCAGGAATAGTGTAGTTTGGAGTGGATTTTAATTTTTATGGGTGAATTGATTTTGTGAAAGGGCTAGATGACATTTGGAAAAGCTGGTTTAGTGGCAAATCCATTGCCGGGAGGTCACTCGAAAGGAAAACGTTTGGATTGGGCTTTCCAAACTTTTTAGTGCCGTTTTATACAAGTAACTTGAATCCAAATTAAACATCTTGAAGTTACTTCTGTGCGTGCGCTGCATTTTCATGACTGTAATGTTAGGCTGTTTCTTTTGTTAGTTCATGTAAAAGTTAAAGTGCCGCCCGCTGCCAAGTTTGGAGCAATGTAATGATTTTTGGTTATGTGGGTTTTTTTCATTTTAGCTGGCATACCTATCACCTATTAAGTAGTGGAAAACTTTGTGCCTGACAGTTACAGCCTTTTTGTAAGCGAGAACGGGGCCTGTTTGCGTCCCATGTACATCATCTGTTCCTCTGGAGCTTTTCTGCAGAAATGCATACCATGAGTGGCAATTCAGCAAAGTCCAGCTCCTCCCTTATGTCTATCCCCTGGCCTAGCCACCTTTCAGCGTGCTTCAAAGAAATGGTCTTCCTGGTGCATCAGTTCCACTCTGACCATCTGGCACTTGCCCAATGAATAACATTAACTCCGCTAGCCCTTTGGGTTAAAAGCAGTTCCAAGCCCTCTGCCTGCCGCGGGTTCTTTTATTTATTTAGTTTAGTTACATCCTGAAGGCTTCGAACAAAACAAAAAAGCCACACACCAGTTCTGAGCCCCCCAGCCATCATTTCAAATTCTAAACCAAACAGGCCACGCACTTCGCCCAGCCTTTCTGCCAACATGCTGGCCAGCTGCTAAGCCCCGTCCTCTGTACGTTGACCTATGCAGGCGGAGAGACGGCTTGATTCTCAGTGAAGCTATGTCAGTTAGGCCTCAGTTGGAGGATCGGGTCCAGTTCTAGGCGCCAGATTTTAGGAAAGATGTGGAGCAATTGGAGAAGGTCCAGAGAAGAGCAACAAAAATGATGACAGAGCTAAAAAACATGAACTGTGAGGGAAGGATGAAGGAACGGGGCTTGTTTAGTTGGAAAAGAGAAGACTGAGAGGGGACACGAGAGCAGCTTTTAAGTATCTAAAAGGGTGTCACAAGAAGGAGAGAGAAAAATTGTTCCCCTTAGTCTTTGAGGACAGGACAAGAAGCAACAGGCTTAAATTGCAGCAAGGGAGGTTTAGGTTGGACATTAGGAAAAAATTCCTAACTGTCAGGATGGTGAAACACTGGAATAAATTGCCCAGGGAGGTTGTGTAACCTGCATCCCTGAAGATACTTAAGAGCAGGTTGGTTAGACATCTCTCAGGGACGATCTAAATGGTGCTTGGTCCTGCCGTGAGGGCAGGGGACTGGACTTGATGACCTCACCAGGTCCCTTCCAGTACCAGTGTTCTGATTCTGTGGCTGTGTCTAGACGGAGGTGTTCATCTAGAAAAAGGTTCACAAATGACAAACCACAATTTGCATATCTTTTTCTTCTACTTTTGTTGGAAGAGGCTTTTCCAACATTTCACCCACCAACACAGGGCCAAATGTTGGAAAACCCCCTTTTTTTGGCACATCCCTTCTTCCTCATAAACAAGGTTTACAGGGATGCCGAAAAAAAGCATCTGCTCTTCTGAAATTTTTTTTGGAAGAGCAGACGGGTTCCTTGGACACGGAGACCACAAAATCTCTGCAGTGTAGACTCTGCAGTGTAGACAGAGCCCGTGACTTAACAGAGATAACAGAGAAGGGTGAAATCCCAAACTCGAGCAGCAAAACTCCCATTTGACTTCACTGGGGCCAGAATGTTGGCCACATGAAGCACCTACCCCATTGCTAACACTGGCCACTTTTGGGGAATGGTAGCCAGGGAATCCCCTTCCGAACTCCACCTACTTCTTCATCCTCCTCAGATTAAACCTGCCTTTCCTTAAGCACCAGCCTCTGTGGTTAAATACCCCCCTCTCCTCCTTTCTACTGCTTTTCACTGCAAATACAGAGTATTTCAGCTACCTCATGGGCTGAGGAGGATTTCAGCTACCTCATGGGCTGAGGAGGCTTGTGTGGGTACCTACCCCCCTGTTGAAACAAACAAATGGGGAAATGGGTTCCCAGTGCCCAACTAACCAACTTTCTACCCGACATTTGGAACACAGCCCCTTCATCAGTGCAGGACTTCATCAGTGCAGGACTTCCTGTATTGGACAACACTCCCTCTTGTCTGGCAGCTGATGTATTGTGTGTGACTGTCCTGTGAGGCTTGGGTCCCATGTTCTCTGCCTTAGACCAGCATCTGGTGTGGATGCAACAGCAAGTCCTCTATACACCTGCCCCCATCTGGCTCTTGAGCTGCTGCTGCTCCGGGAGGTTACCAGTTAACCAAGGGCCCATTTCTCCTCTGGTTAACTGCATTTTCACAGCAGCAGAATTCTGGTCAGGCCAGTTAACTCCTGAGTGACAGGCCTGAACTCTGAATGGTTTGCTGCCTTGCTGTGCAGCTCTTCAGCTCTTAGCTTGCTTGTGACCCTAAAGCTGACATATCTTTGCCACATCTGGGCCTGAGAGCTTTTACCCTCTTAAGGAGCACTGGGTAGGGACAGAAACCCCTGAGAGGTAGGCTGTGTATGGGACGGCAGCAGCTGCTTGTGGGGACTCAAACCCATGTCCCCAGGCTCTAGAGGCTGGTGCCTTATCCATTAGGCCACAGGGCCCACCTTGCTGCTATACCTTCAGCTGATGCCAGTTGCAGCCCTGGGGAAGCTGGCAGTGGTGGCTTGGTGGCGGGGGGAGTGCATGGCCCCACAGGAGACTTTTGACATCCAAAGTGCAGTGTGCAGGTCTCTTAATTGCACAGTCTTTGACCTGGCAGCACATACTGATTTTGACCCTTGCCGCCGTACTGCACCACAGTAGGACAGTGGAACATTGGAGCAGCCTGGGGCCTGTGGCAGAAGAATGAAAGTATCATTCTTGCATGCCTGGTTTTTTTTTAAATCGAACTCACATTGTCCATAATAAGTATGATTTCTGTACATTCAGATGGCTAATCAAGGTAGCTGGATTATCCTTCTGTTGAATCAAGTACTCGGTATTTAAACATAGGCTGGCTATAGGAATGTGTTTTGTTTTCCACTTGCGCTGGCCTATCCTGTTGTGAGTTTCTTTGCCACGGCAGATAAAATGTTTATCGTCTTGTTAGAAACACAAAGATGAAAATTAATGGGCAAAGCCCATCTCCTCTCCAAAGATCTAATGTGGGGTCACACGCACGCACAAGCAAGAAAGAGCTTTCTGAGATTTTTATGTTGGGCGGTGGGGGAAGCTTCTCCCACCCTGAAATCTTCTGTCATTAAAATCCAGTTCTAACAGCTGCATACTTCTCTTTTTCATGTGTGTTGAAAAGCAGCTACACCATGTATCAAAGCCATCAGTCCGAGTGAAGGATGGACTACAGGCGGTGCTACTGTCATCATCATAGGAGACAATTTCTTTGATGGGTTACAGGTCATATTCGGCACCATGCTGGTCTGGAGTGAGGTAGGTGTTGTCTGAACGTTAATGTCGAATGGCTTTGTCTAGTTTGCGGCAGGCCTGCCTTTCTTCTGGGCCCAAAGCCAAGGCAGCCACCAGGGGTTTGATGTGTATTCCTTCTTGGGCTGCTCCAGTTTTATGCCACCGGGATCAAATTTGGGAGGGACACAAATCTAGATGGTCAGTGGGATTGCTTCCCTCAGAGCTGAACTGAGCTCTTACTTCAGGGACGAGCCCAGGAGAAGCGGGCCTCGTGGTGAAGGATTCGGCATTTGCCATGACAGTGGCTAAGGAAGTAAAAATGGACAAGATGCTGATTATTAGAGATGCCATGTACCAGCAATGCTTGTTTCCTGCAGTGTGTGGGGGGGGGGGGGGGGGAGGGAAGGCGCGGATACAGAAGCCCCAAATCTCCAAATGGCAGCCACTAAATTTTAGTTATTTTGTTCGAAGCCTCAACTGGAGAATTTGCATTTGATATATATATTCAATTTCTTAGAACTTCAAAAGCTTCAAATGGTTTGTCCTCACAAATTGGCCCCATTCCTGCAAATACTTATGCAGGGGCTTCATAGTGGACCACACGCTAATTATGAGTCGACAGCATGACGCTGTTACAAAAAAAGCCAATGTGATTCTGGGCTGCATTAACAGGAGTGTTGTGAGCAAGACATGAGAAATCATTCTGCTCCGTTCTGCACTCAGTTGGAGTGTTGTGTCCAGTTCTGGGCATTGCAATGTACCCATTGTGGAAAGTACCAAGCCAGGTGTGTCATGCCTCAAGGCCTTTCTCTTCTCTCTCTTCCATTTCACTTTATTTCCACTATTCCATTGCTCATGTGTCTTTATTTCCTTCTCCCTCTCTCCTTCTCTCACATTATAAGCTTTTAAGTCTGTTGTTTCCCAGATCCTTCTGAAACACGACATCACAAGTGACTAGGCCTCAGTTTGTGGAGGATTGTGTCCAGTTCTGGATGCCACGTTTTAGGAAAGATGTGGAGAAATTGGAGAAGGTCCAGAGAAGAGCAACAAAAATGATGAAAGCTCTAGAGAACATAACCTCTGAGGGAAGACTGAAAGAATTGGGCTTGTTTAGTTTAGAAAAGAGGAGACGGAGAGGGGACACGATAGCGTTTTCAGGTACCTAGAAGGGTGTCACAAGGAAGAGGGAGAAAAATTGTTCTCCTTGGCCTCTGAGGATAGGACAAGAACAGCGGGCTGAAATTGCAGCAAGGGAGGTTTAGGTTGGACACGAGGTAAAACGTCCTATCTGCCAGGATGGTCAAACACTGGAATCAATTGCCCAGGGAGGTTGTGGAATCTCCATCACCGGGGATACTGAAGAGCAGGTTACAGAAACAGCTGTCAGGGATGATCTCAATGGGGCTTGATCCTGAGGGAAGGGGACTAGACTCCATGCCTCGCGAGGTCCTTTCTGGTTCTAGGATTCTATGACATTTCGGCCATGGCTTGGTTGCTCAAGGTTCCTTGGGAAGCAGGTGCAGAGCTGTATTTTTTTGGTTTCTGAATTAAGCGGGATTAAGCTAAAAAAGCTTGAAACAGGATCTTGCCTTCCCCTGCCTCCTTTTTAATCCCCAGGACTGAATATTTTAAATATTAAATCAGTCTTACAATGTGCAGAGGACTCCATCTCTCTCTCTCGCTCTCATATGGAAGACTAGTGCAGACGGATGGAAGGGTATATTATAACAAAGCAGGTGTAAAAAATGGGGTCCATTTTGAAGCCCTTAAGTAGACCAAACTCCCCACGGTCTTGGAGGAGGAGTTGCTTTAATAAGGGTCTGCAGGATATGCACCATTGTAGTTAAAGACTTTTAATGGGACAGGCAAAAGATTAGGAAAGGAAGAGGCTGGAGAGGCGGCATCAGGAAATGCTCCTAGCATTGGCGTTTCCATTTTGAAAACCGGTTGTAGTGATTAATAAAGGTAATTGGTTGGCAGCTTCAAAGCTCCACAGCTTGAAAGCTGGGGAATCAGTTGTTGTTGTAGATGGTGGAAAGGCCTTGTTGTCGGCGCAGATTATGGGAAGATTCAGACGGAAAGGAGTTAGTTTGTTTCTTTGTGAATCTTAGAGAGTGGGTTGTAATTGGGCTGAGAATGGAAATTGTCTTGCAGCCTTCACTGTAAAATTGTTCCTGCCGTTCTGTAACCTAGAAATGGAATGTGAAATCCCACAGGGAAAAGATATGACTGCTGAAAGAACCGGGAGTCCATTAAAAGCAAACCTGGAAATGCGTGAAGGTAGCTGAATGATCTCTAAATAATTCAGACTACATACAGCATCCACAGACACAAGACAAGAGGAATCAGTCACTTTATCTCCCCTTTGCTAAAAATGTCCATTGGATTTTCAGTGTCCAAAGTGAAGGTAGCTATCCAGTGAACGTTTTCGCTGCCCTTTGCTAGTGGAGGGGGAATGAAGCGCTTCCGATGTTTGGATGTCATTGCAAGAGCAAAACTTGGAGCTGGTTTTGCAAATGTGGGGCTAGGTTTGAGCAAACCTGGTTGGATTTGTGATTTTATTTTTAAAACCAAGTCAAATGTTTAGTGTCTCGTGATTTTTTTGCCAGAGAACCAGGCAAATCTTGGTAGCTTTGACCAAGCTGCACAAAACCCAGAGCAAAACTTGAGCTATGGGAGGAAAGCCAACCACTAAGCTCTTCACAAGTTTCAGATGGGTTATGCATGCAACTTTATTTACATGGACTATTCTGGCTTAGAAAAAGTGGGTAGGGCTCCAGCCTGCGATTCAGGATACGGGGGTGCAAGTTCTTCCTCTGCCACCAACTTCTTATATGACCTTGGGCACATCACTTAGGGCTGGATTTTAGAAGGCATATGAGCACTTGAGCTTCCATTCATTTCTGTGGGAATGAGGAATACATTGAAAATTCTGGTGCTTAACCTCTCTGGGCTTTAGTTCCCCATCTGTGAAATGGGGTCATGACCCTGCTCTCCTTCACAGCGGTGCTGTGAGGATTAAAAAAAAAGTTAGACTATAAGATGCTCAGATAATAATGTTGACCATAACAGAATGTCACATAGATATTTACAATACAATTCCCATCACATGTCAGAAGCCAAGTAAAAAAGGGGGAAAAAAAGTTAATTTAAAACTTTTTTTCGTGGTCAAACTGTAAAATGTGAAATGTAAATAATATCGTTTTAATCGCAATTGAAATATTCACAGGCTTGAAAGGCAGTTGATTATGTTAAAGTAGTACATTGAAAATAGTTTCCTAGAACACGTATTTATTATTTAAACATATATTTTAGCGGTAAACACACTAACATAATTACAGCCTTTCCCAGTTGAAGGAGAACTAAATAAAAACTTAATTTGTCACATTATTTTTGCGCAAGAAATGCAGATACTTTAAGCCAGTCAGTTCAATTAATCTGTAACTTTTGTAATAGTGCATGAAAATGCTTTTAAAAATGCGGTGTTTTTAAAGACTAGTGAAATAGGCTCTCTAATACCTTTCTCCATGTGACCTCAGGAATTGATGCAAACTCTTTTTGTTATAACGTGCACACATTGTAACTGGGCAAATGACTCACGGCAAATAATCTGTTCCACAAACTTCATCTCTGACTGATTTGTTCCTCAGAATTAGGAAGTGAATGTTCTTGGTCTGTGGATTGTAAGTCTCCAACATCTGAGCTGCCGATTAGACACTTGGGTGTTTCTGGCCCCTGGCTGAAACAGTGTAACTCTTGAATCCTGTTTCAGGGAAAATACTCGCAGCTGTAAATTCAAAATTAGTCTCTCGTCAATATTGTGCAATGTTTGCTTAAAATTGACTCTTACGTTTACCGCTCTCCTGCCCAGGAACATTCCTGCATCTCCCTAGGGTCAGCTGGAAATTTGCTTTTTACTTTTAAACTGAGAAAAGATGAAGAACTCACGATCTTCCAGTTCTGCTACTTGCACAGCACAGAAGCTGGGACGGATGTCGATGTTGCCGAATCCAGTTCTATGACCAATGTTTCCAAACTGACCTAGTCATTTTGGGTGTCTCCGTTTTGGAGGGCCCACAAAAATTAGGCCTCCCTACATCAGTGCAGCCACTGTTGGGTTCAGTGCTGCTTCTGTTGTAAACAGCAAACTCCTACTGACTTCAGTGGGCCTATGATTTTATTTTTTGACTTTTAATGGCTCTCTTTGTAGAGAATCCAAATTCAGTTTCTGTCATCACTTCTGGAACCACGCAGTGGCACTCCCAGAGGCAAAAATAAACGAGCAACTAAATGGAACATCCATCCCCTTAACTTTATCTACTGCCACTTTTTCTTTTAAGAAAATGACCTGACACACTCCAGAGTGGACATGATGCTGTGTCACACAAGAATGTCTAGACTAGATTAGCAAATAACAACAAAAAGAAGCTTGTTTGCACAAACACAACTGC